>NC_136522.1:20434514-20702014 GCF_053919585.1 Euprymna scolopes | reverse complement strand
TACTGTAGATATATAATAAGCTCAATAGGTGTATTTATCCGGGAGCTATATTAATAACTAGCGGGGGTACCCGGCGTTGCCCGAGTGTTTGTTTCTGGGACGGGGGGGGGTAGTTTTAAAAAATGTTATGGTAGGTAAGTAGGAAGGATCAAACCCCGAGTCATGAGTAAAAGTAGGAAAATAAAGTGTAAAAAAAAACAAAACATCTGCAACGTTAACAGTTCGGCCACCAAGAAAAGTCCATTCCAGTTGTTTAGGAAAAAAAAAAAAAAAAAAAAAAAAAAAAAAAAACGACTACGGTAGGTCGGCGCGAACGTGAAAATATAATGTGAATTGTCCAGCACGCTAACCACTACGCCACAGAGCACTGCAGCTTAGTTTAGTGATTTTAAATAACTTCACATGAAAGAACTACGAAGCCAAACCGGTGTTCTCTTCTCAACTGTTCCTTGTGAACGATCCCCAAATGGTGTTAAGTGGTGGCAGGGGGAGGAGGAATTTATTAGAGAGAAAATATTTTACAACTTCCATTGATCTTAACCGATTTTGGCCGTGACTTCTCAGCAGAAAAAGTATAGAAATCTAAGATTATCGAGGAATTTGAGAAATAATAAGCCTATAACACACCTCAGATATTGTTCTGCCGTTTGTGCATATTATATTTGCATGAAATATCTTGATTTTTAATCCTATTAATGTCAGAATCAGACGGGAAAAAATGAGTTCATTTTATTTATATAGAGATGAGTATAAAGATTAACAATTGTAAATTATAAATCAGTTTCAAAAGGAATAACAAAACAAAATCAAATTGAGTGTACGATCGTTTCAGAAATGATATTGATTTATTAAAATTAGCAGTAAACATTGACAGTAATTAACAAAGATTGTATTTTTGAATAAAGTCTCCTCAAACATAGCTTTTCCCTCATATAGATAAAAGAATAAGTTTTACAGGGGAATATATTACATTACACCGGCCAAGGGAGATAATAAAATTTCAGCAAAGTATTTCTCAAAAAGAAGAATACAAATTTATTATAATTTGGAGATAAAGCTTAGTGGTACAGCATTCGACTACAGATTGAATGATCCCCTGTTCAAGCCAGGGTGTGCCTCGCCATTTTATTTTAATTTTTTCATATTAATGGGTTCAATTTATGATAAAAAAAAGAGGTACCACTTAAAATCGCCGCAAATCATTTCTTTGTTTGCATATTTTAAAAATAAACATAAGAAGTGACTTTTCCATGGCATTCATCGTCAAGCCCAAACATCGGCTGACGTGATATTGTAAACAAATACAGACGGAATTTGATGAGCGACATTATCATTATCATTTTTTCTTTATCTTTTTTTGCGAATTAGTCCACTGGGCAAATTATTTCTCGTAATACATTATAATCACTAGAGGATTTATTCTATAATAATAGATACGCACTCTGCATAAGTTAAAATATCATACTTGAGCGTATTGTGCGATCGGGCAACGCCGGGCGTCCAGTTTGTGTTTGTGTGTGTTTGTGAGTTATGAAAATATATATGGCAATTCTCGTGATAATTGAGAATGAAACGCAGAATATTCTGTGTAACTTAATTGCCATATATATTTTCACTAGCGGGGGTACCCGGTGTGTGTGCTCTTAAATAAAAAAGAAACGGGGGGGGGGGTAGGATCGAACCCGAAGCCCTGAGGCGAAGTTTGAAAACAAAATGTGAAAAAAACATGAACCGTTCGGCCAGCCAGAATGAGTTACTGAAAGTTTGAATTTATTTAAGTAAGAACCAAAATGACAGGTGCCCGCACGGAAGTCGTAGAGTGTTACGACGACGACGTAAGCAATAGCTATTCAGCAAATGAGGTCAATTGTTTGTTATAAGCGAAGTAAAAAAAGAAAACATAAAAACGAACGTTAAAACTCAAGCTGGGGTGGGGGGTAATCAAAACATCGAAAAAAAAAACACGAAAAAAAACTAACGTAAGGCAAACGAACGATGTTAAATGTAAAAATCGAAAAAAAAACCAAAAAAAGAAAAACGAACGTTAACCCCCCCCCCAAAAAAAACACGTTAAAAATGGCTTAAATAAGCCTGTTTCGATATTAAAATTTAAAAAATCGGTGGTTACCCGGGTGTTTTTGGGTGTGTGGTCGGCGGTGGATAAGCGGAGTAAAAAAAACCCAGAAAAACGAACGTTACGTGACAAATGGCTTAAATAACACTGTTTCAATATTTAAATTAAAGAAATAAAGTTTTTAGCGGACACACAAACACACATACAAACATATACACACATTTTCGCTTATATATACATATATAGATAGAAGATAGAAGAACATAGATAATTTACTACCTAGCTCAATCTATGTATTGAACACTGTTGAAGTAAATATCGATAAATTTACGCATAAAATTATATCTTCATATATTAATTTATGTGATTAAATGAAATAATCATATATATATATATATATATATATATATATATATGTGTGTATGTATATATATATAAAATTTATGTGGAAATATACTTTATTTCCTTCTAATGTATACCAATCCTTATTTAAGAAGCTCAATATAATTACAGAGCAATATAGTGAATGAATGACAGAAGTCTATATTCCAAAGTTCGTGACGTTGTCCATCTTATAATTTATTCATTTAATTCAGTTGACTTATGCAATTCTTGACAGTATCTGTTTCGTAACACAAAATCAATCACTTAATTATTATATCAATTAGTGAATCTATTTTGCCTTTATCCTTCATTTTCATATAACGTTTATACTCAATTCATATTAAATGCTGGTGTGGCCTCTACCAAAGCCAATGACCACGCCACAGATTTATTTGCCGTTTATTTTACTTGTACCTATTTGCAATGTCTCCTCACGGGACAGTGTTAGACACCAGGGTCGGTTTTTAATGTGGAGAAAAGGAACAAAAATAGAAATTGTCTCAGTCGTGAAGGATTTCTCCTCCACTGACAGAGAACAAGAAATTGAAGTGCAGCATCTGAAGAACGGCCCATTTTTTACTTGTATTGTTTTCACTTATTGATTAAAATTTTTTTATTTTAGTTAATTATATCTTATGAAAAATGATAGAAAAACAGTGTCTTTTGCTCGAAGAAAAGGATAAAGTGTGTGTGTGTGTGCGTGTGCGTGTTTTATTCACTTGTCTCTTCATAGACATTATTTTTTCATTCGCCTGCCGTTGTGTACTCTATTTTTAATCCTGTCCTTTTCGGTCGTTCAACAAAGAATCAAGAAAAGAATGTAAAAGGGGTGGGGGTGGGGAGATAATTTTCTTTTTAATTTCATTCAACCGAATCCCGAATGTCGGCTGCTGAATCAAAGTATTCCGATTTTGTGTTAGAATCTCGTTGCTTAATTTCGGAATGATTCAGTGCAGACCCGGAGGAAGTGAGGGAGGTAGAGTAGGGTTAGATAGGTGGTTGGGTTCGCGGTGGGGTAAGGGTGTCAGTGGTTGCTATGCTGATCTCTCTCTCTTTCTCTCTCTACCCTGACTCATACCACAGTATTTTTCGGGGTGGGGGGAGAGTAGCAATATATAAATAAATAATAATAAAAAAGAAATCGATCTCTTATTTATCAGAGAAAAGATGGGAAGATGATTGTATCTTGTTAACAAGATGATGAATTGTTCTCTAGCTCCCATCCCCACCCCTCTTTTATTTTAGGAAGCGTTGGGGCTGTAAATAAATAACATTGGAAGAAAAAACTAAGATTACTTTTATGTATTCCTTCATGTCCGTCATTTTCATACAAATTTAAAAATAACACATCTTCATTCAGTTTAGATGTTGAGACTAATCCAGATGAAATATTAAAAAAAAAAAAAAAAAACATGATTTTATCGTATTTGGTACGTTTGTCATATGGGGTTATAATCACTGACTCTCGTCTCGACGTTGTTGTTTGAGTATTCGGCTTGAGGCAGTTGCTTTCTTCACACGTCGAATAGCTCTGTGATACAGCGAAACCGTTTGTGGATATATATATAGTTGGGGTACCACATCTGAGCTGGTGCAGCTATTACTGGTCTCTCCCTCTTAGATGGGGTCAACAAGGCTCGAACCTCTTTGTCATTGCTGCAATGTTGCATTTCTGTGCTTGTTTTGCAAGGACTTCAATGGAATGTGCTCTGACTAATCCAACAAGCAACAAAATTATATATATATATATATATATATATATATATATATATATATGAGAGAGAGAGAAATAAAAAGTAACAAACCGTGTTATTTGTTCATCAACGTTTCGTCTTTATTTCGAGACTTCCTCTGGTCGAAACGTTGATGAACACATAACTCGGTTTGTTCCCTTTTATTTCTCTATTTTGTTGGAATACTATTTCCATTATTCTCATATATATATATATATATATATATATATGTCATTCACAAACAGTACTATTTCGCTGTTTACAATTCATCAGTGTGGCTAGACAAGCAAGTGTTTCAAGCCAGGATCAAAACTCAGCCATCTAGTTGACGCCTCTACCCCTGTGCTATCATCTAGCATTCACCCAATGTAAGAGGAATCTTAATGTCAACAAATGTAAACATCTTTTCAGCAAGTCTAAGAGCTGTAATCAGTTTTTACCTAATAAGCAATGCTTTATGCATACTGACCCTACTGGTGATTTCTTTAGAAGAATTGTAGTATAAAGGAAATAAAATATTTTGTCATTGAACTTAATTTTTTTTTTTTTCTTAAGTGTTGCTCCACAATAAATCTGCCCCATCTCAGAGTGGCCTCTTACACTTTAATGGCGATTTGCTTTGTTTGGGGTGAACAAAAATGCAAAAAAAAAAATAAATAAATAAATAAACAAAGACAAAAAAAAAAGCATAATTTACTCGTTTCTTGCTTTAGGTTTTATCAGAAACTCATGATATTAACCAAGGTTCCATCCTGGATGCAACTCTTTTTTTCTGATCTTCATCAACGATCTCCCAAATCACATTCTTAGATCATTCGTAGACATTTATGCAGATGAGACCACGCTCTATAGCAATAATTCAAACGCCAACAATGATTAAGGTCTTTCTGATTCTCTCTCTTCCGATCTTGAGGACGTGATGCAATATGGAAAAAAGTAGCTAGTTAATTTTAACACAACCAAGCTTCTCTCCTTTCACCATAATCGCTCTGACCCCTATCACGCCCCATTTCAAATCTCATCTTGGGGAAGCTTGTCTTGACAAGCTTTTGGGACTGACATTCACTCCTAATATGAAATGGACAACGTACATCAAATCTGTTGCCAAGATCGCTGGAAAAATGGTTGATCATTCTACTGTTCCAGTAGGAATCTCACTACCAATGAATTTTCTGTGTATAAGAGCCAAATACGTTCTAAAATGGAATACTGTTGCCACACCTGGGCAGGAGCTGCTTGGCAATCCCTATCTTGCCTTGATAGAGTTCAAAACCGGCATCGAAACCATTGTAGGTGATAACTTTTTCTCTTCCCTGTAACCTGCTTCTGTTCTGTCATTATTTTCATGACAAGTGCTCATCTGAGCTCCAATTTATGGTCTCCTCCTTGGCGAACTTTCACAAAAAATACTTGTTTAACTAAAACTACTATCAACATTTTCCCCACTCTCTATCTGTGCCTAAATCTAAACACAGATTCCACAAAAAAAAAAAAAGCTTCTTTCCTAGAACTGGCCACATGTGGAATATGCCTACTTCCCAGCTGATTACAATATGGTAGCCTTCAAGTCCAGTGTAAACAAGTTCTTGTCAAGCCGTCCCTTAAATAATCAAAATTCTACCCAACCTACATCATTAATGATTACTAAACTACTGCCTTACATTCATACACTCTTATCCTTGAGTGACCTTTAGGCCTTGATAAATGGTGACTCCATTGTAAAAAAAAAAAAAAAATTGTTCTCTATTTCAAAATGTAATATTTTACTGTCAACATACGTTTTCACATGTATACTATTACTCGTGAGCAATTGAGGAAAACAGTCGTTTTTTTTATACATACGTTGCATGCAGTGTTTATACGTGCTGGCCTTTCTTTCGTAGTTGCTTTTTGTCATTTATGACTGGCCATGATCCTCTTGTGTTTGTTGACAGCCTGATCTGTTTAGCTAGACGGACAAATCTACTCATGCATATAGAAACTTGCTGAGTTTTCAAGGTTTTATTTATTTATTTATTTAGAGAGAAAGAGATTAAATATTACTTGAGTGGGAGGAGATCAATATGACTAATTAACTAATTGATATTTACTTATTTAATTTTCTTAACTTAGTTTTCAGGATGGGTATTGAGAGATGCAGATGGGCAAAATCTTGAGGTAGCATTCACTTAGAATATCTCTATATTGTCAGATGCGTCTCTCCTGTCTCGCTTCCCAACTCTGAGTTTAAATTCTTTTTGTTTCTTTCCTTGACAGCATGACATCATCACCTCTTATATCACCATATCGTTCCCCTCTGCATTTCTAGCACATTTTGTCTAGGGATCTAACTTTTGATCTCCGTTTAAATAATGCCACCTGCAGCAGAAGTTTGCCGGCAGATTATCCTGACATGTACTAATGTGACCCTTGCCAAAATTCAAACTAGCTAACTCGGTCCCTATCTACTGGCATAGGGTTCCAATATATGACAAAATCTTTTTCCTCTAACCAGTCACATGATCTTGTTTGACCAATCACAACTTCATATTTCTAAGCCTTCACCTCTATCTTTAACATTTTATTGTTTTGGTAATGGCAGTGGAATTCAAAAGTCTAGTAATACCTTGGCTCAACTCCCAGACTAATTAATTATTTACTCAATCTCATTGTCTTTTTGCTCTTTTGATTTTTGCAGGTATTTGACAGTTCCCCATCAAGTGAAATGACTGAGAAGTTTGGAGACGTTATGCAATTTTGCAGTCAGGTGTCCAAACTGATGGTTACTGAAATCAGACGGAGAGCATCCAATCAGTCAACAGGTAAGAAAAACAAAAAAAAACATTAATGAATAATTTTTCACTTTATTTTTTTGTCATTTTCACAAGCTTAGAAGATGGAATCTTTTTTCTTTTGTATTTCTTTGCTTTCTTCATATTATCTATTGCATGTAAATATTGGATTGGCCAAAAAATTTGCTTTTTTTTAAGTGGAAATTAATGCAATTCACTTGGTTAGGAAATCTTGAAAATGTTATTTTTCTCATTGTCAAATAGCAATTTTATTTAATGCAGCTTTTAATTGTCGGAACTTTTTGTCTAGCCAGAGCGAGGAGCATCTCTCTCTCTCTCTCTGAAAAATTTCCTTTTTGGAATTGAGTAAACCATTTCTGAAACACCCTTATCCTCAAGTATCCTTTGGGACTTAATAAGTGGTGATACTATAGTGTATATTTCTCATGAAGTTTCTTGGCGGTAGTAACCACAGGCGGACGCCAGTCGCAAGTGTACACTGTGGGTGTGTGCCCAGGAACGGATATCCTTGCCGCTGATTGTCAGCAGACGCAGAGGGATAGTCCGCCCATGCAGCCGCCGATTGGATCATGGAGCAGACGCTGCCTGGATATCCTGGCGTCGTGGTGGGGCGTAACTTTCATCTCACCGATTTGGACTACGCGGACGATATTGCGGTTCTCGGGGAGAGCTACAGAGACATACAGACGGTGCTGAACCGAATCCAGGAGAAGGCAGCTGCCATCGGCATGAGAATCAACGCCAGCAAGACGAAGATTCTATCGGCTGGCATCCCCCAAGCAGAAAGGTCCTCCATCACTCTCAACGGGGAAACCCTCGAGGAGACGGATAGCTTCAAATACCTGGGCTGCACGTTCATTGGTACCGGTCAAGGCATGAATGAGATGGAAGCGCGCATTAATGCCGCACGAGCTGCCTTTTGTCGACTCCAAAGGCGATTATGGTCATGGCCTGAAATACGTCTGAGGACAAAAATATGAATCTACCAGGCCCTCGTCCGCTCAATACTTTTGTATGGATGTGAGACCTGGCCCATACGGAAAGCGGATCTGCGACGTGTAGAAGTTTTTGCCGCATTTTCCATGTCCGTCCCTTGGATTTCGTCGCCAACAAAGAAGTCCGGCGTCGCTGTAATCTCCAGGCAATTACTGACCTACTGCGGGCCCGACGCCTTCGATGGTTTGGCCATGCCTCTCGCTGTGATGCAGGGGTCTTTATCCACGAGGCTATCTCCCCACGTCCTCTACCCGGCTGGAAAAAACGTGTCGGTGGCCAGCTAAGAACGTGGCTCGGGACTATCAAAGCCGACGCTGAGCTTATTTCGGGCCCGCTCATCTATGGCCTGTCTCGTTGGAGACGTGACTGGCTATTGCTCACTCGGGATCTTGCCTCCGATCGCCGGGCTTGGGCCGCAGCGGTACGAGATGTGCATCTTCATGAAGCCGACTCAACTCCTCCAGGGTGAATTTCGTTTCAAGTACAAGTAAGATACTATAGTTGGGGGGAGAGGGCAAACCATTTCTAGCACACTCATTCTGTAACAGCATTTTCTCTATACATATGGTACATCTTTATGTGGATTTGTTGCCCAATATTTAATGGGCTTTCAGGGTGATCATTAAACTCTGCAGTGATTTTGCAAGTATTGGGTTCGTCCAAAGTTCATTTTTTTTTTTTGAAATTTATTTTCCACGCTCAATTTGGAAACGTCTGTGATTTGTCTAGTTGTAAAACGGAAATCTTATTCAAGTATGGTTTTTACTTAATCACTATTGATAATCTTTGGCCGATTTGAGCAAGAAGCATCTTTTACTGAAAATTTCCCTTTGCAGAATCAAGCAAACCATTTCTGACACACCCGTTCTCTAGCAGCACTGGCAGTCCATACATAATGCATATCTTTATGCAGATTTCTTGTAGCCTCTTTTTCGTCTTTTTTTGGAGTAAAAAGGCATCAGATATTGGTAGTGCTCTGTTTAGTCTTTCATTTCAAAGCATGAAATACAAGCAAAAACTGTAAGAGCTCATTTGTTTGACGTCAACATACTCGTTACACGAAATACAAGATTTGAAAAATAGGAATATAAAGCAGTCATCCAGAAATATGACGTAAAATGAACAAACTTTTTAGTCAACCCAATATTTAGTGTTAATATGCTCGCTACACCAAATACAGAATTTTAAGAATAGGAACATGATCTTTAGTAGGATGGAAACATGGCATTCAAAAAACGAACAAACTTTTGACAAACCAAATATTTAATGCTGATGTGGAATGAATTGTATTCGTTCTCAATTATAATTATGATAATCTTTGATAGAAAAACGAATTAATAAACAACAAATAACATCAAAATTTACATAAAAATACCTTTAATTTGAACTGTAGTGAAAACAAATTAAAATAGTTAATGGTTTTGTTGTGGGAATCTGTATCTCATGGTGTGTGTGTGTAAATTGGGATACATTTAAGTTTTATGACTGTCTAGTCTTTGATCGTATGTGAGTGCATATACGTGTGCTCATCTGTGCAGGCTAAGATGGAGGAGTGGCTTATCAGACTAGATGGCACCTACAGCAGCGAGTTCAGGGTGAATGCTAGAGTACATCAGTGATCAGTTCTCAGTCCTTTGTACTCGAGACTTTCTCCAATGGGTTTCAAACAAAACTACTGTATGCCAAGGACTTAGTCATAATAGAAGAAATAATGAAGGAGTTGGAAGAAAAAATGACAGAATGGAAGCCACAGGTCAATACTGGATAGATAAAAAAGGGTTAGCCGAGAACTCCAGTCTTTGTAGGACTCAAGTTAATATGTTGTCTTGTGGCCGTCTGTATAATGGGTAGGTGAGGTGGGAGTGAATCGTATATATATTTGAGTTTCTATTATCATCTAGTGGTGAGATTGTATACGTGCATACATACACGTGTCTCATGTTCGCCTATCCTTTGTAATATAAAGGTTCAATTTCTATTGTATATATACCTCAGTGTATGTACATTTAAATACAGTTCATGATGAGCAACAATATACCTGAATACCTTTACAACACAAAGGACGAATAACACATATTTGGGGTTACAACATCTGACCAATCAGGAACATTTCTGGTCGATCTTTGGTCTTGTCTCGATGGAAAAGCTGCAATGGAAATTCTCCCCAAGAATGATAGAGCCTCGGGTTTTATTTTCGGCAACTTTTTATTTCGGTGTTTTTTTCCCCTTTCAACTGACTATCGTTAGTTCTGACCTCCTCTACTCGAAGCCGTCACGATCTGTCAACCGTCTCTGTCTGTCTCCTGACTCTGACTAACTCTAACGGCTTCGAATTCTAAGCACTATTTTCCACGTACTCAAAAGGACGATCTCCCTCTCTAAATGACGTCATTAGTATACATTACTAAGATAATCACCTGATGTTTTTACATGTCATTATTTCTAAGTTGTCAAATAAATTATTATGACATTTTTAAGCTCACATTCCTGGTAACTATTAAATATAAATAGATATCTAAATATTTTGATTATTCTAAAATGTATTTTAGCTAATAAAACGTTTTGGCTCCAATAATCATAATCGTCGACCAGCACTCGTTTGGAGCTGCCCGGTCAATATCTAGCATCTAGGGTGAATCTTTATGAAGTGCACTCTCTGGCATGGTTTGAGTTGGTGTTCATACCAGTCAGGAATACATCCTCAATAATTGGTCCCACAATGACCTTGTTCCTGTTGGGCTGCGATATGGTTCAGATAAGTTCTAGGTGGTTCACTCTAAGGAATTTCTTGAAAAGAGGATAATTTGTTGCTAATTGTCTTAAGCGACCCTACTGGAGAATACTGCTGATGAATCTATATTCAGACGTTTTTGTAGGGTAGAGTTTTCTGCCTCTATTGTACTAGTTTTTTAAACCCCACCTTGTGTCTAAACTTTTAATGAGGTAAATTACATCCAAAAAAGCAAACTTAAAATCAAACGAATGTAATATATCCTGGGTAATCTTGATTATTATATATACCTTTTTTCTTTTTTATATAGAAAATACTAAAATCTAATTATACTATCATTTGGTTTATTGGAACTACTTTTCTCATCTTGGGTGTTGTTCGCACCGTATTTCAGCCGATGTAACCACCAACCTTCTTCATGCACATAACTTAGGAATCTGTCTGTCAAATTCGGGAATCGTACCAGCTAAGACAGTTCAGTTAATATGATGGCCCAATGAAGGTAGATTTTGAACAAGATCGCAGCTGAAATATGTATGCACATATGTAGCCAATAATGTTTGTATAAATAAGAATTTATTTATCTTTCTCACACACACACACACATATATATATATATATGCAGGCATGCATGCAATAATTTTTTTGGTATTAATAGTAAAAACACTTTATTAAAAAAAAACGTATACATTACCAAAGTTTTTTCAAGGGAGATAATGAAAAAAAAAATTTTTTTTTTTTAATTACAATATTTTTTCTTTATTTAATAGAAATTACTCCAGATAATGCATGAACTAACTTTATGTAAGATGCTAAAAAAATATACCACCTCAAGATTAAAAACTAGCCAGGGATAAGCGTTATATTACTGTTGTGCCTGTATTTGGCATTTATGGGTGTTAAATTTCTCTTAATTCTTGTAGCAATTATTAGTGACCCGGAAATAACATTTTTGCAAATGGAGTCAAAGGTGAATTTGTAGCTGGGGTTGAATCTCCCGATCAGTAGGAATTGTCTCTTCCTGCACTGATGATTGCAAAAGCATGAAGCACTAGTATCTATTAGTATAAAAATAATTACAGTAGAACCCCAGGATACAACATTAAAAATTAGTAACAAAATACAGTACAGTATATAATACACATGTATATAATCAAATGACATTATAAATAACGCCATAAGGTGGGGCAAATACTGTAACCAGGGTCTGGAAAAACATCATTTTCCACACCGTAACCTGAAAAAATATATCCTAGGGCCACCATATTCCAGAGTTCTACTGTATATGAAAACAGAACAATAAATTTACAATTAATAAAGATCAAGGTAATTATTTTCTTTTTTTTTTCTTTATTTTCTGAACAGCAACTGCAAGCTGTGCCATTGTAAATTTCCTGGAAGTCGAGTCGCCACAAGAAAATAATCGTGGTTGGATTTTGCTACAGACTCTCAACCTTTTATCGACTGGGTCCCAAGCACTCGTTGACTGTATGACGGCAGCATCTTTGCCCTCGACTCTTGTCAAATGTCTCTACTTGTTCTTTGACCTTCCCAGTGTGCCATGCACAGATGTTTTGGAAGATGGCTATGAGTTTACACCGAAGGAAAGAAGGATTCTGCTACAGAAAGTGTTTGTTCAGGTAAGAAAATGATTTGCTCATTTTTCTCACTGTGTGTGTGCGTGTGTGTCTGTGCACGTGTTCATATTTCCGTTATGAAAAGGTATGAAACTTCATAATTGAGAGCAAGGGGTGAATAATTAAGTAATGGCTTATAAAAATTGGTGCTTAATCCTGACTTCATAGTGTCAAACCTATCATAAAGTGCAGCACCTCCATGACAGGATGCTAGCCTGTCACTGGTTATACTCCCAGCATGACTGCTACTCGATGTGTCTAAGTGATTAACAGCGTGAACTAAAAACAAGTGTGTGTCAGGTTTGAATCCAGGTTGTTCCACAAAAAATCTTTTATCCAACCCACACCTAACCTTGTCTCTTCCGAAATAACAAATACCTATTTTATACCCCTAATTTATGGTTCCTTTGAGTCATAAGATGTCCATCCTCCCAGGCTTTACCTTCTCTCTGAGAAACGGTTAGTTTATTGCTAATCGCCTGAGATGCCCGTAATGGAGAATGCGCTTCACCTTGTGTGATGGTTTTTCAAAACTCCACCAGACAATGCTTTTGACCTAGTCAGAAAGTATAAGGCCTGACTCTTAGTCCTCCTACTCCTAGAATTCCAAAATATCTGATTTCAACTCCTGATTTTAAAGTCTTCTAATATCCAGATTCTCTCTTGATTCTTCGGAGATGAAAAATTTTGACTCTACTCGTAGCATTCTAACGAGTCTGAATCCAACTCCTTTCAAAACCTCTGGTGCTATCAACTCAGGCTGTCTGAAGATACTGACTTTATACCTAAAATGCACCAGACATTATCATTGTGCTTTTCCCTTTCTTTATGCAAAACTCAATCATGTTCTGCAGAGTCAAAAATAAAAACAATTTTTTTATGCAAAAAAAAAAAAAAAAAAAAAAAGATTAAATCAGACACCATGAATACATATTTAAAGATAAAAAGAATTATAACATTTTCAAAATTACTGGATTTGGCATTAAATAACCTAAAAAGGGTTGATATGCCATAAACCAAACCAAAACTTTCAACTATGTGTAATTCTCATTTATAAACCTTGTTTTTTTTTTGTTTGTTTTTTTTTTTGTTTCCACCAGGTATTGGTTCGTCTGTGCAGTCATGTTTCTCCAGCGGAAGAACTAGCAAGGAAAGATGACCTGAGTTTGTTATTCAATGCTATTACATCTTGGTGTCACCCCCATAGTATACCCTGGAGGAAAAGCGCTGGCGAAATTCTTGTTACCCTATCCCGACATGGACTCACTCCCCCAGTTGTTAACTATATACACGGTACGTAATGCAAATTGTGTTGGTCCGATTCATCAGAATCAGAAAAAAAAAAAAAAAAAAAAAATCAGAACTTTTTGGTGGATTAGAATAAAAATAATTTAGCATAATTTCCGATGCCAAAAACAATTCTTTTAAGTGTATATGTTTGTTTTTGCTTAAAACGTAATTTTTCATTGGTGATAATAATTATGAAATTATGAATATTTATTGATTTTAAACTATCAGTAAAACTAGAATCTTCAGAGCAACCCAGAGTTCTTTTATGCTTGCTTAAAATACTACGCACATTTTGGTTTAATGGTAATCCGCATCGCTGCCCAACTCCATCAATAATATCCCTGCAAATCTGATCCCAAATAGAAGCCCCCTCACAAATAAGTGGCTTTGTGCCTTATTTGAAGTGAAACGTCAATTAAAAAAAAAAAAAATAGAACAATAACTCGTATCAATAATTTTCTAGTTAAACGAGATTGCTATGAGCTTGAATTATCATCCTTCTGTAGCTAGTCTCTTTCTGAACTTGTTAATAAAACTGACTTTTTTTTTTTTTTTTTTTTTTACAAGGTGGTCACCACTTATCAAGGCTCGGAAGCCACCCGGGGATAAGGGTTATGTCATGTACAGTACGTTAGTGTTGAGATTTGATAAAGTGTCTTACTTAAGGGGGCGGTTCATCAGGAATTTGTTTATGTTGGACTTGAAGACATCCAGGTTGTAGTCAGGTGGGAAACAGGCAAACGGAACAGAGTTCCACAGGTGTACACTTCTAAGAAAGAAGCTTTTTTTCATGGAATCTACGTTTTGGTTTTGGCACAGATAAAGAGTGCAGAAGATTTTTGGCAGTGGTTTCAACTAGACGGATGTTTTTCATGAAAGATTGGCAAGGGGGGACCAGGGATTGGAGCTCAGACGAGCACTTGCCATGCAAGTAACGATAAAACAAAGACAGGCTCGCAACATCTCTCCTGTGGGAGAGAGGTTGCAGGGAAGAGAAAAGGGCATCCTCCACTAAGCCACGAAGCCTATTTTGTACTCTGTCAAGGCAGGATAGGCTGTTTTTAGCAGCTCCTGCCCATATGTAGCAGCAGTACTCCATCCTTGGACATACTTGGCTTTTATATAGATAGAGAATTGCATCAGCAGTAAGAGCGGTAGAAGGATTCTACCATTTTTCCAGTGACCTTGGCAACAGACTTAATGTACATGTTCCACTTCAAGTCAGGAGTAAAGGTCAAGCCCAGAAGCTTATCAAAACATGGAGCTTCCCCTAGACAAGAGCCATCCATTTCAATTGATACCAGATGGGGATCAGAGCGTTGATGATGTAAAGATAGGAGCTTGGTTTTGGATGCATTAAAAGTATCCAGCCACCTCTTCCCCCACTGTACCACGCACTTAAGATAAATACAGGGCATACTGATGAGGTTTTCCAGGGTGTTGGTAAGAACTTCTCCTTAAAGCAACGCTTAAACAGTTTTGAAAGTATGGAGGCAAGTTCTGGTTTGAAGCTTTTTCAGCACTATAACTGGAATGCCGTCAGGGCCAGTTGCTTTACTGGAATCAAGGTTCTTGATTAGCTTGGCGACCTCACGCACAGATATTTGTATGTTGCATAGCATGTTGTCTTTTATAGGAGGAAATACGGGGAGTTGATGGCCTTCGTTGCATAGGGTAGAATTAATTCTTGGCAAATAGTTTGGCCTTGTCTGATGCTGACGAGATGACCTCAGGTCCATTGATGATGGTTGGGATAGAACGCATGCTTCTGTTCAGGATCCTGTTTGGTATTTGCCAGAACTGGTGGGAACCAAGCCGTTGCTTAACTACTTTGGATTTAACGGACTGAGCATATAGCTCTCTTGCATGTTTTATTACTCTTTACAGTGGTTGCTGGCAGTCCTGAAAGCAGCTCTAGTCTCAGTACATCTATTACGTTGGTAGCTATGGAAAAAGTGATTTCTGTGCGCGATGGCAGCAGCACATTCTGGGGAGAATCATGGCTGGCTGTTAGGTTTTTGTTGGAATTTATTGGATGGTATGAATCGGTCTATGCCTACAATTAACCATTCGGTCAGGTCTGATACTATGGAGGACACATCTTTTTAAACATGGAATGCAGAGATAGATCAGATGTAAATGTACGGAAGTTATCACGATCACAATATTTTTTACTAGATGAGTTTTCATTTGAATGCTAGCAACCTTTACATAATCCCTCTTGTAAGCACTAGACTCTTTAAAGAATCAGGGAAACCAATACCAACAACAGAATGGAGCTGGTCAAAGGTCATACCATCATGTTTTCTATGAAATTAAACATTTCCCCCCACCTTCCCCGACAAAGAAGGGATTGAACCTAGTAATTCACTTCTGTTCAATGGTTCACACTTTTCTCAGTAACCACATTTTGGATTTTTAAAAAATATTGCACAAACATTAGTCATGATGAAAGTAAATTTTTACCAGAACAGATTTTCTGGGATAACTTTAGTTGTCCCTGATAGGGGCATTATAAGGGTAAAATTGTCCCAAAATCGTTCGTCTGTTTGCACTTTTCACAATAACCACTCCTTGAATTTTTTTTTTTTTTAATTTTGCACAAACATTTGTCATGGTGGAAGTAAATTTTTCACTTGTGGAGCGGGACCCTGCATACTTGGCTTGTTTTATTGCAAATAAGGATTAATCCATTGATGTCGCAAGCTATGCAGTTCACGACAGCAACATGGTTCTTAGTGCAGCAGCTTGGCATGTCTCGGTTCACAGTGGATTTTCTCTCTGAATCCTGTTTCACTGGAAATAAGAAGCAATGATTTGGTTTTATTGAAAAGGAAATAACATGTCTAAATTTTCAGCTGTTTTCGTTTATCTTTTCAACCACTGATTGCCATGACGAATAACACTTTACTTGAGAGCTCATCATTCAAACTCTTTGGTTTAATATTCGTAAGCAACATGAATTGAAGCAATACTTTGAAGACATTGACAAGGCTGCTGCAAAAAAAGTGGACTCAATCTACCATGCTAAAAAACTCATGCCTAAGAGTATTTTGTATCTCTACAAAATCACCATTCACCTATGCGTGGATTATTGCTGTTACATTTCAATTGGTACGTTTATCGTTGGTCTCTCCCTTTCAGACAGACTCCAGAAAAGAGTCGCCAACCTAATAGGTCCTGCACTATTAACCAAACTTCAACTCCTACCCCATCGTTGGAATGTTGCATCCCTGTGCCTAAGTACTTTAACAAATTTGTAGCACTTGTGTCCCTTCGACATAAATACCTTTGACTAACCTTTTAAGCAGCAAAATCTTGACCTTTCACTGTAGAGGTCGCTAGATGCCTGGAAATCTTTTACTCGTTAGAGTTTTCGGATGAATAAGAATTAAAAAAAAAAAAAGAAAGAAAATTGCATGTGCCATTGCATTGAAAACATGCAGAGGACCAAGAGCTGTGCGCTATCAAAATGGTTCAAAGCTTTCTTCCCTCGAACTTCTAAACTTTGAAGTCCCCTTCCTGTTTCTTGCTTCCATGACTATACTAACATGTAGAAATTTAAATGCAATGAGAACAGACATCTTGCTGCTCAACTCCCTACATAGTGTCTCTGTAGGCATGGTTTATAATAGTATCCCTTTACATCCCAGTGGGAATGTGTCTTGTGTTGGGGTGAATAAGAATTAAAAACAATTGCCATATGGGTAAAACAAAACATTTAACACTTATCGTTGGTTAGTTTTTGATTAGTTGTCTGGAGTGATTTCCATTTAAAAGAAATTATATATATATGTGAGAATGTGTGTGTGTGTGTGAAGACACTTCTCAACCTATATACTCAAATTTTTGACTTACAGGCTTGAAATTTCATATATAGGGTATACAGACATGAGGAAAACTTTAATTGGTTTTCATTTGGAAGAAAGTACTGCTAAGGAGTCAAAATTAAAAAATTGTTACATGGGGAGGGTAATTAGATTTTTGTCTGTTTTCTGTTTCACGAATGCGTATGCATGAAATGTTCACGTTACAGATTGCTTATGTTAAGAATAAATAGGTTTGAAAACACTTTTTAAAGATTTTACCAAACTGGTCTAAAGGTTATTGTACTTGACTCACTGTCTTTAGGTTTTGGTTTCAATCTCAGCTCGAGTATTTTTTTTTTTCACTTACAAGAATCCTGAACGAAGGCAGTGAAAAGTAACATTCAAAACAGAATCAGCAACTATGTCTCAGAGCCTAGCTGGAGTCCGAACATGGTACCCTCGTAATAATAATAAAAGGTTGGGTTCGAGACTCCTAACAAACGGTTCCCCAGTTCGATACAAGACACCTGATGAAAGCCGGAAGGCAAAACGGCCGAAACGTTGTGACTATAACAACCAAGATGAGGAAGTCAGTCCAACAATCTCAATCAAAGAAGTGAACTGTTTAGAAAAAATCATAATACTCACATGCACATTTTCTAAAGAAATTTAACGTTACATTTAATACCTACAATATTTCTATTTATAATAAATAAGAAATCTGTAAATCTGTATTAAAATATAACATTTATGCATATTTTACGACCAGGCAATACAGGGCGGCCTGCTAGTATATATATATATATATATATATATAAAAATAACATGCCTAGTTTTTTTTCATCTATTTTCATTTTTTTGTTTTTTTGACAGAGAAAGGTTGCGTGCGCCATTGCATTGAAAACATGCAGAGGGCCCAAGAACTGTCGCCCATCGAAATGGTTGAAATGATTGTCACCGTATTCTGCTTCCTAAAAGACTCGAGTGAAGTTTCTCACACATTGCTGGATGATTTCCGGTCCAGTCAAGGCTACATCTTCCTGTCAGAGTTCCTTTTAAAGTAAGTATTCACCTGTCACAGCAGACGGTGTGTATGTAAATGTGATTGGCCTAAAGTATACAATTTCAGATTATGGAGTTGTATATGCCGAGCATAAATTCTAGTAGACCTATCATGATCATCTATTTTATGTTTCTGTCCATTCCACTTTTTCTTGGAAACTACTGGTTTGATCTGGGTGAAATTTTGTATGGACCTTTATGATAAAGTGCAGCAAACTAAGTATTATGGTATCCATTTGATGCACAGTTAGGAATTGATATATATTACTATTTAATGCAAAAATGAGCACAAATCTAACCATATTCAACCATCAATTTGGCATAAAGCAATTATTCTATGTCAACAGGCTATTAATTTTGCTTATTTTTAATCGGCTAAAAAATACAGTTTATGCCATAATTCTTGAGAAACATATGGATCTTAATACTCTTGCTTCCAACTGTTGGTAAAAATAGTAGCTTGTGTTCAATTAATCATGTAAATCCATTTCTAAATTAGTTCAGCATTTTAGGGCAGTTAACTAAATTATTATTATTTTTTTTTTACATGGGGGTCACCACTTATCAAGGCCCGAAGGCTACTCAGGGATAAGGGTTATTGCGTGTACAGTAATCAATGAGATAGTATTGTAGTAATCATTAGTATTGGTGGTTTTGATAGAGTGCCTTACTTAAGGGGGCGGTTTGTCAGGAGTTTGTTTATATTGGACTTGAAGATGTCCAAGTTGTAGTCAGGTGGGAAACAGGCAAGCGGCAGAGAGTTCCACTGGCATGCAGTTCTAAGAAAGAAGCTTTGCTCATGGAATCTACGTTTGGATTTAGGCACAGATAAAGAGTGGGGAAAATTATTGACAGTAGTTTTAGCCAGACGGGTGTTTCTCGTGAAAGATTGGCGAGGGGGGGGGACGAGGGATTGGAGCTCAGACGAGCACCTGCCATGGAAATAACGATAAAACAAAGACAGGCTCGCAACGTCTCTTCTGTGGGAGAGAGGTTGCAGGGAAGAGAAAAGGGCATCCCCCACTAAACCACAAAGTCTATTTTGTACTCTGTCAAGGCAGGATAGGCTGTTTTTAGCAGCTCCTGGCCAGATGTGGCAGCAGTACTCCATCCTTGGACGTACTTGGCTTTTATACAGATAGAGAATTGCATTAGTAGTGAGATATCTTCTGGAGCGGTAGAAGGATCCCACCATTTTCCCAGAGTCCCTGGCAACAGATTTGATGTACGTGTTCCAATTTTTTCCTATTAGACCTAAACATGCATTTTTTTGGGGGGGGGGGGTACTTTTTTTACACAATTATTTGTGGTTATGTGACATTATCACTTGGACTTAGGGTTAGTGGTAAAAAAATTGGTTAATTGTCCTAAAAATTTAGAATGGGCCAGAAATTGAGTAACATTCTACGTTAAATAAATATGAAACTGATCCCCCACTTTAAATTTTAAAATATTCTTTCCCTTCTTTCAGTTTTCCATGATGTTCACACCTAATCATGTAAAACGAGAATCTTATTTTTTGTTGGGGGTGGGGATCATGTTATATGTTACTGCTGTGCTTAAAAGAAAGTTGACAAACACGTACATAAAAATACTACAAAGATACCCGTCCCATGACAGGTAAAATTAATTCTCGGAACCGAACAGTTTTGTATCACTTTTATGTCTCTTTAATAAAATTAAAATCCAGATATAATATTACTGAACCTTATGTCTAGAATCCTCATTCCAATTTTGATCAAAATCCACTGCATGATTTTAATTTTAGTAAATGTTTAAAATTTAAGACAAAGGAGTTTGAAGAAAAAAATTGAAACTCAAGGAATTTTGCTTAATTTGTGTTTAATGATTATGGATCAAATTCAATGCAAATCTGAAATATTTGAATTTTTAAATGAGATGTTCTGCTCATATTATGTCCCTTAAAAGGCTTCTTAAATACCCTGAAATAAATATAAATAAATAAACTGAAATTTGGGGAATATTTGGACGGACTTAAATGAGACCCCCTCCGCCTTATAATTTTAACCAGTATTTTGCAGTTGGTATTTTTTTACGACCTAACCCAGCATAGTATAAACATTCCTAACCTTGAAAACTATACTACATACTGAAATATACTGTAAAAATTATGGTGGGGGAAGGGGTGATTCTCATTCAGGTCTGCCAATATTTGTTTTATATCCATTGTTAAAATTTCACAAAAATCTGAGGTATCTGAGGGCTCCCTTCTCCTTTTTAACTTTTGGCATAAAACTAAATTTAGTTAAATAAAACTCCCATTGCAAAGCCTTACCACTAACAAGTGCGTTCCAAAATTTTTAATGATTGGTTAACTAGTTTAATTGTGAATCCTCTACATATATGCATAAAAACATACTTAATTTTATAAAAACAAATTTTTGAGATGAGGATTGATAACTCATATTATTTGGATTATTCAAACTACTATTCTCATCTTACGTATTAATTTCAATACGTTTCGGTCGATGGAATCTCCAACCTTCTTCAGGTGTATCTTGTTGAAGCTGGGAATCTGCACAGATTTTTAAATGGTAACAGTACCCAACAGGTGCTAACTCTGAAAGAAAATCTGCAAAATTTTCAAAAATGACTTTAAAAAATTCTTGTCAAAAAAAAAAGAAAAAATAAGCTTGTTCAGCTTTCGAACTGGTCAAAAACCAAATTTTTTTAACTCTAACTCTAACCTTTTTAAACGCGACAAAATCTGAACTGTTTTTTTTATTTTTTTTATCCTAACTATTAGTTTTGGAACTAACCAAAGACCGAACTTTTTTTTTTAAACTTCAACTCTAACATTACTGTAAATCAGCTCTAGCCTAATTGGTGCTTGTATGGTTCAAATGCTATATATATATATATATATATATATATATATATATACTAGCATGGGTGCCCAGTGTTGCCCGGGTGTTTGGAGGTGTATGCTGAGAAAAAAAAAAAAAATGGTTAATTTTTTTTAAGTTTGACCCCTATGATGACCTGTTAAAATTTATTGTTTGGGCTCAAATCAAGTTATTAAGTTAGATCCACGTCCAAGGAACCTATATCTAAAATTTCAAGTGTTTAGACCCCAAATTGTCAGGAGTTTGGTAGAGTTCTCAATGGTCAAATCGTTGAACTTTGACCCCTTAACAGCCAAATTTCTGGTCGAAAACTGATCACATAGATTTTCCCAAATCTCAGTACCCTGTGTATCAAATTTCGAGTCTGGAGACTGAAAATTAACAGAGTTATTGCAAAGGAAAATGTACACACACACGTTCACTTTTATAGATATATAGATAGATAGATTAAACAAAAATATATGCGTATACATAAATATATATGGAAACAATTTTGTTTACTATAAACTTTTTATGCAAATATTATGCAAGTATAAATCATGTAGAATATCTGCATGAATATAATTACACATAATAGTTAACTAAAGATGATCATCCCATAAGAAAACTGAAAAAACTAATAGAGAATTAATTAAAATGAATGTTTAAAAAAATATGCAAATTAGCACGATCCCTATATAAGAAAATTGTATTTTCTTTTTAAATAAATAGAAAAGAGGGTTTTAATATGAATATTAATGCACATAAAAGAAAAACGAATTCATAGGAGTATAGATATATACATATGCACACACCAAAAAAATAAATCTGTAAATATAACTGTTTTATTGATTATGTTTTTTACAATCTTTAGTTTATTCATAAAAACACAATTTATTTTTAAAAAAAGTTAAGTTCTCTGTGGAAAAAAAAAAAAAAAAAAAAAATATTTTACTAATTTTCTTTGTCAAAAAAAATGTTCATAAAAATAAACATACGGTGAGTGTTTCTCCTTATTTTTTCTGTTAAAATGCTGCCTTGTTTTGATTTCTCTACCAATTCTACCAATGGATTTAGTATAGCACACTAGATTGATTGGTACTCTTTTTTTTTTTCTTTTTTTTTTTTTTGTCCAGGCTTGAACAAAGTCCAGGCGAGGATAGCCAACAAGCTCTTCGGAATTTGGTACTTCTAGTTGGATCTTTGACAACATGCGGCTTTATTGAGTTGAAACCAAGTCAAGCCAGTACCGGTTCCTTATTCCAAATGGCAGGATTCACTTTACCACAGGCCACAGGAAAAGGTAGGGTTTTCTCTTTCAAATGCATAGTTTTTATTTTTTATTTTTCTTGTGTTAAATATTACTGATTACAGAGAAAAAAGATGTAGGCTTTAAGCAGACAACTCATATGGAAAGGGAAATATACATGAATATACGTATGGGCTAACAGGATATAATTAATTGGTTGATTGAACTAAAATACATCTTGAAGAAGCTTAAAAGTGAGTCCTCATCGATATATTGACTTCATTTTTCGTTTGCAGGTTTTCACACGAGACAATTTTAATGGTGTAATAACGTTGGCATACTGATCTGGGTAAGATTGCGATACCATGAATATCCTCACGTGCCAAAAAAGTGTTAGGAAATAAAAAAAAGAGGAAAATCTGATAAACGTATAGAAAGCAAAGTTAGTAAATATACAACTGGGTAGAAGTTGTTCACCAAGGCACACAAAAGGTGTTCAAAAATAGGATTGTTAATAAAGGTGTGGCTGTGATTGGAACCAAGGACTGGACAAAGAGGTCAATATATTTAGAGTTAGTCTACAGACATTTTCAGAAGAGGAAGTAAGTTTACAGTTTATGAACCATCTTGAGTTTTGCGAGAGTTAAAAGTAGGTTGTGGCTTGGACCAGATCAAGAAAGAGGTCGAAATGAGCTGATGTCAACTGATAACAAAGGCCTTGACAGTAGACGTAAATGTTGACCTTAACATTCAGAGAGTTGTTTCCTGCGATGGTGTCACCCACACACCCAGAGCCCAACTGATATCTACAAAATAGTGACACAGCCAGAAGGGAAGATGAAAGAGAAGAAGACCATGGAAATATGGTTGGCGTTGGCAGTTGTTGTTGAGCAGCGGGGAGCACATGGTCTGATCACAAAATTACTGAACTCCAGCAACATTGAGCCTAGCTAGTACTGGATTCGTGGACATTTGAGAACACCAGGTGTTGTATGTGGGAGAATGACTACAACTCCTCTTGAACAAATAAACTGCAAAAACTAAAATCATTAAAAAATCTTCGCTGAATGATTGAAGACCACATGTGAATTTGATATTCTCTAGAAACTGAGGAAGCAAGCTGAACCTGTCCAAAGTACTTGCATATCTGAATAAGAGGGAGATGACCATAAGCAGTAATTCAACCTCTGTATTTTTTTTTTTTTTTTTTTTTACATGGTGGTCACCACTTATCAAGGCCCGGAGGCCACTCGGGGATAAGGGTTAATGTGGGACTTGAAGACATCCAAGTTGTAGTCAGGTGGGAAACAGCCAAACGGAAGAGAGTTCCACAGGCATGCACATTTAAGAAAGAAGTTTTGTTCATGGAATCTGTTTTGATTTAGGCACAGATAAAGAGTGGGAAAAATTATTGACAGTGGTTTCAGCTAGACGGGTGTTTATCGTGAAAGATTAAACAAAAAACAACTATCCTGAAAGTGTCATGCTAACCTATTGACTGTTTTGGAGGGACCCAAAGCTTGGTAGAAGTGACTATGAGAGGAAGTGAGGTATCTGGTCTCCACTCCTTTTCCTTTTTAGTAGGGCTTAAACCTGTTTGTTACTCCCAATTCTGTAGTACTAATTTTTTTGTATGCTTTTATTTTGTCAGGTGTCAGTGTGAGGAACATTCAGGCTTTCCAGGTCCTGCAGTCAGTATTTTTAAAGGTTTGTACTATCATTTTGATATATATATATATATATATATATATATATACTAGCATGAGTGCCCGGCATTGCCCCAGTGTTTGGAGGTGTATGCTGAACAAAAAAAAAAAAAAAAAAAAGGTCAATTTTTTTTAAACTTTGACCCCTATTATGACCCCTTAAAATTGATTGTTTTGGTCTCAAATTACATTATTAAGTTAGATCCATGTCCAAGGAACCTATATCTAAAATTTCAAGTGTTTAGACCCAAAATTGTCGGAGGAGTTTGGTAGAGTTCTCAAAGGTCAAATCGTTGAACCATGACCCCTTAACAGCCAAATTTCTGGCCGAAAACCGATCACATAGATTTCCCAAATCTCAGTACCCTGTATATCAAATTTCAAGTCTGTAGACTGAAAATTAAGAGTTATTGTGAAGGAAAATGTACACAGACATACAGACACGTTCACTTTTATAGATATATAGATATATATATAATTATTTACTATAATAATTAAATACCTACAGACATTAGTGTTTCATCCTTTCAGGAATCTTCAGTGCAGTGGATCACGATTAATACCAGTCGATAGATTCGAACCCAACGTTGAAATGAAACATTTTATTTTTAAATGTTTTTTATGTCAGTCAGAGTGATCTAATCATTATACGATGATCTATGCATAAGAGCTAAATTGACCGGCTTAATTCAACTAAAAGTGCTCAACGATAAGAAACGAGTTTCTTAAAGAGGTTGACATAATTATTTGCTATAATAATAGTTAAATACCTACAGACACTAGTGTTTCATCCTTTCGGGAATCTTCTGTGCAGGGTGTTACAATTAACATCAGTCAATAGATTCGAACTCGGCGACACAAGTCATCTCTGGCTTGATTAGCAAGAACCATATCCATTCAGCTACTGTTAACCGCGTGAAATAACATTGGAATTAAACATTTTATTTTTAAATGTTTTTACGTCAAACGATATTTATTTATTCTAGGTTAAAAATATCCCAAAGTAAAAACCATTGAATTTAACAAGGTTGTTGATAGTACTCAGTAAAAAGAGCAGAATATTCTTTTTATTGAATTTAAGTAAACAAAATGGTAATTTTGTTTACTTAAATTGAATAAAAAATATTTTATATCCATAAAGGATAGAGCAATTTCTGTGGGAAATCTTAAGTGGGAAAAGCTCAATGCATAGCAGAGCAAAATAAAAGTTCAAATTAAAAATATATTCCAAAAATGTAGCCCAGTCTTATTATGAATAAATTTCAACCTGATAGGACCTTTTCAAATGAGAGGACCAGTCAAAGTTTTCCTTCCGACTGAATACAAGATCACAACTGTTTTGTATTTACTAAGAAGTAAATACAAATATGATTGATTTTGTATAATTCAGTGGATGATAAATTTTTACTGGTCCTCTCATTTATTGTGTTGAAATAAATTTATGATAATGAGATCGGGCTAAATGTTTATCTGTTTTTTCTTATATTTTTCTCTCTCTCACTCGCTCTACATACACTCACGCACACACACACACACAATTTACAAACGCTACACAGTTAAAAGCTCAATAAAAGTCAACATTTAACAATCAATGATATATAAGTTAGCTATGGCATGCTAAATTTCAATAACCTAATCTAACTTCATTTTTTGCTTAGAGTGAATTATTTTGATAATTGGTTAACAAATTTAATAAAAAAACAACTTAAAACATTTTTTTTTTGATGCTCAGTTGGAAAATAGTAAAGTGTGAAAAAAAAAAACAGGTGCACGTTTTTGATTGACGTGACGGCGATAGGTATTCAGCAGTTAGCATTTTGTGCGGGACAGTTTTTAATGAGGTCAATAAATCAGTTTGTTTGATTTTAAAAAAATGCTCCCTATTTATTAGGGGGAGCGTCTCATCTCGAAATGAAAGCTACCGTCTGATATGACGAAGTCGACATTGACCAAACGTTACTTAGCTGTCTAGAGACCACTGGCTTTCGGCCAGTGATTAGAGTCGAGTTTTGTTTTTTGTTTAAACCGAAAACCGAATGTAATGCGTGCCGATGCAGGAAATGTCGAATAATTAACGTTTGAAAGTCAATAAAATTAGATAGACAGGCGAGCTCCGTGGTTAAGTGTGAGATATTACAATTTATAGATGATATAAAAAGTTTTAAGAAGTTGTGAAGCGAGCGAGCGAGCGGTTCTCTGAAAGAAGCCTTTTGTGGACATCGAGGAAAAGCGTACATACATACATGCATACATACATTTTCGCTTTTATATATATAGATTAGCTGTTATAAGAATATTACTAAGTTTACTTAGTAATATCCTTATAACAGCTTTTTGGATATTTAAAGACAATTTTCATAATACACCCCATTAAATGTTAAACATTTGACAGGCACAAACTATCCACTTAAGTGGCCTGAAAGCCTCTCGAGGATAGTCCTTTAATGAATAAAATTAATTTTTTAAATGCCAATAGATACTATTTTTGCTAAATATTGAGCATAATTTAATATTTTTTGTCAGTCATTTTTTCATATTACTTGGATTATTCAGCTTTTTGTTCTCAGCTTGAATGCTATTTTCATAATGTTTCGGTCAATGTAACCTCTAACTTTCTTCAGATGTATCTTGTTGAACTCTGGAATCTTTCTGCCAAACTCTGAATCTGCATGGAATTTTGCACAGAACCAGATATTTAATCCATAGGCGTAGCATACTCTTGTTCCATCAGTCATGACTGGGTAGAAGTCCTAAGTAATCCGCGATTGTATGTTAAGTGTTGCCTGCACTGAGGATTGAACTTTCAACCTCCAGAAGTAGATAAAGTACTGGTAAAATTCAGTTGTAAGTTATAAATGACAGGAAGATACACCTGAATAAAGTTGAAATTTATATTGACCAAAACGTGAAAATAACACTCAAGATGAAAACTGAAGTCCAAATAATATGAATAATCAACCCTCATCTAAAAAAATTCACTTCTATTTCTCTTTTCTCCTCAGGCCACATCTGTGCATTTATGTTGCAATATTTTGGACGTGATTAGCAGTGTTTATCATCAAGACGACGCTAACTATTTTATCCTTGAGAATCAACACACCCTTTCCCAGTTTGCTGAAAAAATTCATCTCAAACCTCCCGATATACAGGTGTGTAATTGCTCAGTATTTCAGGCAAATAGTGTAGTCGTTTTCATAATTAATTTGGATTAAAAAAAAATTTTTTTACATTTAGAACACCTTTTTTTTTTTTATTTATTCCTAAAAATGTTTAAAAAAATTTGTAATTAAGTATTTTTTATTTAAAAATTGTTTAATTTCATTTACTCTTACAATTCTCATTTTGGTTTTTAATTTTGTAATCTTTTTTAGTTAATATTTTAAAATTCAATGTTTCATTTAGTTTTAAAGTTTTATTTTTATCATCAAATATTTTACAAAATATAATTTTATTATAAATGTTTTAATACAATTTCTTTTACGAATTTTACAATAGATTTTTGTTTTCATTAAAAGTTTTACAGTTCAATTTTCTTGTATATTTTACAATTCCCTTTTTTATTATATATTTTACAATTCGTTATTTTTATTATATATTTTACAATTCGTTATTTTTATTATATATTTTACAATTCATTCTTTTTTTATTATATATTTTACAATTCATTATTTTTTATTATATATTTTACAATTCATTATTTTTTATTATATATTTTACAATTCATTATTTTTTTATTATATATTTTACAATTCATTATTTTTTATTATATATTTTGCAATTCGTTATTTTTTATTATATATTTTACAATTCGTTATTTTTTATTATATATTTTACAATTCGTTATTTTTTATTATATATTTTACAATTCGTTATTTTTTATTATATATTTTACAATTCGTTATTTTTTATTATATATTTTACAATTCGTTATTTTTTATCATATATTTTACAATTCGTTATTTTTTATTATATATTTTACAATTCGTTATTTTTTATTATATATTTTACAATTCGTTATTTTTTATTATATATTTTACAATTCGTTATTTTTTATTATATATTTTACAATTCGTTATTTTTTATTATATATTTTACAATTCGTTATTTTTTATCATATATTTTACAATTCGTTATTTTTTATTATATATTTTACAATTCGTTATTTTTTATTATATATTTTACAATTCGTTATTTTTTATTATATATTTTACAATTCGTTATTTTTTATTATATATTTTACAATTCGTTACTTTTTATTATATATTTTACAATTCATTACTTTTTATTATGTATTTTACAATTATTTTTTATTATATTTACAATTCACTATTTTTTCATTATATATTTTAAAATTCAATATTTAGTCATATATTTTACAATAATTATTTTTATTATATATTTTAGAATTATTTTTATTATATATTTTACCATTTTTTTTTTATATATTTTACAATTTTTTTATTATATATTTAAAAAATGTTTTAAATATATTTTACAGTTTTTTATTATATATTTTACAATTATTTTTTATTATATATTTTACAATTATTTTTTATTATATATCACAATTCATTATTTTCTTATTATTTTGTCAATATTAAACTTTAATTTTTCTCCCTTTATTTTTCCAGCAAAAATTCTTTGAACTTTTGGAATTCATTGTATTTAATTTGAACTTTGTGCCATGCAAAGAACTCATCAGCTTAAGCATTCTCATCAAGACGCAACAGTAAGTCATCTTTTCTGTTTAAGATATTTAGAACAAACATGATTTGGTTCTTATCCAGAAAAACAAAAATAAATAACATGAAACGGAAATATCATATTCCAAAAATCACATAAATTAATAAAGTAGTTTTACTTTCATAAAGAAAATCGTTTTTAAGCAACTAAACAGAATTCAGAGATATTACAACATAAATCTAGTAAATAAGTGTTCTTGAGTAATCTCCCTTTGTTGCATGATATTTTTTTCAAAATGTCGAGCAGACAGTTACTTCTTGGATACTCTTAAATTTGATTTTCTTATTTAAAACTAAAACTACTTGATCAATTTACATCATTTTTGGAATATGATATTTTCGTTTTATCATAGGCATGTACATGTACAGATGTTTTTTTTTTTTATCTTTGTTTTTTAATCGGATGATTTGGTAATTCATTTTCAAAATATATTAGTCTATATTGAAATTTGTTAAACCTTAAACAATATGTACTATTTGGATTGTTCAGACTATTGTTCTCATTCTGGGTGTTATTCTTACAATGTTTCAGCCAATGTAACCTTCAACCTTCTTTTCTTTTTTAAATCTTTTTTCACTCCAAACAAAGCATCTTGTGACTTGGAACATAAGAGGCTATTACTTGAGATTGTGTCTAACAGTGGGTTGTGGGGAGTTTAGCAGCAAGATGTTTGTTCACATTACATTTAAACTCCTGCAGGTTAGTACAGTTAGGAAGCAGGAAACAGAGAGGGAATTCCAAAACCTAGCAGTCCTAGGGAAGAAGCTATTAAGATGTAAAAAAATAATTTTTTTTGCTCCTTTTTTTTTTTTTTTTTTTCTGACATACTATAAACGATGGAATTAAAAATATGTCATGTTTACAAACACAAATTAATACAAAACTGAAAATGACTCAACATAGTTTCCATTTCATAAACGCACCACACATTTGGAATATTTCATTTTCACAAGGTGGTGGATTTTTTTAAATTAAAAAATTTTTTATTTTTATTTTAGTTAAACCCAAACAAGGTACATTGCTACTGAAATGTAAGGGGTTCCTGTAAATTAAGCCATATTCATAATGGCATTGTTTACATTACATTTAAATTTCTCAGAGTGTGGAGTAAACTTTTATTTACCATTGCTCCCAGGTTGCGTTCTGGCTTGAAGTGTCAGTACCTATCAGGCTCGATTGATTAAATAGAATTTCTCTTGAAACTTTGACCAGTGATGTACACATAACTTTCATCTTGAATAACTAATAAAAGCAAACATGTATAATTTCTTTGAAGTTTTCATGGAAATTGCTCCAGACAAAGTGTGAAACCACTTTATGTAAGGACCTAACGAGAACAAAAGATAATTCATCAAAAAAACAGATGCCTATTGGCTTTAGTCTTAAAAAGACAATGTCAAATGCTGTGTACTATATTTTAAAATGGAAATCACTATAATGTTGGTGAAAATAGATAGTTCCACAAATTTGCAGTTCTTGGAATGACACTGGAATAGGCAGCTGTATTACCGTTATACCACTATCTACCGGTCACTGAGGTGTGACTGACAGACGTGTTACAGTAAATGTCTTAAAGCGGTCTCATGAAGATATGAAGATGGGCCAGTCATTAGGGTCTGTGTAGCAAGAAGAAAATCATACCTGAGATGTTGGATCTGGGTGTGGTTCCTTTCTTTTCTCAAGATGATCTCTTCTTCACCCTGGTGGCATTCTGGTGGGAATCTTCATCTCTTTGTCCTCAGGGCCGCCTTTCGACTTAAGACATTTATGAAGGCATTCATGGCAGACACAAGAAAAACGACACGCGACACAATTGTAATATACATAAGGTATAACTAACTATTTTATTTTACATAATATATATAACAATACATATTACAATTAATTTTTACAATTAAAACTGGACAATAGGCTTTTCAAAGCTAACTACCCTAACTAGTGTTGAGGGAGGAGGTGGCCCCCCTCATTTACGGAGAGACAGACTATGCGTCCTCACATCATGATGGTCGTGCAGGAAAGAGACAGAAAGATAGCAAGGGAATTATGGGAAGGGATTTCTTTGTATCTCTACGCTCATGGCCAAATTACCACCCGTCCATGCTGCAGAGTGTGTTAGAAACAGTGGCACAAAGAAATAGTGCCACACCGTGAGATACCAACACATCAAATTGATGGCAACCATTAGACAAATAAGCTAGAACAAAGGAAGCAGGGAATAGATGAGACAATTATGAAGAGCACATGCCTTAATAGTATTTGTAGAAAAGACTGAGACTAATAACATCATGTCTGTGAGAGTGAGGTTGCAGGGAAGAAGAAAGGGTGGAACCAATCAAATTACAGATAGGTTTCTGCACTTCCTCAAAAATTCTCAAATGGGACAGAAATTCACCAGCTCAAATATTTGAAAATATTAAGAATTTGAAGTCAAATAGATTTTAATTAAATTTTTTTTTTTTTTATTAAAACTAGAATCTGCTCTTTGAGTGATATTGGTGCAGTACCTGGTTATGTCAATTTCCGTCTTTACATTTCTTCTACTGCTTTGTAGATAGTATAAAAAAATATTTGAAATTTTGCAGAAAAAATGCTTTACTTGGTAACGTGAGAGGAATCGTGATAAATGTATTTGCATGTTTTTACTGACAAAAGAAAAAAATTAGAAACAATGTTTTTAAACAAAATACTGATGTACTTTACATTTCTTAACTTTTTAGATGAGGATTGGTTTTTCGTATTATTTGGATTCATTGAACTACTGTTCTCATCTTGAGTGTCATTTTCACAACATTTCGCTTGATGCAACCTCTGACCTTCTGTAGGAGTATCTTGTTGAACTTTGAAATATTTCTGTCGAACTCGAGGAATTTAGATGGAATTCTGAATGGAACTTTATTTACTTCATGGGAGTAGCATGCTCTTGTTCTGTCAGCCATGACTGCATAGAGGTCCTAAGTAATTCGCAATTGTATTTTTTTGGTCGCCCATACTGAAAATTGAACTTTCAACCTTTAGAAGAATATCACTTTTACAATTGATTTTTCTGAGTACTCTAACCACTGTAACACGGGTCCTTGCGGACAGTTCTAGTACAAATTTTGGAAGCCTTAAACCTATTTTTATTTCTAGTTGTAAATATCACTATTTTATTACTAATTATTATTACTAATATATTGTTTACTTATTACTGTATATATTATCTATTATTTATAATTGATGGTTTCCATATCGTGCGTGAGAATTAATTTCCTCGCGCTTTAGAACTCGACAGATTGCAAAAAAAAAGGTCAATGGAATAAAAGCAAGTCTTACCTGAGGAGATAAATTTCAGTCTTCTTTGGTAGGGCTGCGAAAAATATGCCCATTTCTCGCATCTCTGAGAGTCTGGTAGTTGTTTTGCAGTGTTAAATTGCTTCTCTTCGGAGGAGCTCATGAAAGGAGGCAGAAACCATTTATCTATGGTATCTGGGAGAAATAAACTCCATTAACAGAGCTGAACTATTTCAGTTCTTGGGTAGACGATATTTGTCTAAAAATATTCCTATCACAATAGGAATAAGTTCTTGGTTAAGAGGGGGGAAAAAAAAAAGGTGTTCTCCAAGCATGGTTGACCTTGAGGCAGTGCTTTTTAGGGAGATACTTAGCATCTGCCCCCTTGAAGGGTTTATTCCAAAAAGGCAAAAGATCCATGAGTTTTAAAACTGCGTGCACAGGAAGTTCCTGGGGGGGGGGGTCCAATCAAAGGGCTGAAAAGAGAACATGGCATTCAGCGCCTCAACCAATAAGGCTGGCCCTCCCGTGTACAATTTCCAACACGTGTTAAATTCTATACTAGGTCTACATATCAATTGTCATCCAGCATATGTGCTGCTTCTTTGAATCGTTTTACTCAACACTGTTCTTCTCTGTATATAATTTTTACTTTGTTCCATAATGGTAGATGGTATCCCTTTTCCCTCCAGATATGGTTAGCCATACCTGACTTTTCAATATCTCCACGCATTATAGCTTTTCGATGTTCTAATTATACCTTTAGTGGACGACATATCTCTCCTAGTGACATATGGTCGAGTGGTTCTAGACATTGTATCAAAGTTTACAGTTACCCATATCAAAGTTTACAGTTACCCAAAGGTGCTGAGTTCAATCCTGAACGAAGGCAGTAAAAAGTAATATTCAAAACAGAGAATCAGCAACTATGTCCCAGAGCCTAGCTGGAGTCCGAACACGGTACCCCCGTAATAATAATAATAATAATAAAGGGTTGGGTTCGAGACTCCTAACAAACGGTTCCCCAGTTCGATACAAAACACCTGATGAAGGCCGGAGGGCAAAACGGCCGAAACGTTGTGACTATAACAACCAAGATGAGAAAGTCAGTCCGACAATCTCAATCAATGAAAACACCTCATCTCAAAAATACAGACAATTACTATGAGAACAGTAGTTCAGTGAATTCAAATAATAATAATGTACTTTATATCTACTTTTTGTGGATTAAAAAAAACGTTACTTAAATATTACATAATGTATTTTTTATGTTTATTTCTCCAAGGAAGAAAAAATTCTTGAGATTTATATTAGTTTTTAACTTGGTTATTGACATCCTAAAAACTACTTTCTTACTAATGTGTACTCTGCCTACTCCTTTTTTTTTGTCAACGAATGACACGTTTCTATTTGTATACAGACATACAATCTCCCAAAAGACTATAAGTTTTTAATTGCATATAAATGATTGCGTTCTACATCACATAATTGAAAATAGGTTGATATGCCGCTAAAGAAATAAAACAAAAATATTTTTTTGAAATGAGGATTAATAATTTGTATTGTTTGAACTACTGTTCTCATCTTGGATGTTATTCTCATAACATTTCAGCAGATGTAACCTCAGCAAAATGCATCTCATTGAACTCGGGGAATCTTTCTGTCAAACTTGTGAATTTGTACCAAATTTAGAATGGAACCCTTTATTTAATTGACAGGGGTGTACAAAAAAAGTTGAAACATATGGATAAAAATTCAATAATATTTATCACAATATTATTTATAGACACTTTAATGCTAAGATGGGCCCTTGAAGAGAATTATAAGTAGGCAGTCAAATTTAAATGCATGATGTTAAGTTCCAGCCTAACGGATCATTGAGTGCTGTTGATGTCAGCCTTGTAGATATATCTGTTTACATAGACATAAATAGATCTTAATTCTCCGCCTTCAACAATAAAGTACTAGTCCACCATCTCATATATACATACTAAACTTCTTTCCAACTGACAATATAGATTTAGGCAAGCACGGTCTACTGTAGATATCCTAACTGTAATCTCTGAACGTATATATCATGCACTAGATAAGACAGGGGAGGCTAGGGCAGTAGCCCTAGATATATCTAAGACCTTTGACAGAGTCTAGCATGAATGTCTTTTCATGAAAATTAAATCATATGGTATTACTGAATGAATAACAAAATCCTTCTTAGACAAGAAAAAAAAAACAGGTTCTCGATGGTCGTACGTCAAAACATCAAACCTCAAAACAACATGATATAAATGTGGGTGTGCCATGAGGGGGGGGTCTTTATTATTCTTGATATTTATAAATGACCTCCCTGATAAAATCGTCTCCGAGATGTGTATATTTACTGATGACATCACACTCTAACAGACACGAGGTGAAAACTAATGAACGAATCTAAGGCAATGGCTGGAACTTTAGAAGAAAACCTCCAGTCTGTAGTGGAATTGATATAAATGGATGGTAATATTCAATACTGCCAAGACTAAGCTTATTTCCTTTAACAGATACAAGAACTCAACCGCTCATTGCTATAACTAATAATACACTGAAGGAAAGCTCTTTGTTGAAACTACTTGGCTTAACATTCACGGGCAACATGAATTGGAACAAATATATTAAGGACATTGCCAGGGTTGCTGTGAAGAAGATAAGTTCTCTCTAACATGCTAGAAAGTTGCTTACACTTGAGAATATCCTATATCTCTACAAGACCGCTGATCGCCTATGCATAGAATATTGCTGTCACATCAGGGCTGGTGCATCTACCACTACTCTCGCTCTTTGACAAAAGTCTCCTACCTAACAGATCCCGCACTATCAACCAAACTCTAACCTCTGCCCAATCACCAAAATGTTGCATCCCTGTGCCTGTTTTGCAAGTATTTTAATGGAATGTGCCCTGACAAACTAAAGGCATTTGTACTCCCTTGACATAAATACTCCTGACTAACCCGACAAGTAGCAAAATCCCGCCCCTACTCTATAGAGATTGCTAGATACCAGAAAGCCTTCTACTCTGATAGTTTCTTCTCTCAAACTCCTACACTTTGGAATTCCCTCCTGGGTTCCTGCTTCCCTAACTACTAACATGCGGAAGTTCAAGTGGAATATGAACAGGTATCTCGCTGCTCAACTCCCTACATAGCATTTGATTCCAAATAGTAGCCCTTTATATCCAAGTGGCAATGTACCTTGTTTGTGGTAAAATAACGGTAAAAATAAAAAAAGCTTGCAAGGACCTGTACCATAACAGATATAAATAATAATCAGTTCTAAGTGACAGTCTTTTGGAGGTTGAAGGTTCAATCCTCAGTGCAAGTAAAACTAAGAATACAATTACAAATTAAAACTTCTACATAGACTGACTGGTTCACTAACAAACTACCTCCATGGATTAAATAAAAGGTTCCATTGGAAATTCTGTGCAGATTCTTGAGTTTGGCAGAAAGATTCCAGAATTCAATATGATGCATCTCAAGGTGGTTGGAGATTACATCAGCCGAAACGTTATGAAAATAACATCCAAGGTGATACCAATAGTCTGAATAATCCAAATAATCAAAAAATAGATTTTTATTTCTTTGACTCGCTCTCCAGTTATAGACACGGTCCATGGCTTGCACAGGTTTGCCTTTTCACCATTTAATTCAATCCTTGCAAACTTAGACCAGCCATAGTTTGTTTAAAGAAAAACATTTTATGGTTGGATATCCTTTCTAACACCCAACCCCTTTCAAAGATATGAGTATTTTGTCGAGACACCACCTTGTTAGAGTTCTTCACTAACTGGAGTATTATGCTTGTCCGTTGTCAAGAATATGATCATCCGCACAATCACACTGTTCTTTGATCTGCTACAACAATTCCGTTAAATGCCACAGGAACTCCTGCTATTCATGAGTATAACAGAATTGTTTATCAAGGTTTACTCCTCTAAATCTGCCGTGTTCTGTCTATGCCGACGCAGAATGAAAATCAATCAGTGGTTATTTATTTTAACGGGAAGTAACGGGATGGATTGAAGACCTGGGTATCTCAGGTTTGAATGCGGTTCTTTCCACAAAAATCACTTTCACTTAGGATGTTGGCAACCTTCACGTGGTCCCTTGCATAAATCCTGATGTCTTTCTAGAAACAATTCTGACTTGAAAAATTTCAGGGAAACCAATGCTAATAATAAAATCTTTGGGTTCATATGATGATGATGATGATCTATTTTAAACTGATTTGCTATTTTCTAAGTTTGTCATTTGCCATTTTGAATGCAGGTTTTCTTCATTTAAATGTAAAATGCTTTTCTTTTCAGTTCTGTTGAATGCAGTATTCTTTGTATGAAGAGCTTGCTGAAGATCCTACGCTATCACAATGTCTACAAAGATGTATTTCGAGAGGTTGGAATGTTAGAAGTTATGGTTACATGTCTCCACCGTTATGCTGCTCTCCTTAAAGAACCTCAAAATGGAACAGGTGCTTCATCTTTGTTTCCCCATATTAAACATGTTATAATTAGGGCTAGGACAACAGCATATTCTTTTCATTGTTTTGACCCTCGAGTGTGTATCTGTTGATATCTTATATGCTTTTATATAGAGTGATGTGGTTCTTGGTTGATTAACTGTGTCGGATATATACCCGAGAGTCAAAACAATGAAAAGAATATGCTGTTGTCATAGCCCTGTTAACAATCCATAATTTTCAATCAGTGAGGAAAACTGCTGACTATCAACACTATGGTTGTAGGTTCGATCCACGGCTAGGGAAAGGTGCTAGTCTAGCTACACTTTTGAGTTATGCTATAACAAAACGGTACTGTATGTGAATCACACACACACACACACACACACACACACACACACACACACACACACACACACACACATTGAGTAAAACGGTTCATAATTGTGAATTAAAAATCAGTTTCCAAAGGAAAAACAAACAAAATCAACTAGATTGTATGATCGTTTCAGAAACTATGCTCATTTTATTTGTGGAATTGTCTTCCGTTTTCCTGCTTTCCGGCTGACTACAATATGGTTGTGTTCGAGTCTAACGTAAATAAGTTCTTGATGAGCCGTTCCATATAAGTTATCAAATTTACTGAATTTTCATTACTAATGATTACTATATTGTCCAATTTCTACTGTACACTCTTTAACCCTTATCCTTGAGTGGCATCTTGGCCTTGATAATGTGGTGATGCCTATGTAAAAAAAAAAAAAAAAATTTAAATTGACAATAAGTATTGACAATAAGTTGACAAAAGTTTTGTCCTTTATTAACAAAGTCTCCTCATCAGCAAAAATAGTGTGTGTGTGGGGGGGGGGAGCAGTTAAAGACACCAAAATAGAACTAGCATTTAAGTCGTGAGGCAGATATTCCTTTTCTATCTCCATTATAAAATCTGTTTCAATTCAGTCAGTCTATCTTTTGACATGCTGTTATATTTTGTCTTCTAGTTAGAGATCGTACAATGTAGTTGATTTTGCTTTTCCTTTTGAAGCTGATTTTTAATTCACAATTATGAATCGTTTTACTCAATATTAGCATAGCTCTAGGATATTTATACCTATTGAGCTTATTATATATCGACAGTACAATGGGCACTGTTTTCTTTTAATAGTATTAATGCATTTACTAATACATTAAAATGAACTCTGCTCTTTAGACTCCAGGTCTAATTCCCTCTAAAAATATATATGTATATGTATAGAAGAGAAAATTAATAACATCAAAGGGATGTAGTGTTTACCTAATATACGTAATGGTAAACGTCAAACTAATATAAATAACAGTATATATATAAAGAAAATGTAATCCCAACTGAATAAAAAAGCTCAATTCGCAATAGAGAGTAGAACTTATTATAAGAGAAAGAAAATTAAAACTGTTGAACTTTATTGTTTGACTGAATACTCCAAAAAACAATTTACAAAGTCCTTATTCCGTGGAGTTTCAAAGAATGCTATTCTTATTATTATTCACATCAGAGGACATAAAGAAATCAGCGAATTATATTTGTAGCAATGCTAGAATTTGCTAGTTAAGGCATTAAGTGAAACTGCAATTTATTGTAGTTATAAATTGCCAAATAAAAAAATGAAAAAATATTGGATATGTAAAAACCTAATATAACAACAAACCGCGCATAATATTTCAGCTTGAATGAAACTCCTCTAGAGTTGATCCAAAATGCAAAATAGTTCTTTAGATAGAATGTATTCCAAAATAAGCCCAGCATGACGATGCATATAATCCGATTGGAAAGTTTAAAAAAATCTGATTGGAAAGTTTACAAAACAGCTGAAATAATGAAAATTGTTTGTTTCCGGGCAGTGCAGTAGTCCAAAGAGAAGTCTGTCTCTAGTCAAATGGGATCTAATAGTAAGAAGAGAGAAATCCAAAATGAGAACCTTCATCATCGGATTAAAAAGAAAAAAAAAAATATATATATACATATACATTCACATTTACAATAGCCCCTTTATATATGACTAGCGAGGGGTACCCGGCGTTGCCCGGGTGGTTGTAGGTGTGTGTGAAAAAAACAGGTGCCCATGAAAAAAAGGAAGCGTTGATGACGCGCAGTTGGAAAATAGTAAAGTGTGAAAAAAAAAACCAGGTGCGCGTTTTTGATTGACGTGACGGCGATAGGTATTCAGCAGTTAGCATTTTGTGCGGGACAGTTTTTAATGAGGTCAATAAATCGGTTTGTTTGTTTTTAAAAACCCGCTCCCTCGTCTCGAAATGAAAGCTACCGTCTGATATGACAAAGTCGACATTGACCAAACGTTACTTAGCTCTCTAGAGACCACTGGCTTTCGGCCTGTGATTCGAGTTTCGCTTTTTGTTTATACCGAAAACCGAATGTAACGCGTGCCGATGTGGGAAATGTCGAATAATTAACGTTTGAGAGTCAATAAAATTAAATAGACAGGCGAGCTCCGTGGTTAAGTGAGATATTACAATTTATAGATGATATAAAAAGTTTTAAGAAGTTGCGAAGCGAGCGAGCGCTTCTCTAAAAGAAGCCTTTTGTGGACATCGAGGAAAAGCGTACATACATACATACATACATTTTCGCTTTTATATATATAGATTGAACTAAAATCAAACAAATGTATGTTTGATGAAGTAAAATTTTCCCGAAATATAATACTGACTTCCAATGCAAGTAATAACTCTGTGCAATTATATGAAAAATATACATATTGTATTAATAAAAGGTGAATCTGCATAGTTTATTCCACCATTGTATGTCTTAATTTGCTTCAGTTTATGTTGATCCGTTACATCTCTGCATTGTATTGCCTGATTTAAATTTCCTTTATATACACATTAGACAATGCTTCAAGCAAAGTATAATAACCTTTTATATATAATTCAACAAGTTCAAATATGTTGATCAAATGAACTTAAACCAATATTTTTTTCAAAAATGCTCAATATAAAGTAGAGCTTTATCATTAAAATTTATATAAATATTAAATCTGCCTTCACCAATTAACCAGTGTCAAGCTCACATTATTCAGGAGGTGCCTTGACAGTAACTATAACTGTTGAGGCAGCCCTGAAGAGATTTACCAGCCCAGATGTGACAACAATATTCCATACATTATACAACATAGATAAAATAATAAAGTAAATTAAATTGGAAAGAAAAATAATTAGAAAATAAAGATTAATCAGTTTTTAAAAACCTAAGATTGCACAAAGTTAAACTCATTAAAAGCAATTAACATTCCATCTTTTTCTATGGTGCTGTGAAATTGGAGCAGGATTGAATTGTATTTAATTAAAAGAAAAGTGTCTTTCTTTTTGAACAAGTTTCTTAAAAAATGAAAAGATCTTCCATTGAATTTGTATTAAAATAAAATACACTGCACTGATTAAATCTACAAATTGATTTAAATTTACATGTAAAAATGTAAAAGTACTGAAAACAAAAGCGAATCATATTGAAATAGTCAGCTCATAAAATGGCTACCAGATGTTATTGATTCGTTTTGTGTGATTTTTCCAATCGGTGTTGCAAATTAATCCACCGTATTAATTTATTGTCTTATTAATAAAGAAAAACCTATTTGATTTTATTTGTTTCTTACAAAACAAAGCATTCTCCCATAACCCTACCAATAATCCTATGTCCTCATGGCAATAATAATAATTTTTAATAAACACTACTTGATTTTATTATTTGTTAATTAAAATTTGCAAAATAAAAATTAAAAAAAAAATAATGTGCAAAAATATAGAATAATTTGTTTGAAAAATGTTTGAAAAAAATATGGGCATCTATATTATATATCTCTTTTTCCGACTGTTCCATTTTGTAAGAAAGTATTAGGCCGATCTGGCTGAAATTTTGTATGGGCTTTTGTTATGATAAGGTGCAGTGAACTAAGTATTATGGTATCCGTTTGATGTACAGTTAGGGATTAATAGGGTTACTACAACATCATATTTACTTTAATTTTTTCTATGAAACTACTGCACCGATTTGGCTAAAATTTTGTATAGACCTTTGTTACGTGAAGGTGCAGCTAAGTATGCTGGTATCTGTTCGATGCACAGTTAACGATTAATTGGGATTATTATTTAATGTAAAAATGAGCACAAATTTAATGATATTCAACCATCAAGTTGACATAAAGCACTCATTCTAAGTCAATATAATTTTTACCTGTTTTTAACAGGTTAAAAAGTCTAGAATATCAATGCATACATATTTGTCTTCATTATAGAGTAAGAAATAGTCTAAGAGCCAGCTAACATCAACAAAATTCATTTCTTTGCATATGGCAATATTTTTTTTTCTAATTTCGTTCTTTCAGAAAGGGAAGCAATCTCAGAGGCACAAATGGAACTTGGATTTTTGGTTATGGAAGCCCTTGCCACTTTGCTGAATGGAAATAGCAGCAATGCCAGTAAGTGGATATAAAAAATTATCTTATTTATGTCAATGTAAACTGGATGTTTTATTTCCTCTTTTTTTTTTAACTCATGTTCACCCCTACCAAAGCATATCGCCACTTGGACATAAGGGGCTACTATTTGGAGGCCATGTCTAGGAAAGATTAACAAGATATTTGTTTATGATACATTTAAACTTCTGCATATTAGTACAGTCAGGGAAGCAGGTAGCAGGAAGGGAATTCCAAAGTCTAGCTGTTCGAGGGGAAAAATATTAGAATAGAAAGCTTTCTGGAATTTAGGGACATCAACAGTGAAGGGGTGAGATCTTATTGCTAAACGGGTTTGTCGGAGATATGTACGTTGAGGGGGTACAAGTGAAACGAGTTCATCAAAACACATTCAATTAAAATATTTGTGAGACAGGCTCGAGGTGCAGTAAACTGCAGGCTAAATGCACCCAACAGGATAGACACTGAGATAGGTAGCAGGCGACCGAGAAAAGAGGGGGGGGGGCGACAGGCATAGAAAAAAAAACAGTTGTAAACAAAAGAAAAAAAAAAAGAAAAAAGGCAGATAGGGCCAAAATGCGAGGGATATTTCTTTTGGCCAAGAAAGCTGTAAACGCTAATTGAGCATGACAGCCCGGAGTGAAAGGAAGCGTACCAATGAAATTCCAATTTACAAAGCGACCATTGTTGATGGCCCCCTGGTGCGTGTGTGGCCTCTACTGAAAAGATGCGTGGCCTTTGTGGAATTGGATTTGGTTCATTTTTATGATCCCTCAAAGTTAATTGAATGAGACCATTCTGGTTTTAATGGCCCGTCAAATTCTATTAGGCACACGCCGGCTGAGACATTCCACTCCATTGCCAACAGAAGAAGAAACAACCCCTTTTTTGAGCATAGGCCGCGTGGTGAAAATTTGAGTGACAGCGGTTCCGGCATCCTGATTGGTTAAAGGGCCGAATGAGAGAAAAAGAAGAAGATTTAGCTCCCGCCCCCGCAATATAAGCAGCGAGTTTTGAGAGACTGAGACACACAGAGACCGACAGACATGGAGTGACATCTGCTCCCCTGAGCTCGAACGAGCGAAAAAGCACCTCATTGATTGACCTGCCGACGTAGCCATTTAGTCTTTATCGAAAACGAAAGAACTTTGCAGTTAACAAACGGCCAGTCCCTAACTTAACATGTAATATTGTGGCAATGGGTCAGGGGCTGCAGCTTAGTTGATAAAGTGGGATATATTAGATTGACAACTCTTTTTTGGACCTTATCTAAGTGGGAGGGACTAGTGGTAGATGCACCAGCCCAGATGTGGCAACAATATTCCATGCAAGAGCGAATGGTAGCCTTGTGGGGAAAGTGTAAATTTTTAAAACTCTGGAGAGTGAGGAATAATCTGTCTTTTTTTTTTTTTAACATTTGGTGATACAGTGGCTTATGTAAATTTTGGTTATTGTCCAAAATTCCCCCATGTTAAAAAAACAAAAGTAAAGAAAGATCTGTATGATATGCGTACTTATGATGAAAAGAAATATCATATTTCAAAAATCATAAATTGACTTGGTAGTATTTTTAATTAAGAAAATCAAATTTGATGAGTAAAGAAGTGTGGTTGTCTTGTTCACTATTTTGAAAACAATCTTAAAAAAACACAGGGAGATAACTCAATAATTCAAACTTCTGTAATTTATGTTGTAATGTCTATGAATTCCCATGAACAACTTAAAAATGAAAATAAATTTATTTATAAAAATAAAACTACTTGATCAGTTTGTCATTTTTGGAATATATTTTCGTTTCATCACAAGTAAGCATATCAAACATTTTTCTTTTATGTTTTTAATATATGGGGAATTCTGGACAAGAACCTAAATTGTCAACAATATGCCATGCACAGCAAATAGTGACTATAAAGAGATAAAGAATGAAGCCAAATTCTTAGCCTTTTTTTTTTTTTTTTTCTGGATTCGAATGGACAGTATGCATATCTTTAATAACCACTTTATCAAAAGAAATATATATATATATATATATATATATATATATATATATATATATGATGAAATATAAATGTATATGTAACACTAGCAAAGATATTCACGCTTTGTGTGGGACTTTGCTGTATGCTCGGATATCCGCAAACAGCAAAGTCCCAACATTCATCTTTGACCTTGACAAATAGTGTGCAGAATCCCTAGGTCGGAGACCATCATAATGCCAGGTTTGGTCATGATCGGTCCAGTAGTGTAGGCTGTAGGAGAGTATATATACATAGGCTATGACCTTTACCTTGGAAAATGGTATGCACCATCCCTAGGCGGGGAACCGTCATCATGCCAGGTTTGGTCATGATCGGTCCAGTTGTGTGGGTTGTAGGAGAGTTGAACACAGACACACACACACATACGAACGCTACTACTTTATATATATGTATTGCAGAGAATGAATAATAATTAGATTTTATTATGATTATGGCAGAAATTGTGTTTTTTTATGTTTATGCATTTTTGAAATGAGGATTGATTATTCAGACTATTGTTCTCATCTTAAATGTTATTTTCACCATGTTTCAGTCGACTATCTTCTCAGGTTTATCTCGTCAAACTCAATCTGCACGGAATTCAGAATGGAACCCTTTATTTAATCCACGAGGAGAGGATGCTCTCGTTCTGTCAGCCATGATCTTGTGATGTAGTGAATACTCTTGCCAATTACTTGGGACTTCTACCCAGTAATGACTAACGAAATGAGAATATACTAGCCCCATAGATTAAATAAAGAGTTTTGTTTGAAATTCTGTGTAGATTCCCAATTTCAACAGAAGGATTCTGACATGGATAATTGCGAACAACTCTAGTATGAAGTTTAGGAGCCTTTTCAAGTTCTACAAACATTTCAGAGTTCGACAAGATACACTTAGAGAAGGTTGCAGGTTTCATCGACTGAAAGGTTGTGAAAATGACACTCAAGATGACAACAGTAGTCCGAAGAATCCAAATAAGATGAATAACCAGTCCTCATCTCCAAAATCCAGAAACATGAGAACAGTAGACCAAATAATTCAAATTATCAATCCTCATCTCAAAAATTCCAAAACATGACAGAACTTAATGTTTCTGTAAATGTTTTCTTACTCTTTGAGTGTTTGACATGAATTTTGATTAGGAGAGATTCTTCTTGAGCAAAGTGTTATTTTTAAAACGTTTTCAAAAAAAAAACAAACAAAAAAAAACCTGTTATTAAATTAAGCCATAATTCTGTTAATGGTTTAGGAAAAGATGATGATGAGGAAAGAAACTTTTAAATATGAATCATGTCAGATTATCCACTTAAGATGTTGATGGCTTTTTTCTTTGTTTTCATGTTGAGTTTCATTGAACAAATAAATAGATACCTTAATTTATCACAAGATATATATATAGTGATTATTTATAATATGTCTATTAAAGTAGACAAGTGGATGTGTGTGTATATATATATATGATCTGAGTATATCAGCTTTAGTGTGTGTGTGTGTGTGTTTGTGATTTTCAACCTCCTATAAGAAGGAGATCTAAAGAAAAATTGCAAGAATCTTGGGACGAATGCCAAAGTAATAAATTACAAAAAGTTGATTTAATAAACATTTCTATTTATTAAAATAAATTAAAAATTTTTTTCTTCAATGATGCGATTAATAAAATATTATTCAGAAAATACAGACGGTATTTTCTTGTATTTCTTATGTGTCTGTATTTCCTGAAGAGTAACAATTTATTATTCGAAAATTTGAAAAAATAAAATGTTTCAATTTTATTTTAATAAATAGAAATGTTTATTAAAATCAATTTTGCACTTTTCTTGTCTTTCAACTGTTAAATTTTAAATTCTTAATATCAAGTAGATTTTGTTTTATTATATAAATAGATATACTAAAAATGAGTAATGATAGTGTTTATAGCCAATAATTATAGTAAAAATAGAAGGTTAAGCATGAAGAAAATCATAAGAAATATAAATTGATAGATATATTAATTGATTGAGATATTTAATAATGAAATTAATATATGCGTTCAGAAATTGTGTAAAAACTTTTATGTAAAATTAGCGGGGGGGGGGGTACCTGGTGTTGCCTGGGTGTGGAGAGGTGGTTTTGTAAGGAGTCAACCAGAAAAAAAAAAAAGATGCTGCCTGAGTGGAGAGTGGTGTGAAAAAAAAAAAAAGTTTAAGCGAATGGTAAAATAATTCAGTTTTTGTTTTAAAAGGAAAAAAAAAATCCCATTACGTTTGAAATAAGAAAAAACAAAAGAGTAGGCAGGCAAGCAGGTTCGAACATCTAATGTGAACAAGGAAGGTAAAAAAATGATAACTCCCATGGTATTCGACTTCGCTGCAAGCGCGTATGATAACTTTGCAAAAATGTTGACGAAAAACTGACCCCTCCTTGTATAAAACTGCCCGGTTGAGGGTGAAGTAATGAATGTTTTGGGCCAATTTTTTTATATTTGTCGTCAAAGATATCGAGCTTCAAAAGGTTACCGATCTGGTCAGGATCCATCACGTGTGTCAAAAATTTTTTTGAGACATACAAACACACACATTTTTTGCCTTTTATGTATATACTAGTGGGGGGGGGGGTACCCAACGTTACCCGAGTGTTTGGAGGTGTGTGTGGTCGGGGGTGTTGGGGGGTGTTAATGAAAATCTAAGAATAAGCGAAGTAAAAAAAGAAAACAGAAAAACGAACGCTAAAACTTATCTGACAAATAAAGTGGGGAGTACCTGGTCGGTGGGGGGTGGAAGTTAATCAAAACATCGAAAAAAAAAAAAACACAAAAAAATAACATAAGGCAAATGAATGATGTTAAATGTAAAAATCGAAAAAACAGAAACAAAAAAAGGAAATAGAAAAACGAACGTTAAAACTTCTGAAAAATAAAAACCAAAAAAAAAAAAAATGTGAAAAATGGCTTGAATAAGCCTGTTTCAATATTAAAATTTTAAAAATTGGTTGGTACCCAGGTATTTTTGGGTGTGTGTGGTCGGTCGGGGTGGGGGTGTTAATGAAAACCTAAGAATAAGCAAAGTAAAAAAAAAAAACAGAAAAACGAATGTTACGTGAAAAATGGCTTAAATAACCCTGCTTCAATATTTAATTTAAAAAAAATCAAAAAAAAAGAAGACATCTCACACCACGATTCGAACCCAAAATGTTTAGATAATGACCCAACGCTCTAACCAACTGAGCTAACACGACATACATGAAATTTAGTAAATTCTTCAACTATTTAAACTAAATCAGGTCATGACATCATTTGACGCATGCGTAGAATCAATCTCGTCATGAGAGGACGGTTTTTGTTGACTCCCCCACCCCCACCCCTGTAGAAAATTGTTGATTTCAGGGGGAAGAAATTAACGTTTTTGGCCAATTTTTCGATATTTTTCGGGCGAAGGATGGAGCTTCAATATGATACCAAGTTTGTTAATTTTTGTTCTGTCTGTCAAAAGTTTTTAGCGGACACACAAACACACATACATACATACATTTTCGCTTTTATATATATACTAACGGGGGTACCTGGCGTTGCCCAGGTGCTTGAAGGTGTGTGTGGTGTTAAATAAAAAAGAAATCAGGGGGTGGGGGCGAACCCAAAGCCCTGAGGCGAAGTTTGAAAATAAAATCGGCCAGCCAGAATGAGTTACTGAAAGATGTTTGAATTTATTTAAGAAAGAACCAAATTGACAGGTGCGCGCACGGAAGTCGTAGAGCGTTACGATGACGACGACGACATAAGCAATAGCTATTCAGCAAATGAGGTCAATAACCAGGTTTGTCTGTTATACGAGAAGTAAAAAAAAAACATAAAAACAAACGTTAAAACTTAAGCGGGGGTGGGGGGTAATTTAAACATCGGAAAAAAAACACAAAAAAAAACTAACGTAAGGCCAACGAACGATGTTAAATGTAAAAATCGAAAAAACAAAAAAGAAATGGCTTAAATAAGCCTGTTTCGATATTAAAATTTAAAAAATCGGTGGGTGTTTTTGGGTGTGGTCGGGAGGGTGGATACGCAAAGTAAAAAAAAAAAAAAGAAAACAGAAAAACGAACGTTACGTAAAAAATGGCTTAAATAACACTGTTTCAATATTTAAATTTAAAAGATCGAAACAAAAAAAGACATCTCACACCATGATTCGAACCCAAAACCTTTAGATAACGAACCAATGCGCTAACCAACTGAGCTAACGCGACGTACATGAAATTTAGTCAGTTCTTCAACTATTTAAAGTAAATCAAGTCATGATGTCATCTGACGCATGTGTAGAACCGGTCGTCGTCGGGGTGAAAAAAATGAACGTTTTTTGGCCAATTTTTTGATATTTTTCGAGCGAAGGATGGGGCTTCAATATGATACCAAGTTTGTGAAATTTTGTTCTGTGTGTCGAAAGTTTTTAGTGGACACACATACATACATACATACAAACATACACACATTTTTGCTTTTATATATATACTAGCGAAGGGTACCCGGCATTGCCCGGGTGTTTTTCGGGGTTTGTGAAAAAAAGCCGAAGCGTTGACGACGCACAGTTGGAAAATAGTAAAGTGTTTTAAAAAAAACAGGTGCGCGTTTTTGATTGACGTGATGGCGATAGGTATTCAGCAGTTATTTTGTGCGGGACAGTTTTGAATAAATGGGTTTGTTTGTTTTTAAAAAGCCGCTCCCTGTTTATTAGGAGGAGCGAAGACGAAGTCGACATTGACCAAACTGGGTCTGGGCCTGTGATTACAGTCGAGGTTCGCTTTTTTTATACCGAAAAGCGAATGTAACGCGTGCCGATGCGGGAAATGTGGAATAATTAACGTTTGAAAGTGAATAAAATTAAATAGAGAGGCGAGTTCCGTGTATAATTCGTAGATATTACAATTTATAGATGATATAAAAAGTTTTAAAAAGTTGTGAAGCGAGCAAGCGCTTGTTTGAAAGAAGCCTTTCATGGACATCGAGGAAAAGCGAACATACATACATACATACATACATTTTCGCTTTTATATTTATAGACTAGCGAGGGGTACCCGGCGTTGCCCGGGTGTTTTTCGGGGTATGTGAAAAAACCCCAAAAATGTGAAAAAAAAAAACCAGGTGCCTGTGAAAAAAAAAACGAAGCCTTCACGACACGCAGTTGGAAAATAGTAAAATGTTAAAAAAAACAGGTGCGCATTTTTGATTGACGTGACGGCGATAGGTATTCAGCAGTTAGCATTTTGTGCGGGACAGTTTTAAATGAGGTGAATAAATCGGTTTGTTTGTTTTTAAAAACCCGCTCCCAGTTTATTAGGAGGAGCGAAATGAAAGCTACAGTCTGATATGACGAAGTCGACATTGAACAAACGTTACTTAGCTCTCTTGAGACAACTGGCTTTCGGCCTGTGATTAGTCGAGTTTCACTTTTTTTTATACCGAAAACCGAATGTAACGCGTGCCGATGCGGGAAATGTCGAATAATTAACGTTTGAGAGTCAATAAAATTAAATAGACAGGCGAGCTCCGTGGGTAACTCTGAGATATTACAATTTATAGATGATATAAAAAGTTTTAAGAAGTTGTGAACCGAGCAAGCGCTTCTCTGAAAGAAGCCTTTTGTGGACATTGAGGGAAAGCGTACATACATACATACATACACATACATTTTCGCTTTTATATATATAGATGCTAGCGAGGGGTACCCGGCGTTGCCCGGGTGTTTGAAGATGTGTGTGAAAAATCCGGGGAGGGGGGGTTAAAAAAAAAAAAGGTAAGTATGAGGATTGAACCCGAACCATTGAGGCAAAGTTGTAAATTAAAGTGTGAAAAAAAACAACGTGCGACGTTAACCATTGCCCCACCGCGAGATGCTAACGGAAACACGTTTGAATTTATTTAATTACTTGGATTTGGCAGGTGCCTGTTTTAATGAGTTAATGAGGTCAAGTTTGACTGCAGGATAGTATTTCATTTACTGCGGAACACTTTTTTTTATTTTTATTTTCCCAAGATGTTATAGGAAAAAGACTAACCCACATGCGGCGAGCGACAAATGTTGAATATTTATCTTCCCGAAATCGAGCAAATTAAATAGACAGGCGAGCTTCGTTGTTAACTGTGAGATATTACGATTTATATGTGATATAAAAAGTTTTAAAAAGTTGTGAACTGACCGACCGCTTCTTTGAAAAAAGCCTTTTGTAGACATACAGAAAAAGCGAACACGCATACATACATACATACATACATTTTCGCTTTTATATATATATATATATATATATATATATATATATATATATATATATATATATATGCATGCACACATGTACTATTGATGGGACAATTATTATTTTTTCTTCCCCCGATTCTGATACTATTACCAATTCTGATTCTATTTAAATTTCTAAATATGGAGTTCATTCACATATCTGTAATTTTTGTAAAATTGTAACAATAGCTATTAGAGATCAATTATTAAATACAAGTTAGAAAAACATTTCATCCAAGGCATGAAAATTGTTAAATAAGATGTTTTTACTATAGGCTTTAAAAATAAAGGTACAACATTCAATTTGAAATTTATTTATCTTCAAAGTGCACTTTTATAAATTTTACAAAGTAAGGTATAAAAATTTGATTTAAATTGAATTAAAGTTACCCTGGATTTATTTATGTAACTAGTGCACTTTGAAGATAAATAAATTTCAAATTGAATCTTGTACCTTTATTTTTAAAGCCTATAGTAAAAACATTTTGTTTAACAATTTTCATGCCTTGAATGAAATGCTTTTCTAACTTGTATCTTATCTTTTTAAGATTATATTTTAAAACTCTCCTTCTCTCTATTTCAGTTTGTATTTCTCCTCACACCACAACTCATTTTTGCAACCCCATCTTTGTATTATTACAGGTCTGAATATTCTCTCTGTTTCAGTTTGTATTTCTCCTCACACCACAACTCATTTTTTTGCAACCCCCTCTTTGTAATACAGGTCTGAATAATGAGAAAATCTGATTTTTTTTTAACAAAAACTTTAAAATAACTTTTTTAGATTAAATTTTTAAAAATTTCTTTCAGAATAGAAAGTCTTTAAAATTTAATAAAATTAAATTTTCATCTCTGTTTTCCCATTATGTACTGAATATTTGTTGATGAAACCTATATGAAATAGGTTTCATTAACAAATATTCAGTACATAATGAAAAAAATAGAGATGAAAATTTCAAAAGGATTGTATAACTGGTTACGGTCAATAGTAGTCCTCGTCAGCGAAAGTCTTTATTATTGTTATTCAAAACATTTTGTGTCCTGCTCTTTCATGCAAGGACTAATTCCCCAAATTTCAGCTTAAGAGTATTTTTAAGGCTTTTTGGGGAGCATAACATGCCCCATTCCCATTTATATTTCAGATTTGCATTAAATTTGATTGATAGTCATTAGACATCAATTAATCAATATTCCCTCAATTTTAATCCCTTGAAAATCCTTAAGCTTAAGCCCTAAATATACATCAAAATATTCCCAATTAAAAATTATGCTTTTCATAGCATGCAGCCTAGATAGTGAAAATAAAGATTGTTGAATATGAAACTGCTGTTCATCATATATTAATGGCTGACTGGTCTATTGAATGCGACTAAAAATGATTTTATTTTGGACAATTGTTATTTTTTTTTTTTTCTTATTTTTTTACAAAGGCATCACCACTTATCAAGGCTAAGAGGCCACTCGAGGATAAGGGTTAAAAAGTGTACAGTAGACAATTGGACAATAAAGTAATCGTTAGTAATGGAAATTCGGTAAATTTGTTAACTTAAGTGGAACGGCTCATCAGAAACTTGTTTACGTTAGACTTGAAAACAACCATATTGTAGTCAGCTGAAAAGCAGGAAAACTGAACACATGGAATCTACGTTTAGGTTTAGGCAAAAATAAAGAGTGGGGGAAATTATTGATAGTGTTTTTTGCTAGACGGTTGTTTCTTGTGAAAGTTTGGCTAAGGGGGAACATAGATTGGAGCTCAGTGGAGCACTTGCCATAAAAATAATGATAAAGTAGAGACTCGCAACATCTCTTCAACATCTTATATCCAGTAAAAAAAGTACATTTTATATTCCTACAACTTGTCCCTTCAGTATTGTTTTATTTTCTGGATTTTCTTCTCTCCTCTCCTCCAACCCAGGTGTATTCCGTGAATGTGGAGGAGCCCGCTGCGCACACAACATGGTGCCTTACACCGACTGCCAGCATCAAGCTCTCAACATTGTTCAACAGCTGGTTCTCTCCCCTGGTGGTGATGACGATATGGGCACTCTACTCGGACTTATGCATACAGCGCCTGTTACAGCCCTTGAACTGAAGACCCATATTTTAAAGGTAAGAAAAACTAAAAAAATCTTTCATCAAATTTCATAAATCATTGTTAAATAATTGATAGGAATTCATAGGCATTACAACATAAATCTTGCAAATTTGAATCATTGAGTTATCCCCCCCCCCTTTTTTTTTAATAAAGATTGTTTATAAAAATGACAAACAAGACAGCCACTCTTCTGTTAATAATAAAATTTGATTTTCTTAAAAATAAAACTACTTGATGAATTTCTGTTCTTTGGAATATGATATTTTTTTTTTGCCATAAGTATGTACATTTTTTTTAAATTTTTTTTTTTTTTTTTTTTTTTTTTAATATAGAGGGAATTCTGGACAAAAGCAAATTATTGTTTTACAATTGACCATACATCTGTATTAGAAAGTTTCCATAGGTTTGTCAGTCAAAATTTTGAAATACGATTTTCATCAACCTATCATGTTTAGATTTGAAATATGTCTATACGTGTTAATAAGAGGCTTTGTCTGTCAGTCTTGTTGCATTCTCCGCCTTAAAAATGTACCAAAAACAAATGTAAAATGTTGCTGCATGGCTGAAAGATATGGTCATTGCACAAAGAAGTTCTTCATGCACTTGAGGTCTCCGACATGAACTGTCTTCGATGCTTCCAATCCAATCAAATCCCAAACTGCACCATCTGAGCAAGATGCAACAGTGTTAAACCTTAGCAACCGTACATCAATGGTAATTAAATTAGCAAGTGTGAATTTTGTTAAGGGTCACACTGAGTGCATGATAATAACACAGATCTGCAAAATAGAAACATTTCTAGAGATGAGTGATCTAAATTTGAGGCAGGGTGCAGAAGATCAAATGCCGTAGACAAAACAGAGTGATATAACAAAAGATGTCACATTTTTTAGCTGGGAGAAACAAAAGTTTTGAAATCACTCTCTCTGTAGAAGCCTTTGAATGAGACATTGTCAATAATGTGGAAAACTTGATAATCTAAGCAAAATGTTATCTTAATGTCTGTCTGTGTGCGTCATTCATTTCAATTAGGCAGTAAATAATTAGCTAAAAAAAACATTAGTTACTCTTTCCAGAGTAAATTCTCTCTCCAAATAAAACCTTGAAGAAAACTCTCAGCAAACGTCTACTTGTGTCCTCTGCCTTCATGAAAAGAAGCTTATTTCTATAGCAACTACTAGACAAAGTGACAAGGATGAAAAGAAATGAATATCATCCCATAATTAAAATGTCTTTCATATCTTCAAAAAGACTAATCTTAATGCAGAACTGATGAAAGACAGTGGACATGTATTCAATGATATTTATTCCAAATCACTAACCAGTTTAAGAGGGAGAGAATGAAAGAGAGATTGATAATCACTAATTAATTGTACATTGCCAGCCCATTTACTTTTTACGTCTGATACATCGCATGCTTTCAAACAGACTGTCATTTAGAACTGTGTGAAGTCATTTTCGTTTCTTGTACATTCCCACCATTTAAAAAATTTCCAACTCTGGATCATCAGTTTCATTGTGGCTAACTCCTTAGCTGTTTATACTTGTCATTCTCAACTAAATTATTTATTAGGTATCTACACCCTCAATCCTTAACAATTCTATCACAAAGCAGTATATCAATCCTGAAGCACTATTTTTTATCTTCATTCTAAATCACTATCCAGTTTAAGAGGGAAGAGATAGAGAGTGATATTGATAATCACTAATTAATTATGTTGTCAGCCTATTTCATTTACATGTCTGATGTGTTGCGTGTTTACCAACTGCTTTGTCTATCACTCTCTCTTATAATCATCTAGCATCATGTCCATTTCTAGCATATTCCAACAGCCTAACCTATTTTCAAATCTGGATCATCAAGTTGACTTAGGCTAAAGTGTCTATTGTTTTCAATTCTCTGTTATTCATATTGGCTACAGTTGTCTGTCCAGTGGCTGAAGATGAAAAGGAATGAGACTTATTTTAAGTAGATACTTAGTTATTTAATGTTTTGTTCGGTTATCTTAGAAACATGTGCTATTGATCCCAGTTTCCTTAAATGGCTTAAAGGTTGGCAATAGCCACTTTCTGAATCGTATGTTGAATGGCGTTATGATTAATTATCAGCATTTATTTTATCATGCATCCTAATTTATTTCTGAGTAAATACATGTGGTACTTGTACAGTTTAATCAAAACATTAAAAAATGAAAATATTGAAAAGTTATATTGTATGTACCCGTTATGGAATGAAGTTCTCCGGGAAAAAAAATTTCACATAATTTGATCAGGTAGTTTTTTCTTTTTGTACAGAGGAAAATCAAATTTTAATGAGATTGACCTATTGTTGCCATTTGGCTGTTTATATACACAAAAATTGATTAACAAAGGAAAAAAGGATTAAAAAAGGACACAGAAACTCTGTAAAATAAGTGGACCCCCCCCTAAAATATTTATCTAAGTATTTTTTCTGCTCATGTTTCAAAATAATCTCGTTAAATTTTGACAAACTTCAAGCAGTGATTGGAGTTATCTCCCTTTGGCACTTCCTTCTCCTAAGCGAATAAAAATGATGGCCGCTACCCGATCTCATTAAAATTTGATTTTCCTTAGTAAAAAAAACAAAAAAACTGCTGGATCAAATTAAGTGATTTGGCACTTGCACAGTTTAATCAAGACATTAAAAAATGAAAATATCGAAAAATGTTATATTGTATGTATCCATTTTGGACTGAAGATCTTTGAAAAAAAATTTCTCTTAATTTGATTGAGTAGTTTTTGTTTTTGCTTTTTTTTACAGCGGAAAAACATGTTTTTATGACAGCATGTTGAAGGCAGTCATCTTGGATTTAAAAAAATTTTTGTTTGGATCTTAGAAACGCCACGGGCAGATAACTCAGTTTAAAGCACCGACACTCCCTCCCCATCTTTAATACTAGCTTTTCTTCCTAAAAATCTAACTTTTTGCTCGGTATCATAACAAATTGTTTTTTCGCATTAAAAAAAAAAACTATTTTATGAAATTAAGTGAAATTTTTTTTCAGAGAACTTCATTCCATAACGGATACGTTTAATTTAAACTTTTTTTTCGATTTTTTTCATTTTTTAATGTCTTGATTAAACTGTACAGGTACCAGTGATTTTTTTTTTTTTTTTTTTTTTTTTCTCCCATGAAAACTTCATTCCATAACGAGTACGTACAATATAATTTTTTTTTTTCAATAATTTCATTTTTAATGTCTTGATTAAACTGTACAAGCGCCATATATTTTAACTAATATACATTCAGACAATATTTAAAAATACAAAGAACTGATATAATTTTATTGGTTAATTTCCTAATTTATTGTTCAGGTTATATTCTATTATAAAACCAGGAACATTTTTTAAAGCGTCAAAATTTCTTAAACATTTTAACGATTATTATTATTTTTTATTCCGGCATCTTTTGAATGAGTTTTTAATTATTAGTCTCTTGTCATAAAAGCAAGAAACTTTAAGTTGGGGGGAAGGGGGGAGGGAAACAGAAAGCAAGAAGGGAATTCCAAAGTCAAGCAGTTTGAGGAAAGAAGCTTAGAGTAGAAAGTGTTCTGGCATCTAGGTACCTCCATGGTGAAGAGGCAATGGGGCTGGAACTTAGATGTGTGGGACCTATAAGATTAGGGGCTCTTTGTGAACCCTGTCAGAGCAAGAGGCTAGTGGTTGGTGCACCAGCCCAGATGTGGCAACACTGCTCCCTGCCTGAATGGATGATGGCTTTGTTTGTAGATTTATAGGATACTGGCAATTGTGAGAAGTGTTCTGTTCTGTTAGAGTGAACTCACCTTTGCAGCAGACTTGGCAGTATCTTCTGTGTATTTGTTCCGATTCACGTTACATGTGGCCAAAGAGTTTGAATGTTGGATCTTCAGGTAGGTTGCTATTAGCCATGGTAACCAGGGGTTGGAAAGATTCTGATAAAATTGTATCTGATGTAGATATATTTGCTGAGGACATCATGCTGTATGATATGCGGGAAAAATGACCGTACACATATGCAAAGCAATAGCAGAAACCCTAGAAAATGATCTTCAGTCTGTGAAATGGGACCATAAATGGATGGTAACATTTGCTGCTACTAAGACCGCACGGTATTTCTGTGACAATTACAAGAAACCTTCCTAACCACTGATAGTTCATAACAATCTACTTAAGATCTTATCAATCAAACTTCTCAGGCAACATGAATTGGAACAAATACACTGAGGACATTGCCAAGGCTGTTGCAAACAAGGTGGGTTCTCTCTACCATATTAGAAAATTACTTGCATCTAAGAGTATCATATCTCTACAAAGCCACTGTTCACCCTTGCATGGAGTATTGCTGTCACATCTACCACTAGTCTCTCTCCTTCAGACAGGATCCAAAAAATACTCTCAAATCTAATAGGTCCCACACTATCAGCCAATCTCTGACTCCTGTCCCATCGTCGTAATGTTGCATCACTGTGCCTATTTAAATGATGAACTCCAAGCACTTGTCCCACCATGATGTATATTCTCCCTCCCTATCTTACAAGCACCAAAATCCCAACCCTCTTCTCTGTTGAAGTCCCCTAGATGCTGAAAAGCCTTCTACTGTAATAGCTTTTTGCCATAACTCTGCTAAGCTTTGAAATTCCTTCCCGGTTTCCTGCTTCCCTGACTATACTAATATGAAGCAGAGGTTTAAATATAATGCGAACGGACACGTCGCAGCTCAACTCCCCACATAGTTCCCTGCTAGATATTCCTGAATCAGTAGCCCCTCACATTTTGGGGGTGAAAAAATTTTTTTGGAAGGAGATTTGTCTTAGTTGCATTAAACGTAACCATTTTTGGTTTCATTTACAAAATGGATGTCATTTTCTAACGCTGCAGCCATTGTATTGCTCTTGTGTAATTTGTGTAATTTTAATTCAATTAATTTATCTCTTTTCTTTTTTTCATAGTCCCTGTTGAATGTTCATTGTATTGCTCTTGTGTAATTTGTGTAATTTTAATTCAATTAATTTATCTCTTTTCTTTTTTTCATAGTCCCTGTTGAATGTTCTACGTGAAAGCCACCGCACCCGCACGGTATTCCGCAAAGTTGGAGGCTTTGTCTACGTCATGTCTGTCTTTGTTTCCATGGAGGGGTGCCTGGCCTCTCCCCCGAAGTACCCTTGGGATCAAGGTAAGTTTGATAAGTCTTTCAAATTGTATTTGATAAACATCATTTGTGTATCATAAATGAGTTTGATTCTTAGTGATACTCCACTCCTGTAACCTTGTACCAGGTTAAGTCCATTTTTAATGATGTATGTTATGTAGACCTGGTTATCTAAATCCATCAAACTGTCTGTACGTACGTATATATGTATGTTTGTGCTTTGCTCACAGGAAGAAATAGATAATCCTTTTTCATGATTAATTTTTTTTTCTACTTATTTGTTTTCATATAACCCAGGAAAATACAACTTTTTCACTCAGTGTTGGGTATGCTGCCTTCTACGGAAAGTGGAAGTTGATGGGGCGTACAAATTTGCATGTGGTACTCAGAATGTCTCTCCCGATTATGAGAGATGACATACAGTGCCTAGTATTTTCAAATTGTCACTCATCTTGTACTGGCCAGGTTCAACGTTACTTAACTTTAGTGACCTTACAGAAACCACCATGTTAATGATTATAATGGTCGTACGTCTAAATAATATGATATAAATGCAGGTGTTTCACAGGGGTTGATCTTTGGACCGTTATTATTCCTGATATTCTTAAATGACCTCCCTGATGAAATAGTCTCTGAGATGGGCATATTTGCTGACAACACCACGCTCTATAACAGGCATGAGGAGAAAACGAATGTATACATAGCCAAGGCAATGGCCGAAACCTTAGAGGATGACCTCCAGTCTGTAGTGGAATGGGGTAAAAAATGGATGGTAACATTTAATGCTGCCAAGACTAAGCTTGTTTCCTTTAATAATTACAAGAAGCCTTCTCAACCACCAATAGCTATGGCTAAAGATACATTACATCAAAGTACTTCATTCAAACTCCTCTGCTTAACGTTCACAGGGAACATGAATTGGAACAGATACATCTAGAGCATTGTAAAGAAGGTGGGCTCTCTCTATCATGCTAGAAAGTTAATGACGCCTGAAAGTATCCTGTATGCCTACACGGCCACCATTTGCCCATGTATGGAGTATTCTTTTCATATCTGGGCTGGTGCATCTGCTGCTAGTCTCTCCCTCCTGGACAGGGTTCAAATGAGAAGCGCCAACCTGATAGGTCCTGAACTGTTATCTAAGCTTCAACCTCTGTCCAATTGACAAAATGTTTCATCCCTCTGATTGTTTTACAAGTTTTTTAATAGTGAATGCTCTGACGAACTACAAGCCCTTGTACCCCTTTGACATAAATACTCCCGACAAACCCAACAAGCAGCAAAATCTCACCTCTACACAGATCCCTAGATGTAAGAAAGCCTTCTTTAATAATTTCTTCTCCAGAACTGTTAGACTTTGGAATTCCTTTCCAAACTCCTGCTTCCTCAACTTTACTGACTTGCAGAAGTTCAAATGTAATGTAAACAGACATCTTGCTGCTCAACTCCCTACATAGTGTCCTTCCAACTTATGTCCTTGATAGTAGCCCTCTACATCAAACTGTGCCTTGTTTGGGGTGAACATGTAAAAAAAATATATATTAATCTTGTATAGATAATAGTCCATGCATGAGGGTAAGTGGACAGTTTTTCCTGGATTAATTGTAAGTAAATTATGTCTTATCAACAAAAAAAAACTATTGGTGGCCTTATACCAAACATACATTAATCTTTCAGTGTAAAGTCTAAACTGAAAGTGAAAAGTAATTAAAAAATAAAAGGTACTAAATGCAGAATAAAAACCGTTTTATTGTCCAAACTTTTATGTAAAATACTGAAAGGTGTCGAAATGCAACAGCCAATGTTATTTACGAAAACATTTGTTTGCTACCATTGCTTTATAATTAAAAAAAAAAAATTAAATATTTATCTTGATTTGATAAAAAAAGAATTTAAAGACAATTCAAATTCCTTTGTTATTAATTATTATTCAAACAATAAATATTAATTCATGAAACTTACCTTACAATTGTTTTTTTTTCTTGATTTTAAATTTAATTTTCTTTAAGTTTCATAAAAAATGTTTCATAATTATTTATTGTAACCCCAAAAAGAATATTGTTCTCATTTTTCAATTAATTTTTCATTCCATTATAATAATAGAAATAATATATTTTTCATTGAAATTTTTTGTCAGTGTTTTTGCAAAAAAAAAATGTAATCACAAAACATTAATTTGATACCTTTTGTGTTTCATGTGAACTGTCTAGAAAATTCCAAGAACAATAGCATGGTCCTTATTTGGCATAAGTACCAAAAGAAAAAAACAAGTTTTGTGAATTTCTACCCGATTGTAATTGAATTTTGCTGGTTAATTTTCAAATTTAATTCCTTTATAATATTCAGTTCTATTTCATGTTATCATGTATAAAATATAGATCCACGCTACAATAGAAAAATTAGTAAGCCTGTAATTACCTCCCTTGGATGACATGAGTTATCTTTGCATTGTTTCACCATAACTCATTATTTGATTGCCCCTTTTACATATAGCAAAGATTCTTGAAGAGATAAATTGCTAAATTAAGAATTTTTTTTTTTCAGTTGACAGTCATGAAATCCTTCTAATGCTGAAGACGGTCTTCAGCACTCTGACTGTGGCAATGAGGTATGAACCTGCCAATGCCAAGTTCTTTTCTGCTGAGGTAAGGAAAACTCGATTCTGAACACAGAGGCATTATTTATTTTACTTTAATTCGTGTTTAAAATCTGTTCACAAAGCAGTCAAATGTAAAAATAGTAAGCTGCTGTAGTCTAATACGGAGACAAACAACATGGCTGACACTTGTAATGCTATCGTGTATGAGATATAGGCCAACACGACAATAGAAAAGGTAACAAGTTTATTCTTTAATGTAAAATCATTCTTGAAATAGAAAAATGTGGTAGATAAGCTTTCCCATGCAAAGATTTAATTTAGTTACCGTCAGCAGAAATGTAGTGATCTCGTTTTGACACGGAAAGATAATACGGGCGAATTCAACAAGATTCAGTTGTTTTATAAAGCTATTCTGGCATCTGATAAGTTCATTCTTCCATGGAGAGACAGATTTGATAAATATGACTTCATTCATCATTGTTCGATTCCTACCTTTGTTTTGTTTGATCTGTTGACCCCTACACCAACTTTACGTCACTCATCCGTGGGAGTAATTCTGTTTTGCAGATTTGGGTTATTATCAGGCACTCAGTGTGACCCTTGTTAAAATGCACACTAATTTACTCAATTGCCAGTGGTGTAGAGTTCCTATGTAACATTGCAATATTAATGTTTTATAGTGTTGGGTCAATTAATCAGAATCGGGAATTGAAAAAATCGGAAATTTTTGGAGTATCAGAATCAGAATAATTTGTGCCTATTTTCTGATGCCAACAACGATTCTTTTAATTGACTTTTTTATTTGATTTTCTTTAAAGAAAAATATTCTATTACTGACAGTAATACTAAAATAGTGAATATCTATTGATTTAAAAAAAACAAACAAAAAAAACCAAAATCGATAGATCATCCCTCACAAGTGTATCCTTGCGTTTAAGAAATTATCTGCACATTTAACATGTGTTTTTACGGTAATCATGAAAAAATAACAACTTTATAGTTAAATATGTAGAGATTTAGAAAGAATCGGAATCGGGAATTTAATAAGGAATCAGTAATTGTATTGGAATCAGTAAAAATACTGGAATCTTCCCATCCTTAGTATTTTCTCTTAATAACTATGTTGGTATTATATTAAATATCACCTTATATATTTCATATCCAATTTTATGCTTGTAATCAGCAAACTGTTTATATGAAAATAAATGTGTGTAAATCCAAGTATTTCTTCAATATTGTCTTTGTTTCTTAGAACCCCTCCAATAACTTATATTATGGTGGCCTTGTGTCCAGAAAAAATACCCAAATGTATTTTTGCTAAAAATAAAAGCTAGGATATGAAATATTGGCACAAGTGCACATTAACTTGCCATTTTATTTGTTTTCATTTTTAGAAGAGTTATACTAGTAAAACGTAAAACAATCCAAAATTAATGCTCGTTTCCTAAGCAAACTTTTCTGGTAATTCAAAACAAGTTCAATATGGTAACAGAAAACATTAATTTTGGGAACATTTAACGAATTTGATTGAAATTGTTGAAAAATTTTGCGACAATATTTCAAAATAAATTATATGTAAAATTTACAAATAAAATGTGAGATTCTATATTTCAAAATAATTATTTTCAAAATATTTTTTTAAATGCACAAATAAAATATAAAATTCAGTTTAGAATGCTCAGAAATAGATGGAATGTATTTTTTATATAACTTTTTCTTTCTTTTTTTTTCCAAAAAAATTTCTTTCATTGAATAAAAAATGGTCCTAAAAATTGTAAGTCATTTTAGAATATTTCAATATGTAACTCTTCTGAAAATGAAAACAAAAAAATACTTCTGTCAAGTTAAAGTGCACTTGTGTTGACATATTTGTTAGCAAAACATGTCTAATTTATTGATTGGCATCTCTTTTTGAATTTACTTAATTGACAGTGGCATAGAGTTCCTATGTAACATTGTGTGCATTTTGACAAGGGTCACACTGAGTGCATGATAATAATCCAGATCTGCAAAACAGAATCACTTCCACAGATAAGTGACGTAAAGTTGATGTAGGGGGCATCAGATCAAACAAAAAAAGGTAGGAATCACACGATGATAAATGAGGTTATGTTTTTTTTTAAATCTTGCTTTGAGGAAAAAGGGAATTTCTGAAAATTGAATTTTTTTAAACATTTAATTAAAATTAAAAAATTCTTTGTTACCGAAATATATCATGATTCTAAGAGTGGATTGCTGTTGTAGTAGCTAGCCCTTAAATGGAAAATTGCCAGAAAAAATCATTGAATCATTCTACTGCTCCAAAAAGTACCCAACTCTAACTGTAATCCTCTACTTGTATAAGTTTTCATGTGAAAGTACATCGCACATCTCAACTCGTATGGTCACATCACCCGGGTCAGTCATCTGAAATGCTCCAGCATGTTCCATATTGATGTCTATATGCCAAAGCCATGCGGTAGGCCACTTAAGAAAAAGAAGGGATTAGTTGACGATGACCTGATCCTGTTGCAAAATGGCAACAGATAGAAAAAATTGGAAATCATTCATGAAACCTCTAACATTTTTTTCTTTTTTTTTTTTTTTTACATAAGAGTGCCACTTATCAAGTCCTAAAGGCCACTTGAGGATAAGGGTTAATTAGTGTAAGGTGGTAAATGAGACAACATCATAATGGTCGGAATTGGGTAGAATTTTATTTAAGAGGACGTCTAAACAATAACTTGTTTACATTGGACTTGAAGATGACTCTGTTGTAGTCAGCTGAAAAACAGCCTCACAGTATAGAGTTTCACATGCAGTCAGTTATAGGAAAGAAACATAGTTCATGGAATTTGTTTTGATTTAGGTACAGATAGAGGGTAAGGAAAATTGTTGACAGTGGTTGTAGTTAGATGAGTGTCAAGTTCAGTTGATTACTTGATATAAAAATAACGATAAAGCAGAGAAAACGTAGAACATCTCTTCTATTAGGAAAAACCTTGAGTATGTGACAAGAAAATGAGAAATAAAAAGTAATACTTATCAAATTACGCAGCCGTTTGATGTGCCGTTAAATAACTAAGGCAATCAAATTTTCATGTTCATTGATTTTAATTTTTTTTTTTTTTTTTTCATTTTCAGGTTCGCTATGATAGCCTTACTGAGGCAGTTCGTCTTCTTGGTTGCTTCTCTAATACCATCGACATTCTTCCTGATGTTGAAGAACTGGTCAATGCTGAAAGCCAGATAACATCAGAGACATTCAGTATCTTTGAGGAATTCTTCAATGATGTAAAAGACAGCAAGTGAGTTTTTAATTAATGATTTACATGTGCACATCGTTTACTCTATGACCATATTGACGTATTTCTAGGCCTCGTAACTATTCAACTTTTTTCACCAAACACGAATTTGCATAGATGAACATTTACTAATTGAAAATTACTTTCAGATTTTTATAAAACTAATATAAAAATGTTTTGTAATAAAATATAATTTTCTCATTTTTTTCTTTTGCAAAACTCTTGATGATTTTAGTTTGCACTTGCTACCTGGTGACCCTCCTATTTTCTCAATGTTTTAAATTAGACAATATGTATTAAATGTTTGTGTGGTTCTTGTCAAACCCCAAAGGCACTATCATCACCTAAAATGGACCTACCAAGGTCAGGGACCATGCCACATATTTATCATTTGTATCATTTTTTTTCTCATCTTTTGCTAACTGGGTATGGGGCATCCTAGTACTTCCACCCACTCTCTCATGCATTCCAACTGAGAAATCTGTTTTAAGATTTTCACCATCTGGGGTGTTTATATGTGCTGATCTTTTACAAGCATTCTGCTTCTTTCATGGTTACTGTCCCGTCTAGTGTTTGTTGTAAGATAAGATTCATCTTCCTTTTTTCTTCTGGCCGTAAGTCATTATCAATGTTGCTAGATGAATAAAATTAATACAACTTTCATGCAGGAAAGACACACGCGGAGAGTTTTCATAAATAGTTTTATTATGGAAAAATTAACTTAAAAGACAAATAGGCTCATGACCACTTAGCTAATAATCTACTTCTTAAATTAACTTTCTAACTTAAATGAGTGCCGCACATGGATAGAGGCATCGAAATAATATTCGTCCTAGATTATTTCTACATTATTGGTTGTGTCACATTCGCACGGCTTCTACAGAGAGACTGACTTGAACACTCGTTTCTCTCAGCTCAAAAACGTGGCGTCATTCATCATTGTTCATTTATTTCCTTTCTAATATGCATGCCTGTATATATCCTTCATATTCTTTCTTTGCTAAAACATAGCATTTATAGACAATATGTATTAAATGTTTGTGTCGTTCTTTTCGAAACTCCAAAGACACTATCGTTGTCTAAAATGGATCTACCAAGGCTAGAGACCATGCCACATATTTATCATCTGTAAACAAATATGTATTATTTAAAAAAAAAAAAAAAAAATTTTCTCATCTTTTGCTAACTGGTTATGAGGCATTCTACAGGATGTTAAACACTGTCTCATGCATTACAACCAAGAGACCTTTTTAAGATTCTAACTATGTTGATCTTTTACATGCATTTTGCTTCTTTTATTTTTCTTGTCGCTGTCCCGCCTGGCGTTTGTTGCATTATTCGCTTCATCTTTCTTTTTTTTTTTTCTCCATAAGTTGTGATCAATGTTGCTAGAGGAATAAAATTAATACAACTTTCATGCAGGAACAACACAAGGAGACATTCGCTGAGAGTTTTCATAAATTTGGAGAGAATTGACACTGGAGAGAGAGAGAGAGACTAATTTCCCCTAAGCTAATTATTTACTTAAGTTAATTTTCCAACTTATTTGAAATGATGGTTAATGTGACCTAGTAGACCAAATGAAGACTTATCTTTAAAAGTTGATTTTTAAGAAATTGTGTACGGTATGAACGAATATCACAGTTAAATTTATCGCGGGCAAGTAATTTTTATGATGTTAAGACCTTCAAATTCCCATGTTTTTTTTTTTTTCTTTTTTTTTTTTACATAAGCATCACCACTTATCAAGGCTAAGAAGCCACTCGAGGATAAGGGTTAAAGAGTGTACAGTAGAAATTGGACAATATAGTAATCGTTAATAATGGAAATTCGGTAAATTTGTTAACTTATATGGAACGGCTCATCAAAAACTTGTTTACGTTAGACTTGAAGACAACCATTTTGTAGTCAGCTGGAAAGCAGGAAAACTGAAGACAATTCCATAGGCGTGCAGTTCTAAGAAAGAAGCTTTGTTCATGGAATCTATGTTTAGGTTTAGGCACAGATAAAGAGTGGGGGTTATCTAATACTTTAAAGTGGCCGCCATTTTTTTCTTTGTTACATAAGACATTTGACACATGCTTCAAGTAATAAAACCCCCCCTCCCCATGTTAAAGAATACATTAAATAATGAAGGTCATAATACCATAAGAACTACTTGCCAGCAACAAATTTAACTGTGAAAATTGTTCATACCAGACCCGAATACCCTATAAATCAACTTTTCGATGGTAAGTATTCATTTTGTCCACATTGACCAAAATGGAAAGAGACATCCTAGTAACATTCACTTAGATTATTTCTACATTATTGGCCATGGTCTGGTTTGTATGGCTTCCTGAAAGAGGCTGATCTTAAAACCTTAGTTTTCTCTTGCTCAAAAATGTGATGTCATTCGTCATATTCTTATATCATTCAACTCTTTTCTTGATCTACATTAATGATCTTCCAAATCACATCCTTACATCATTTGTAGACATTTATGCTGACGACACTACCATTTATGGTAGCACATCTAAGACAGTAAACGACCAAGTTCTCTCCAATTCTCTCTCCTCTGATCTTGAGCACGTAGTACAATGGGGAAAGGAGTGGCTGGTTACTTTTAATGCATCTAAAACCAAGCTTCTCTCTTTACATCATCAACATTCTAATCCACATTTGTCATCAATTGAAATGAATGGCTCTCGTCTTCAGGAGGCCTCAAGTTTTGACAAGCTTCTGGGCTTGACCATTACTCATGATCTTAAATGGAACACGTACATCAAATCTGTTGCCAAAGCCGCTGGAAAAATGGTGGGATCTTTCTATCGATCCGGTAAATATCTCACTGCTGATGCTATTCTCTATCTATATAAGAGCCAGGTACGTCCAAGGATGGAATACTGTTGCCACATCTGGGCAGGAGCTGCTAGAAAGGACTTGTCCTGCCTTGATAGAGTTCAAAATAGGCTTCGTAGCCTCGTAGGAGATGTCCTTTTCTCCTCCTTGCAACCTCTATCTCACAGAAGAGATGTTGCGAGTTTGTCTCTGATGTATCGTTATTTTCATGGAAAGTGTTAGACTGAGCTTCAATCTATGGTCCCCCCTCGCCAAACTTTCACAAGAAACACTCGTCTAGCTGTAAACACTATCAATAATTGCCCCCACTCTTTATCTGTGCCTAAACCTAAACGTAGATTCCATGAACAAAGCTTCTTTCTTAGAACTGCACGCCTGTGGAATTGTCTTCCGTTTTCCTGCTTTCCAGCTGACTACAATATGGTTGTGTTCAAGTCTAACGTAAATAAGTTCTTGATGAGCCGTTCCATATAAGTTATCAAATTTACCAAATTTTCATTACTAATGATTACTATATTGTCCAATTTCTACTGTACACTCTTTAACCCTTATCCTTGAGTGGCCTCTGGGCCTTGATAATGTGGTGATGCCTATGTAAAAAAAAAAAAAAAAAACTCCTGTTTTGTATACAGCACTTGACCTCTGCCCTTGCATAGTCACCCATCTTTCATTCAATCCTGGGAACAATTGTTTTGCAGATCTGGATTATCCTCATGCACTCAGTGTAACCCTTGTTAAAATTCATACTAGATACCTTAATTGCTACTGACTTAAGGTCTCCAATATGTAGCAAATGTCCAACTTTATATGAAGAAATATTTTAAGTTTTGTGAAAATAAAATATGCTACTTATTGTTTCTATTGGCCAAAGAAAACCACATTAGAAATGATAAAGTTTTTAAGCAAAAATAATTAATTTTGATATAATACAGAATCCTCATTTATGTAATGATTTTTTTTACGTCACTATATTAATTACTTGGAATTTATAAAGCATTTCTCCAATTAAAAAAAATATCCTTTAGACTTAAGCGAGATTCAAATTTGAATGCTGACATCATAAAAACTACTTCCTTAGTAATGTGTACTCTACCTATTCCTTTTTATTATCAACCAATCACATGTATACGAACAGAAGACTCCCAAATATCATGTTTGGCTCTTGTCCATAAATTTGTTAAAAAAAAAAAACAAGAATAAAGACAAATCTGTATGATGCATGCACTCATGATGAAACAAAAATGTCACCTTCCAAAATTCACATAAATTGATCAAGTAGTTTTATTTTTATAAAGAAAATCATTTTTAAATGATAAATAGGAATTTGTTTGCATTAAAATATAAATCGAGTATGTATGAATTATCTCCTCTTTTTCTTTTTTCTTTTTTTTTTTTTCAAAATGGCTAGATGGATATGAAATTCGATTTTCTTATTTAAAAAAAACAAAACTACTTATCAATTTGTTTGATTTTTCGAATATGATATTTTCGTTTGATCATGCCCATGTACATCATACAAATTTTTCTTTATTTTTGTTCTATTTTTAACTAGCATTTCAGCCCAGCGTTGCCCGGGTGTTTAGAGGTTTATGTTGAGCACAAAAAAACGGTCAATTTTTTAAAATTTAACCCTTAACATTTATTGTTTCGGGCTCTAATCAAGTTATTAAGTTACATCCATGTCCAAGGAACCTATATCTAAAATTTCAAGTGTATAGACTCAAAATTGGCGGAGAAGTTTGGTAGAGTTCACAAAGGTCAAATCATTGAACTTTTACCCCTTTACAGCCAAATTTCTCGCCGAAAACGGATTACAAAGATTTTTCCACATCTCAGTACCCTGTATATCAAATTTCGAGTCTGTAGACTTAAAATTGACAGAGTTATTGCATTGGAAAATGCACACACACAGACACATTCACTTTTACAGATATACTAGTATGGGTGCCCGGCATTGCCTGGGTATTTGGAGATGTATGTTGAGCAAAAAAAAAAAAAAAAAAAGTGGTCAATTTTTTTAACTTTGATCCTTATTATGACCCCTTAACATTTATTGTTTTGTGGTCAAATCAAGTTATTAAGTTAAATCCATGTCCAAGGAACCTATATCTAAAATTTCAATTGTTTAGACCCAAAATTGGCGGAGGAGTTTGGTAGAGTTCTCAAAGGTCAAATCGTTGAACTTTGATCTCTTAACGGACAAATTTCTGGCCGAAAACTGATCACATCGATTTTCCCAAATCTCAGTACCCTGTATATCAAATTTCGAATCTGTAGACTTAAAATTGACAGAGTTATTGCATAAGGAAATGTACACAGACAGACAGACACTTTCACTTTTATAGATATATAGATATAGGGGAAATTCTGGACAAGAACCTAACTTTTTATTTTTTTTACTTTTAGATAAAATTACTATCATGGTCTACTTTATATACGAATATGTTCGAGGTACCTGAGATGAGAAACAAAAGAACCTTTTTATCCTGTCTCCTGGGAAATGAACACATTAGCCCATTCGTCATCCCTTCCAATTGAATCATTCAAATGAATCCGATTTTAATCCTGAATTTTTCTCTTTTCAGATCTAAAGAAGAACTTCCTTTGACACTCCAGTCAGCCTGTTTGATGATCCGTTTTCTTTACGACATGACCTTGGATTCCTTTGACAAGTAATTAAATTTCTAATATTTTTTATTTTTATAGAAATCGCTCCATACAAGGCATGAAGCATGCATTAAGTGTCATTAAATAGTTCCATTAAATAGTTGTCAGTAAATTGTTAAAACTTGTTGAACTTGGGGAGAACGATATATATCATAAACACTACATTTCACCGAATACATCATATCGAACTTAAGCTTATTGCCACATCTAGAGAGTGAACATTGCGAGAGCTATTCCAATTATTATTAAGCCTCCCACTGAAAAACCATGCATATGCTTACATTCTGGTAAACAGACTGCAGTGGGGTTCGGAAGAAGTGCGATTAATTACTGGAATTATCGGTATATACCGAATGCACATACCGAATGTTATGACCGAGTACTGAGTTGCTTTTTAACAACATTTCCAAAATCATTACCTATGTGTAAGTCGACCCCATAAAAATAACCTTAAAATCGTCTTCCAGAAATTCGATTTATACACAAGTATATATGGTAATCCATTCCTCATCTCAAAAATGCAGAACTGTAATGCTGAAACAAAATTTCTTAAATCCTAAGATAAAGAAAATCATGAAATAATAATATTAGTCTTTTTTCTGTTTAATCTGACATTGTTTCTAGTCACCCAAGACTTCTCCTTGCTACTGGACTCATGTGATGGAGGCTTGGAGAACTGCATTTTTGAGATTGTGTAATCCTTGCGTCATTATAGATTCCTGTCCCAGACATCCTTAGTAGGGACTGAAATGAGGTTAAAGAAAAGATGGATGTTAATGCTTAGAGTATAACAAAGATATGAATAGTTATTTAGATATATAAAAACTAGCACATGTACCCAATTTTACTTAGGGTGCTTCATTTAAAAACGCACTTTATTTTTTCAGGTGTAAACTTTTGATTAATTCATTTTTTGCTAAATAATCATAAGAACATAGAAAAATCACAAAATATTAAAAAAAAAAAAAAAAAAAAAAAATTGAACTCAAAATACACAAAGAGGTGTGTATATATATATATATATAATATATATACACACTATCATTTCAGCCCCGCGTGCCCGGGTGTTTGGATGTGTATATTGAGCAAAAAAAAAAAAAAAGTGGTAGTAGGAAGGCAGGCTTGAACCCGTACCGCAAAGTAGGAAAAGAACAGGAAAACCCTGACATCTTTGCTGTTATGACCACCGCCAAAGCGGAAGTGACTTATGTTTAAATTAAGGCTAGACAATCGAAAGGAGAGGATGACTTTAAAAAATATCGGTGAAAAAAGCCCCCCCCCCTCCCCTGTAGAAAAGTGCCCAGTTTAAGGTGAAGATATTAATGTTTTTAGCCAATTTTTCGATATTTGTCGTTTAAAAGGTCAAACTTCAAAACAATACTGATCTTGGTAAAATCTGTTGCCTCTGTCGAAAGTTTTAGGCAGACATGCAAACATACATACATTTATATATTGGTAACTAAAAATTTTCGACCCAAACCGATTAAAAAGCTTGTCCTATCTCTGAATATCCTTTATGTAAAATTTCAAATGTTTAGACCAGAAACTGACTGAATAATTTGGTAGAGACCGCAGAGGTGAATTTTTTTTTTTAACTTTGACCCCTATTATGACTCCTGAACATTTATTTTTTTGGGATCAAATCAAGTTATTAAGTTAGATCCGTGTCCAAGGAACCTATATCTAAAATTTCAATTGTTTAGACTCAAAATTGGCGGAGGAGTTGGTAGAGTTCTCAAAGGTCAAATCGTTGAACTTTGACCTCTTAACGGCCAAATTTCTGGCTGAAAACCGATCACAAAGATTTCCCAAATCTCAGTACCCTGTATATCAAATTTTGAGTGTAGACTTAAAATTGACAGAGTTATTGCATAGAGAAATGTACACACACACAGACACATTCACTTATATATATATATATATATATATATATATATATATATATATTCTTCTGGGGAGAACTTGACTGATTACTAGACATTATCTCTGAGTGTCTAAGGTCTCTCTGTGCTGGGGTTTGCCAGAAAAGCCTGGCATGAGGATACTTTTTCTCGAGAAGTAAACCCTGATCAAAAATTCCAAATCACATAGTATTTGCTGCCCAAATAAGATCTCCTTTTTATGACTAACCCACATTAGCTTTTACAAGGAATAGTGCACGTTCTCCAAATGATATTACCTCAAGTAATAGCACAAAGCTGGATACTCCACCAGACTAGATAAATTCTTGTCCTAAAATCCAGTAAGGCCAAGAGACCAGAACAAAAGATATACTACAACATATGAAAATGGTTAATTGGGGAGAGGAAAATTATGTTCTCGATTTCTTTACTAACTCAGTGTTTAAGAGATGAAGAACTTTAATGGAACATTCGAGGTCAAGTGTTAGCCCCAGGTCATGGGCCTCTTGACTTCTGAGAACTTCAACAAGTAAAATAAAACAAAAAAATATATATATGAATGGATAATAGAATATATGTTAAAAGAATTTAATGAATTAAAAATTATAACTAAAACTATATTGTAGAAAATATTAGTCGAGAAACTCTTGAACACTAGTTTGATCCTGGCAAATGGATTCATTGTGGGTTGATGTTTTTTGCAATTGTGCTTCTCATATAGTAATTCAGATGGTTGCAATTAGTTGAATATGAACGGATGTGCGAATATTGGAACTGGTGAAGTCATAAAAGTTCTCAGGTGATCACTTTTGGGGTTTTCTCTGAAATGTGACGTGAACCAGAGTCCAGATGATGCAGATATGGTTTTCGTGTCCACACAGCACTTATCAGTGGACAATAATTTAATATAGGCACCTGAATTTAGAATGAGTTCCTATTCAAAGATATGGTGTAGCACATGTGGAAAAGGGAAACCATCTCTCCTTATGGCAGGAAATAAAAAATTATAGACAGAAGAAGGATGGAGAGTAAGACGACTCAACGAAGCAGCACATATACTGAGCGACGGTCACCTACTTTATATATATATATATGAAGGCTTCCATCAGTCTTGACAGACTATGGATACCCACTGTAAGGGTGCCTGCGCGTGAAATTTGTGTGGCAAGACTTGCGCAACCTCTAACCATGCCTCTCCTGAGTCAACATTGTTGCATACCAGTGGCAAGTTGAGGTACAAGACGACTGGAAACAATGCCGAGATAAGCGGAGAGCACATACAGCGCCTAGAATTCCCAAATGGTCACCTATCTGGTATTAGCCAGGCTCAACGTTGCTTAACTTCGGTGATCTGACGAGAACCGGTGTGTCAACGTGATTATGCCGTATATCAAAAGAGACTGGCAAAAATGCATATATATATATATATAGTTATGTATAATGATAGTAAGAATGTACAGCTAAAAGCATAAATAGGTTTAAATTTTCTAAAATTGATACTAAAATAAAATACTTAAGACAATATTGTTAAAAGTTTACAAAAATCAGACATATCAGTATTTTTGCAAAAAAGTTCCCCTCTCCCTTTCTTACTTCCTTTGCACAAAACTAAACTAAATATAACCCTCGCTACCCACCCTTACACTCTATATTTGTTTATCTTTTCCACAGGATGCCTGGTGCTGGCAGCTGCTCCAGCCTGAAACGTAACACCTCGTTTCGAATTGAAGGTCAACATTCTAATGTTTCCCTGCCGAAGAGAGCCAGTACGGGCAACATTAACTTGTACCTGGCCAGCTGCCAAGACCAAATAATTGTACACCCAGGGGCTGTGATGTCCATCTTTCATTTGCTACCAGCTATCGAGTACAGCCCACAGCCGAAGGTAAGTTTAGATGACGCCCATAATCTTGTCACCTTCACACTCACATTATTTGTGCTACCAGATCAGGCTGTCTGAAGATATTGGCTTCCTGGTTTCAGACTTTAAACTATATCCAATGGTGAGGCTCCAGCTTGCGGGTTTTGGGGAGTGTGGAGCCACCCTTTAATTGCCATTGCTCCCAGGTCCACTCTGACCCAGAGTGGTAGTACCTATTAGGGTCCCAACTATGGGTTAAATAGAAACTGACTTGAAAAAAACCCAAAAAACAAATATGTTCTATTAAAAAACTTTTCTTCAAAATCACTGAATTCGGCATTAAATAACCTGAAAAGGGTTGATATGCCGTAAAACAAAAACAACCAACCAATCCTGACTTCAACACACTAACCAATGATGTCATTGTTTATTTCTGTTCCTTTTACAAAACTCGATCATGTTCTGCAAAGCCAAAAACAAATAACAATTTTCCTCTGCAAAACAACCAAACCAAACACCACAAATAAATATTTGAGAATATAAAATACTTGAAACATAAAATCTTTTACTAAAATGACACGATTTTGGCATTAAATAACTGGAGGAGAGTTAATATGACTAAATCAAAACAATTTAACCAAACACTACGAATTTGGAGATATAAAAACTTTAAGCGTAAAATCTTTTACCAAAATCATAGGATTCAGCTTAGATAACCCGAAAAGGAATGATATTCCATAAAATAGAAAAATAAAAAAAAAATGAATAAAAACAACCACACTTATATTGTTTTCTACAAATGAGTCACCGCTTATCAAGGCCCACAGGCCATTCAAGAATAAGGGTTATTGGATTTGACCGGTACACAGTGGGGATTTACTAACAAGGATTGCAACTGGTCAGATGTTGATTTAAGATGTCAAAATTCACTTCATAAATATAAGCCTTACAGATGCAGTCAACTCCCCAGTCCCCATCCGGAGTAAGCAAAAGCTGGAATATCTGTTCATATCGATCGTAAATCTTGCTTTGATATGTTTTCCAATTTTCTGTCAATCATCTCTTAAGTAGTCACTTATGTTTCAGTGCTTTGTTTGAATATCAGAAAAAAAAATTCACTGTGGTACTGCGGACTATAATTGAGTTATTTCCAAGATCATACTTTCATTTTGGAAATATGTTGATTATAACAGCAAGTGTTTTACTTATTTCATGCGTAATACAAGGGTGATTCCAAAAGTAAAGCCTCCTATTTTGTAACTCAAAAACTAAAATGTTGAAGAGCTATGAAGACAAGAGTGGATCATTCAAAACAAGCGACCTTTTGTGCTCCAGAATTTATTTTTCCACATAGTCACCATAATTTTCAATGCATTTTTGCCAGTCTCTTTTGATGCCTTGGTCATAAAAGTCTGGAGCATGCTTTATCGCTCACATATGTATGTTACCACTCTGAAATCGACGAACCCATCTCCTAACTGTGCTAATATCAACTGCATCATTTCTGTAAACTTTCAACAGGTGCTACTTAATATTGATTGGTTCAATTTTTTTCTGCACGGAGAAATTCAATGACACCTCTGCTTCTGACACCCTTTCATGACAGGGTTTGCTTTTTTAAGGTCTGACATTGTCAAAATTTGCAAAAGAGAAATGAAACTTTCAGGTTATGAATGCATACGTTCAGTCATCATAACAATGTAATTTACTATCCCATCTGATCCATTCAGGTGGAATAAAATAGGAGGCAGTACTTTTGAAACGTCCCTCGTACCAAATAGATTATCATTCCAAAATCATGTTATAATTTAAAAAAACAAAAAAAAAAACATCTTTATTGTTTGTATACACATGTTTTCATTGTATTCTGTTTAGGCTGCTAAAATGCAGTTTTACCAGAATTTGTTTCTAAAATTGTCTTATTTTAAGATGCAATTTTGTTTTCAACCGTTCTTTTGCAGCTTGCCCTCAGCCTGCAAGTGTACACAGCAGAACTTCTCAAGTCAATCATGCGGACTGAACGGAACCAGCAAATCATGTGTGATGTTGGGTTCCCGCATGAACTGCTTAGCCATGGCAACATTGCTTTAGCGGATGAATCGCATTCTTTGCATCCACCCCTTCAGTATATGTTCGAACGACTCGCTGCACAAGCTCTCACCCCGAAGGATCTCAAGTATGCCAATTTTAATTTACTATCTTTAAAAAAATGTTTTTTGTTTTTAAATAATGCAATAAAATAAGTACAGAATAGTTTTTGAATTTTGGAGATTGGGAATTTGTATTATTTGGATTGTTTGGACTACTGTTCTCATCTTGATTGTTATTTGCACAATGTTTCAGCCAATGTAACCTCCAGCCTTCTTCAGGTGTATCTTGTCGGACTCGGGGAATCTTTCTATCAAACTCATGAATCTGGACGAAATTTGTAATATAACTGTTTATTTAATCCATGCGGGTAGCATGCTTTCGTTTTGTCAGTCATAAGTAATTCATAATTGCATTTTTAGTGCCATCCTTACTAAAGATTGAACCTTCAACCTCCAGAGGAATGTAATTTACAATTGAATTTTATAACAATCAAGATGAGAATAGTAGTCTGAATAATCTAAATAGTACGAATTACAGAATAGTTAACACTCAAGACTCGGCTAAGGGTCTTTATCCTGGGCTCCCAAAATCAATAGAGATTAGATCATTTCTCTAATGGTCTGGTCCCTGTTGATTTTATTAGTTTATTGCTAATCATCTGAGGCACCCTCACCGGGGAATGCCAACGGGGGGGGGGGGGGCCCAGGCACTTTTTGCTGGTCAGAATGACACTCTTCTGGGGAGCTGACTTCTCAATCCCACTTTTTGACCCTGGTGTCTAAGTTCTTGCAGTGGGAGAGAACTAAATATAAACACTCAAGAACTCATACCCCTTTCCCCCAAAGAAAACAAAAGGTAACACACAATTTATATAAAACGCATTAGAATTAAATTCTATACTGAACTCTGCTATTTTTAGCATGTGGAAACGATTTGTAAGATTTTTGTTACCATTTAAAAAAAAAAAAAGAAATTTATAAATTGTTTCTATACTTAAAAGAAAAATGGTGATTTCTACTATTTTTGTTTTTTTAGTATGATTTCTCTAGTTTTAACTTTTTTGAAATTTTACTGTTTAAAAAAATATTTCACATTTTAAAATTAGCTGAGTTTAATAGAGAATTTCGTCATACATATTATCACCTCAGTTATTTTCTACTTATGTTATTTTCTATCATGGATATGTACCCGAATATCTGCCATGGCTTACTGTTTATTTATCGTTTGTGATGTCACTTATGTATAGCACAATCACATTGACACACCGGTTCTCACCAGATCACCAAAGTTAGGCAAATTTGGGAAGGCTAGGCTTCTGGGAAGGTTGGGCATGGGGCCAACACCTTCACCCCGAAAAAAGAACTTGTTACAAAAGCATCTATAAAGTTGTCGATGGGCTCAAAGCTGTGGTGGTGTGATGTCGCTTAACTATGGATCTTTCAACGCTAAAAAATATTAATTTGAAACTTTTTTCAACTTGCAAAACAGTTTTTTTTTTCCTATTATATGAAAACATCTATATATGTGTGTAAAAATGACACCCTTTTATGTGTGTGTGTGTGTGTGTGTGTGTACAGAAGTCTCTATTAAACTACTCTATCAATTTTTGGTCTACAGACTTGAAACTTGATATATAGGATATTTGGACTTATGGAGCAAATTCGGTTTGGTTTTTAGCCAGAAAAATAGCTAAGAGATTAGGATTTGACAGGCACAAGTTGACATGAGGTGCATCATTTATGCATGTGCAAATATGCATTTATATGTTTAACTGTGTTAATTTTAAGTTTTGATATGCTTGTGTCTTTAGGTCATTTGGTAGCGAATGTCACTAGAGAGCTAAATGTTTTGCTGGTGCTACCAGATCAGGCAGTCTATTGGCTTCCTGAGACGAAATGCACCTACATTGATGTTTTTGTTTTCTATTCTCTTTTGTAAAACTTAATTAGGTTCTGCAAAAACAAAAACAACAACCCCCTTCCCCTCTCCTTTCCTTTTCCTTCCCTACTTACCAACCCCGTCGCCCCCCCCCCCTTTTTGCCCTGTTTGTAGGGCACTAGAATAAGCCGATTGCCCCCCTGCAGAGGGTAAAAATCCCTCAATGGGGCAACCAGTTAGCCGTGGGTTGCTACCCATAATGCCTTAGGACGCGATCCTGATGATTGAGCTAACCTAGACCTGAGTGCATAAAAGTCTAGGCACTGCAACACATTACTTCGACCAGACGGGCGGTCGGAGAGGCCCGATCCGACCAATCGGCCAGTCACGCCAAGCCCTAGCACTTACACCCAAAGTACCAACTACAACAAAGAACGAAACTTAAAGGTACTCCCATCTTTCTTTTTTATTATTTTTCTTCCCCCACTACAAAAAATAGGCAAACCAAGTAAGTGCTAGAAGGCGGTGGCAAGGGTCAATCAATTGGAAAGACCAGAATTCAACACTTCATCTGAGCAAATGTATTTTTGAGGACATATTGAACAGAAAATATAGTGCTTGAGAACTCCTTACCAAAAGAGTATATCCTCCACGTAGCCCCGACATGGTCAAGGCGAATGGGTTTCCCCCTTACTATGCCCCAATTTTGGACTCTGAGGTGGGTAGGGAGCATGGTTGATGAAAAATAAATCCCAAAATCCATGGCCGATAAAAACAAATGCATCCCCCTCAAAACCCTTAAAAGAAACCATTCCTCCGACTCTGACCTCTCAAGCTCAGATGAAGAACAAAAATTCAAAATTAAAAAAACGTTCCAATTATAGACGAAGGAAACTTCCCACAATTCTTGGTTATTGAATTAATCGAAAATAAAAAAAATTGGAAATTTATCACCTTTCCTAATAGAAAAGACATTATCCACAAAAAGTAAACCGAAAATGATAAAAAAAAATAAAAGATGGAAATCTACTAGTTGAGATAACCAATCTTAGAGATGCTCAATCTCTACTCAAAATGAAGAACTTCCATGAGTACAAGTGCAAAGTCTTTCCCCATAAAACACTAAACACTTTGAAAGGAGTAAGTCGAAGTTATGAACTATCGCTAGCAACTGAAGAAGAAATAAAAACCGAATTAGAAAAACAAGGAGTAATCAACCATATCCGCATAAACATAAAAAAAAACAATAAAATAATAACAACCAACACATACATATTAATGTTTAACAAATCAACAATACCTAAGGTAATAAAAATTGGCTACTTAAATGTAAAAGTAGACCAATATATCCCAGCTCCATTAAGATGTTTCCATTGCCAAAAATATGGACATCATAAAGAAGCCTGTAAAGGAATAAAAATATGTGGAAAATGCGGCAACAAAGAGTCTGACCACACGAAGAAAAATGCATAAATGAGGTGAAATGCGCTAACTGCAAAGAAGAACACCCGGTCTTCTCTAAAATATGCAAAACATATAAAAAAGAAAGAAATTATAGAAGTAAAGTACAAAAAAAATAACCTTTCCAGAAGCCAGAAAAATAGTTGAGATGTACATGAAAGACAACACATATGTTGAGACAACAAAAAAGACAACTAAACCATACCAACGTAATGAAATACATGATCAATATAGGGAACTGATAAACAAACTGATTACATTAAATATTAAAGAATGGCCAGAATTTCAAAATAGCCTAAAAGAAAAATACTCAAATCTGGGAAACAAAATAGAAATAACAAATCCAAACAAAGAAATAATATTCCATCCACAACAGAACCATTAAAAAAATTATCACAGAAACCAACAAAACAACCACCAGAAATTAATAAAAACATAAGCAATGATAAAACAGCAAATAAAGAACGTTCCAGAAAAGAAAAAAACAAACAATAGACACTCAAAATAGATTCCAAATTCTAGAAAAAATGGAAACCGAAAACGCCCTAGATAAAAAAAAAGAAACTAAACACAAGTAATCAAGAGGGAAAAAATTAACAAGAAGCCAAAACAGCAACATCTCAAGCAAGATCCAGATCGACGTCCAGATCCAAACAAAAAAAGAAAAAACCCAGCAAAACACTTCAAAGACACAAACTCCAACAAAAGATAAACCCTCTACTTCTAAAGAGATGGAAATAGAGGAAAACTAAACAGCCTCATGGATAGAAATAAAAGACAACAAATTATCCAATGGAATTGTCGTGGAATAAGATCTAACTATAATGAACTTCTTATACTTATCTCACTCTTCAACCCAGCCATTGTTTGCTTACAAGAAACCTTCCTACAAAACAATAACCATTTCAAAGCACCAAACTATGAACAATACAACTATTTTCATAACACAGGCGTTCGTGCTAATGGAGGCACCTCAATTCTTGTAAGGAATAACATATCCCAAAGCAATTTCTCTGTCAAAACAAATCTCCAAGCAATTACAACTCAAGTCACATTACACAAAACAATCACAATCTGCTCAATATACCTCCCTCCTCATGAACCAATAAATGAAAATGAACTAGAAAATTTAATAAAACAGCTACCTTCACCATTCATTCTTCTATGAGACTTTAACTGCCACAGTACGTTATGGGGATGCGAAGTCACAAACTCAAAAGGAAACAAAATTGAACAATTAATTAACAAAAATAACTTGTGCCTTCTCAATCAAAAAAATCCCACATACTTAAATCCAACAAATGGATCAACTAGTGCCATTGATCTTACCATGTGTGATCCATCAAGTTTCTTGGATTATACATGGAGCACTTACGAAGAACCCTGTGGAAGTGATCACTTCCCTATTATAATCAAATACAGTAACTCCATCCAAAACCACATACCCAGGTGGAACACAAACAAAGCCAACTGGGCCGAATTTAAAGAACTTTGTTCACTAAAACTAACAGAACATCAAATCCAAACAATAGAAGAATTCACGGAAGTACTCATAACAATAGCCAAAAAATGCATACCCAAAAATTCTCCTCCTGGAAAAACAAACAAACCATGGTTCAATCCAGAATGTAAAACGGCCATTAGACAGAGAAAGGCAGCCTTAAGAAAATTTAAAAAAACAACCCACAACGAACAACTTAATAGAATACAAACACCAAAGAGCTAAAACTTGAAAAACAATTAAAGAATGCAAAAGATCCTGCTGGCAACAATTTGTCAACAAAATCAACATCACCACTTAACCCAAAACCGCCTGGGAAATAATTAGGAAAATAACTGGAAAATATAATCCGAATCCAATCAAATACCTTCTCACAAATAAAAAGAAAATAACTGATAAAAAAGATATTGCTAACACACTAGCTAAAACCTTTGCCGAAAACTCATCATCAAAACACTACAATAGACAATTCCAAATACTTAAGAAACAGGAAGAAAAGTACAAAATAAACTTTAACTCCAAAAACCAAGAGCCTTACAATGAAATCTTCTCACTCAATGAACTAGAAACCGCCATAGAAAAATCCCATAACTCAGCTGTAGGACCAGATGAAGTGCACTACAGCTTCCTTAAAGAAATTCCACCAGAATCATTAAGACTCCTTCTCAAAATTTGTAATAAAATATGGGAAACAAAAGATTTCCCAACTTCATGGAAAAATGCAACAATAATCCCAATACCCAAACTGGGAAAAGATACATCAAACCCAGAAAACTACAGACCAATAGCTCTCACAAGCTGCCTATGCAAAACGTTCGAAAGAATGATTAACTACCGTCTTATATGGTATCTACAGGGTGGTCAAAAAGTCAGGTAACATTTTAAAGAAAAACGATATTAGCAATACACGTATATTTAAGTACCATACATTGAAATATAAAACGAAACAAACATGAAATATGTTTATTTTGTTAATTGTCGTCCATTTCTCTCTATCAATCGCTGGAAGCGATTAACCACTGATTGTGTAACACGTGTAATCATGTCAGCTGATATCCGCGCAATCTCCTCTTCAATAAATAACTTTAAAGACGCTATTGTATCAGGCTTCTTGCCATAAACGCTATCCTTTACATAGCCCCAAAGCCAGAAATCAGGAGGGGTAAGATCCCTATATAAGATTATAATGGATCATATTGTTTTTTCTACCTTTAACATGTTACCTGACTTTTTGACCACCCTGTAGATGATTACAAAATAATTTCTGAAATCCAGTGTGGATACCAAAAAAATCGAGGATGTATAGACCACATCACTAACCTCGAAAATTATATCAGAGAAACTTTTATCAATAAGGAACACGTAACATCTGTTTTTTTTTTATCTTGAGAAAGCATATGAAACTACCTGGAAACATGGTATCATAAAAGATCTCCACAACATCGGACTAAGAGGCAGATTACCTGAATTCATAAAAAACTTCCTAACAGGCAGATCTTTCCAAGTTCACATAGACCTAACTTTATCAGACCCACAAAATCAAGGAGTGCCCCAAGGCAGCATATTATCAACAACTATCTTTAACATAAAAATCAATAACATTATAAAAGAACTCTCTCCTGATATACATAACTCCTTATATGTAGATGACTGCTCAATCAGCTACAGATCTAAATACACTCACACTATTGAAAGAAAACTACAACATAACATAAATAAAATTAATAAATGGGCAACTAAAAATGGTTTCAAATTCTCCAAAACTAAAACAAAATGCATCCATTTCTGTAACCAACGCAAACTCCACCCTGACCCAACCTTACAGATTGAAGGCAAAAAAATTCCATTCGTAAATGAACACAAGCACCTGGGAATCATTTTTGACAAAAAACTAAATTTCATTCCACACATCAATCACATCAAAACCAAATGTAATAAAGCATTACAACTCCTACGAGTCATCGCCCATACAGATTGGGGAGCTGACAAGAACACACTACTCAAACTATATAGAGCATTGATTAGATCAAAAATAGATTATGGTAGCTTCATATTTCAATCCACCAGAAAGTCATATCTAAAAACCCTCAACACAATATGTCACTCTGGACTAAGACTAGCACTAGGAGCATTTCCAACCTCCCCCTGCAGAAAGCCTGTATGCAGAAGCACATGAAACTCCTCCAATGCTCAGAAATCAAAACCTTGGTCTAAAATACTACACAAAACTTACAGCCAACCTCACAAACCCAGCACACAATAGCACTTCAAATCCAAACCGTAAACACCTTTTCGACCAAAAAGAAAATGCAATCAAAACCTTTGGACTTAGAATAAAATCGATTTCCAAAGAAGCAAGTCTACCCATAACTAAAATTCACGAAACTGTCCTACTCAAAACCCTTCCCTGGAAAATCGTATCCCCTAACATCGACCTAAGTTTAAGTAAATATGAAAAGAAACATACTCATCCAATAATTTATCATGATAATCTCGATAAAATCAAAGAAAAGTATCCAGACCACATACACATCTATACAGATGGGTCTAAACAAAATAACGCAGAAGCCAGTGCAGCAATACTCAATAAATCAATCAAAAAACAATCAAACCTCCGAAAAGAAACCTCAATCTTCAGTGCTGAAATACATGCTCTAATCCTAGCTCTCAAACTCACCTCCAATAACAAAAAAAAAACAAATTTATAATCCTTTCAAACTCCCAATCTACTCTAAAAGCGATTAAAAATAGAAAGATGGACAACCCCCTAATCGCAAAATTACTCCAAAAATTAACTGAACTAAACAGTAAAAAAGAAATCATTTTCTGCTGGATACCGAGCCATTCTGGTATTAAAGGTAATGAATTAGCAGATTCAGCAGCAAAAAACACCTTAAATCTCCCAATCGATGCAAATTTTAAAATTCCATACATAGATCTAAAAAGACGTATCAATGCATATACAACAGAGAAATGGCAAACCTACTGGAATGAACACCTTAACAACAAACCTCACGAAATCATGCCAAAAATCAAAAAACAAGAACAAAATATGAAACTAAACAAAAAAGAAGTCAAACTAACAAGAATAAAAATAGGCCATACTCACTTAACCCACTCATATCTCCTAAAAAAAAGAAAGCCAACCCATCTGTATATCTTGTCAAACACCACTCGCACTCAAACACATATTAATTGAATGTACTGATTTTGAAGTAAGAAATCGATTCTACAAAGAAAACAATATTAAAGAGTTATTTGATAAAAACAATCCCCACACCATACTCTCATATCTTAAAAAAATTGGCCTTTATAAAAAAATTTAAAAAGAACCCTTTATACAACGGTCCTGGATATTACCTTAAACTATATCTGATGGTGAGGCCCCACCTTGCGGGCCTTTGTGAGTGTGGAGCCATCCTTTAATTGCCATTGCTCCCAGGTCCACTCTGACCCAGTGTAGTAGTACCTGTTAGGGTCCCAACTATGGGTGAAATAGAATCCGACTTAAAAAACGAATATACTCCATTAAAAATCGTTTCTCAAAATAACTAGATTCGGCATTAAATAACCTGAAAAAGGTTGATATGCCGTAAAACAACCAACTAACTAAATGTTTTGGTTTTGATTCTAGCTGATAGCACCCAAGTCATTCTTTTCTTTTTAACTTTTGAAATCACTAATATATTTAGTACAATATAATAATCAATAGAGAATTGGTTTTATAATAATAAACAAAAAATTTGTATTAAATATAATATATTTAATCGTATTTTACGGCTGAGCAATGTTGGGTGGCCTGCTGGTAACTTATAAAATCCTTCAAGAGGATTTTATAATTGTTTTCAACCTTTCTCAAAATTGCCTAAGAACTTTAAAAATTTTCAAAATATATTTTGAAGGACAGTTTTATTAATTCAAAGCTTGGGTGACTCATCCGATGAAAAAAGGATTCTTCTTTCATAAGTTCGAGTTTGAGTGAATTGAAATTTGCACAAGATCTCAATTTTAGCATTACAGTTCCGGTGATCAAATGCTGAAAACCGATTAAAAAGATTTTCTGAAATCTCAATACTCCTTATGTCAAATCTTGAGTCTCTAGACCAAAAATTGACAGAGTTATTTGGTAGAGAAATGTACACACACACACACACACACACACACACAGAGGCATTTTCACTTATGTGACATAATCCTTAAATTGGATTATGTATTTAAATGAAAATTTAAGTATTTAATTTTAGGCTGACGAGAGATGTGTCGTTTTTTTTTTTTTGTTGTTTTTATATTTTGTTGCCGAGGCAAAATGAACATGGTTTCCAAAAGAGAGAGAAGAGAGGCTAAACAATAGTAGTTGTTTTGAACTGAGTGGAAGTCTACTCAGCTATCCTTCCTTTAAAACTTAAAATCAAAGTTAGTCTGAGAGAATGAGGACGACATTGTGGCCCGGTCTGGGAAAGCTAGGACTTTAACTAGCAGATATTTTAGCGGCTAGAGATTTTGTCAGCCAAGCCATGAGGAAAATATATTTCATCAAGTCTATTTTTAGACCGGAATGTGAAGCAGAGAGGAAAGCGGGGCCGGAAGTGATCCTGCTTTCCCTTGCCATCTTTCTTTAACTGGATACTAGCTAGGACGCCGACGAGTTAAGAGGTCACTGTCCTCATGAAAGGAGGGGGGGGACTTCTTTCCCTCATGCGAGAGAATGCGACTTCTTATCCCTCATGATAGAGACAGATGTATGAAACGCGGACGATAAGAAAGGAAAACGTGTGAATTTGCTGTCTAAGGGAATACCTCGAAACTGACTACGTTGTTAGTGAGTTGTGAAACGTACAAGAAAAAGGAACAAAAAGAAAAAAAAGAAAAAAAAAAGACCTGTGAGTGTAAAAACTTTGATTCCCCTTTTCCCAAGCTGACAATTTAATTTTCACTCGTGGCATCGTATAAATCCTAATTACGCTGTTAGACCCCTTTCCAAAGACTTTCACTCAGTTTATCTCAAATTCCATAACTTTGAATACATTTCTTTTTTCTTCGTTAAACTTTCCTTTTTATCTTCAATAAACCTATTTTGTATTATTTAGTAAAGTGTTTTGCTACTTCGTTCTTTCTCGTGTCTTTGTTGGGTTCGATTTTCGTGTCTCCTTTTCTTTTTTTTATCCATGTCACATGTGCGATAAATACTTGGATTTTGCTTACTCGTAAAATCCCTTTTTATCCCTCCCCCTCTCTGATAATGTGTAACAAAGATAAACATTTACCGGCTTGTGTCGTAAATTTCCTTTCATACCCCTACGTCTATTTGTTACCTCCCCTCCCTTTTATCGCATATGTTAATACTTTTATAGATATATTTATGTGTGGGATAGATATTTATACATTTTTTAAAACTTTGTTTTCATATTTTTTTTTTTTTTTTTTTAGAAATTGAAAAAAACAATGTATTTTACAGAAATGCATTTATTTTTAACAAAATAAAATACATTGTTGTTTTTTTTTAATGTTTTACTTGGGCTATTGTATTTAATCTATTATATAAAGGACAGTTGTATGTGTATATGTTTGTATGTCCAGCTGAAAGAGGCTATGATGAGGTAGGGTTGGTTTATGCCCAACTGCATCTTTTATTTATTTATTTATTTATTTTATTTTTTAGTGCACCCAGGTAATGCTGCTAGTTATTTTGTATATTGTTTTTACTATTTTTTTTTCCTTCCAAATTTGGCGCCATTTGTTTTTTGTTTCGTCTTCTTCTTTTCGAGTGTGCTCAACATTAGATACATAATACTAACTGGATTTTAAATAGAAATAATTCTTCATATAGTAATATATAACAAAAACATAAAACTACTTTTAATGCCTATCTCACATTTTTCTGTGATCTGAACCTTTATAAATTCTTATATATATATATATATATTTTTTATATAGATATTAATAATTTTTTTAGTTTTTTTCTACATATCATAAGAGAGATATTGATACATTTTTAAAACTTTGCTTTTTTACAATAATTTTTAAGAAATTTGAATAAACAATGTATTTTATATTGTAAAAATTCATTTAACAAATTAAAATACATTGCTATGTTTTTAAATTTTAACAAAATATGTATATACTTGAGCTATTGCATCTAATTCTTATATCATTTTCACTAATTTTTTTTTTTTCTTCAGAGACTTTGTTCGTCTTGGCTGCCCTCTCAACTGCTGGTCAGTTGATGACTTATACGACGGCTATCGGAATGGTTTTGTGTGTAGTCACATGCATAACGGTTGTGAATTAAGCCGTGGCCACAGTTTGGAGGAAAAACGCATGCCCTATGAGATCGAGGACACAATGAAAACTGCTGGGGGGCCGGTACCCCTTACTCGAGTCAAATGTCTGGTTTCCATGACAACCCCCAGAGATGCACGCATGCACGGGTCCTCAGTCACCCCAGCATTTGTCGAGTTTGACATGAGCACTGAAGGCTTTGGCTGCCTTTACTTACCCAGTATTGCACCCCAGGGTCCACCAACCCCTTCAGTTGTAGGGGGAGTGGTTGGATCTTCTGATCCTGTCGTTATTGGAGGCATCGGCACAGGTGAGTTTAATCCTTAGGGCAAATACAATGGAAGGAATATTAAATATGAAATCACGAGTGGCGTAATGTATGCCAAAGTGGAGTATAATATCTGTTAAACCAAGGACAAATTCAGTTGGATCAATTGGTTCCTCTTTGAAAAACATTCACAGCAAAGACTCATTTTCTAGGTAATAATCATTCAAAGGTTCTGTTGTTTTATTTTATTAAATTCATCCTGTTTGCATTTCTCTTTTTTATCTACAGTGACTTTTTTTTTTTTAAATGAAAATTGTTCCCGACAAGGTATGAAGCCGCGATGTAAAGAACTGACAAGAACAAAAGATGATTATTGCGAAGACTAAAAATGCCTATTGATGTTAGTTTTGAAATGATCAAGGCTATAGTTAGGAGGAAAACAGTCAGCAAGAAAAGACTTCCAAAAGCCCTTACTTCTTGGTTGGTTGGTTGTTTTTGTATTACGGCATATCAACCCTTTTCGGGTTATTTAATACCGAATCCAAAGATTTTGAAAAAAATTTTAATAGAATATATTTGTTTTCACGTCGGTTTCTATTTAACCCATAGTTGGGACCCTAACAGGTACTACCATTCCGGGTCAGAGTGGACCTGGGAGCAATGGTAATTAAAGGGTGGCTCCACACTCCCCAATGCCCACAAGCTGGGGCCTCACCACTGGATATAGTTTAAGGTCATATCCAGGACCCCCATTGAGGGACTTTTACCCTCTGCAGGGAGGCAGTCGGCGTATTCTAATGCCCCACCGACAGGGCCCCTTACTTCTTGGAAAGAAGCTACTAGAATAGGAAGCTGTATTACAATGTGGCATCGAAACAGCTACTAGACTAACGAGTCAAATGAGCTTGAATAAAGGAAACAGGGAAGAGATCAGACAATTCTGAAGAACACACGCGATAATAGTATTTAGGAAAGGACTGAGACTAGCAGCATCACATCTGTGAGACAGAGAGGTTGTAGAGAAGAATAAAGGGTAGAGCTAATCAAATTAGAGAAACGTTTCTGTACTTTATCAAGACCCCTCAAATCGGACAGATATTCATCAGTTCAAATACGACAACAGTAGGCCATAGTCAGCTAATGTACTTCCTAACTTCTGGTGTGTCTGCTACTGGAAACGGTGACAAGGCAAATCAGTTCCTTCACTTTTATTGTTCTTCAATATTTCTATTGTAAAGCGATTTATTTAACTAAAATAGAAGAAAAGAACATTATTGAAAAATATACAATAAAAATTAACAAAATTATACAGATAAAAAAAAATAACACTATTAGTCTTTATTTGCACTTTTAATAACAAGATTTAAAAAATAAGTTTTTATTTTATTTGAAATTTTATAAAAAATATGTTTGTGAAATTATAAGAATGTTTTTTTCTTTATTTTAAAAATAAGGTTTTTACTTGAATTTATATAATATGTTTATGAAAGCTTAGAAATAAAATTATTGAAATCAAGATAGCAAAATTTCAAACATCATAAAAAAATGTATCCAATGCATAATATTCCAAAAATAGTTTAAAAAGAATTTCAGTAATTCTTGAAAAAAATCGAACTAATTTCAATAATTCTTTACAAAAAAATCAAACTAATTTCAATAATTCTTTGCAAAAAATCAAACTAATTTCAATAATTCTTTACAAAAAATCAAACTAATTTCAATAATTCTTTACAAAAATCAAACTAATTTCAATAATTCTTTACAAAAATCAAACTAATTTCAATAATTCTTTACAAAAATCAAACTAATTTCAATAATTCTTTACAAAAATCAAACTAATTTCAATAATTCTTGAAAAAAAATCAAACTAATTTCAATAATTCTTTACAAAAATCAAACTAATTTCAATAATTCTAATTAAAATAAAACCGGAAAAAACTTTTCAATGCAAAAAGAAAGATGGGAAAAAATGTAATTAAAAAAGAGTACATGCACATGGGAAATATAGGTGTGAAAGAAAAAAAAAAGAGAAGGAACTGATTTGTTTGTCACTTCATCTGGTAGCAGCCACACCGGAAGTTAAGAAGTACATTAGCTGACTATAACCACAATAGTATTTCATTAAAAGAAATTTGTTTTCATTCAAATATTTTGTAAGTTACATAAATTTTAGCTTCACTGCTTGTCAACTCTATGGATGCTCAAATGTGTAGTAATCATTCACAAATCCATTAATTTTGTTTTCTGTACTTTTTATGAAATTCATTATGTATCCCTGTTTGTTAATGCTTTTTTTTTTTTCTTCCCTTTTCAGGTGAGAGAATGTTTCCTCCTCAGTCGGGATTAACGTACTCCACGTGGTTCTGTGTTGACAAATTTAGCTGCGCATCAACTGACCCTCATCCGGTGCGTTTGCTAACTGTTGTTCGCAACCTTCAGGGCCGCGATGAGAATCTCATCTGTCTGAGTGTTACTCTGACAGCTAAGGATCGCTCCCTCGTTGTGTCCACTCAGGAAACGAGTATGCCTACGACGGGTATGTTCCATTTCATTCTTCTATACAAATAATTTGAATATTGTTTTATTTGAAAATAAATATTATGGATTATACTGCTTTTTGGGTTGTTGATGCTTGTGTTTGAGTGGGTAATATCATTGCTAAAGATTAATTTAGTTCACGGGGCTGGAAATAAACAAATAAAATCACAAAGTAAAAAATGAGATGGTAACCACGACGGGATAGGAACTCTGAATCTCTTAACTGCATTCTCAGCAATTACTGCCATCCATAGTTGTTGTCGTCTCACCACGGTTTTGGCAAAGTAAGCCTCTGGCTGGCTTTGGGTAGGATTGAAACCGCTATCTTCAGACAATTTTCACCTGAGAATGCAGTCTTGGTTACCACCTGACAAAGGCCAGAGGAATAGTTGACTGAAACGTTGTGAAACAACAACTAAGAAAGAGTAAGGATAATAGTCCGCAATAAATAAATTAATAAATAATACTCATCTCAATAGTGAATTCCAATTAAAAAATATATAAAAAATGAGACTTGTACACTTGAGACACCCCCCCTTACCCTCTTGATCAGCGGCAGCCAAATATGCACCCACCCCATCCTCTCAGTCAGCGGCCATAAAAAATACAATGTCTTTACCAACAATTCCACTGAAAATGTATCTCAGCTCCTTATGATGTCATCAAAGTTGGCTGTCTTGATTTTTTTTGTGGGTCACTCGATATTAGATTCACAAAAAGGTTGCTGCTGAATGAAGACCACAGATGTTGAAGGGTCCTGATCCGTTGATTATCACTCTCTTCACATTGTTAAGATCAAGAGAGCAATCATCAACACTGGTAATCAGAGTTGTACCATGAAGAGCTAAAAATACTTCCAAGCACGAAAAATTAACAAGTCGACAGGTGATCATGTTAATATAAAAATAATTATTTGTGTAAATGTCACAATATTGTGTTGGGAAGGATGATGTATATTTGTACTTTTTATTTGAATTATGTCTTGGGATTGGATTTTGGTTTTTAAGTTCTTTTTTTTTTTTTTTTTTTTTTTTTTTTTACAACAAAGGCATCACCACATTATCAAGGCCCAGAGGCCACTCAAGGATAAGGGTTAAAGAGTGTACAGTAGAAATTGGTCAATATAGTAATCATTAGTAATGAAAATTTGGTAAATTTGATAACTTATATGGAACGGCTCATCAAGAACTTATTTACTTTAGACTTGAACACAACCATATTGTAGTCAGCCGGAAAGCAGGAAAACGGAAGACAATTCCACAGGCGTGCAGTTCTAAGAAAGAAGCTTTGTTCATGGAATCTACGTTTAGGTTTAGGCACAGATAAAGAGTGGGGGAAATTATTTATAGTGTTTACAGCTAGACGAGTGTTTCTTGTGAAAGTTTGGCGAGGGGGGGACCATAGATTGAAGCTCAGTTGAACACTTTCCATGAAAATAACGATACATCAGAGACAAACTCGCAACATCTCTTCTGTGAGATAGAGGTTGCAAGGAGGAGAAAAGGACATCTCCTACGAGGCTACGAAGTCTATTTTGAACTCTATCAAGGCAGGACAAGTCCTTTCTAGCAGCTCCTGCCCAGATGTGGCAACAGTATTCCATCCTTGGACGTACCTGGCTCTTATATAGATAGAGAATAGCATCAGCAGTGAGATATCTACCGGATCGATAGAAAGTTCTTAAATTCTGCATGATTTTAGTTGGCCACAATGATCCCAAGTCTGGGTGGCTATCTCAGAACAATGTGGATTCTGTTGGCGAACAGAAACAAATTGCTAACTTGAGTTTTGCTTTTCCTTATATTGAGATTTTTATGGTTCACTCCTCCTGTTAGCATATTGAAATTCTAAATTAATAACACTTTTCACTTTTTTTTTCTCTTTCCCTCAACCCTTTCCTCAGATCAGAGATGTTTGTCTTCCCAGATTCTAGAAAATATCTTTTGACAGTTTTGTCTATAGCACTATCTACTGACCTCGGTGACTCTAGCTGTAAAAAGTTCTGGCAGGGTCACAGGTCACACCTGTAATTTGAATATTTCAATTACTGTTAAATAATTATATTTGTGTTTCTTGCTAACTTTAATTAATTTGTAGGTTTCAATATTTTTTCTATCTGACAATATTGTCACACATAAGAATATATTAGTAAGGTAACTCGGTGTTGCCCAGATCACAAATATCATACACATTGTGGCTACCTGTGGGGGACCTATGTGCAGTTTATATACTGGTTGTATAGCTGGATCCCCCCTTTGTAGGCTGCGTGTATAAATCGGTTACATGAATAGGCTGTGTGTTCGATAAGTTGGATAGTTGGAGGTTGTCGTTTGCAGATTGTACAAATTGATAATGAAAAATCAACAATAACGGCATGTTACAAGTACATTTAAGACATTGAAATGAAGCACGCTAAAACAGGATCATATATATACATATGCACAAGGAATATTTATTTACACAGAAGGGTTACGAACGTTACAGTGTTTGTGTGTTTGTAAACTAGCATGCATGTACATAAACGTTCGTTGCATGTATGCATGCGAGAGTTTGTCGAAGCATACATTGGAAGTTCATTGTGTGTGTAAGAGTTTGTTTATACAAGTTTCGTTCTTAGCTTGAGAAAGATAAATGCCCTGTCGAGGCGTGGACATAATTTGTGTGCCACGCACATTTGAAGTTCGAATCGAAGGAAAATGTATTGTCAGCTCGATGTATCGAGTGGAAAGAGATGGAAGAGGAAATGGAGAGCGCCACCTGTTGGGCAAAGCAGAGGTTACCACGAAGGCGACAACCAATGCGTTGTTTAAAAGGTGTATGCAAGGATGTGTGTACGGTTTGCTTAAATGCATGTTACATTAAAAAGTGTATTTATTTGCTCCCCCACCGAGCAAATTAGGCACAAGGCTGATTTTTAATGTGAGGAGTGAAGGGGAAATGGAGACCAACTCCCTGGGGAGTAGGGGAGCTGGATAGTGACAATTGGTATAAAGGGTTGCCCCAACATTAACCAAGGTCTTATATATGGGGTTGGTATTTATTTGCTCCCCCACCGAGCAAATTAGGCACAAGGCCGATTTTTAATGTGACGAGTGAAGGGGAAATGGGGACCAACTCCCTGGGGAGTAGGGGAGCTGGATAGTGACAATTGGTATAAAGGGTTGCCCCAACATTAACCAAGGTCTTATATGTGGGGTTGGTATTTATTTGCTCCCCCACCGAGCAAATTAGGCACAAGGACGATTTTTAATGTGGAGAGAGAGGGATGTGGGGAGGGGAAAGGGAACCAGCTCCCGATGGGTGGGAAATGGGAGCTGGATAGTAACTGTTGGTATGAAGGGTTGCCCCAACATTGGCCAAGGTCTTATATGTGGGGTTTCCCCCACATATGGTCTTTGCTTGCAGTATCTGCCGGAACAGATACTATACTTTGATCTTGGCCAAAAGGCCAAGAAAAGAGGGTATTTATTTGCTCCCCCACCGAGCACAAGGCCGATTTTTAATGTGAGGAGTGAAGGGGAAATGGGGACCAACTCCCTGAGGAGTAGGGGAGCTGGATAGTGACAATTGGTATGAAGGGTTGCCCCTACATTGACCAAGGTCACATATGGTTGCCCCCACATATGGTCTTTGCTTGGAGTATCTGCCGGAACATATACTACACTTTGATCCTTGCCCGAAGGCCAAGAAAAGAGATGTTAGATTAAAAAGGCATATTCCTTTAACCTCAATTGTCTCACATCTATCAACTATATCATATCTACATCATACCAACAAAGTTACCTGTTCTGCACGTATCTTCCTATACTTAATTTTCCTCTGAGATCTTCAGTCTATCTTTAAAACTCACATCATTAACTATATCATTCTCTGCATACAACACACGTCCTCAGGCTGTCTAGAGATACTGGCTTTCTTACCTAAAATGAAACAAACATTGATGTTATTGTTTTCTTTTCTTTCCCTTTGCAAAATGTAATTATGTTTTATAAAAACAATAATTTTCCTCTACAAAACATACAAACCAAACATTCTGAATAAATATTTGCATATATAAAGAACTTGAATCCTAAATGTTTCTGCATGAAATAATCTGAAAAAGGGTTGATATGCTGTAAACCAAACCAAATGCTTAATAAATATTTGAATATATAAACCAAACCAAATACTATGAATAAATATTTGAATATATAAACCAAACCAAATACTATGAATAAATATTTGAATATATAAAGAACTTGAAGCATAAACGCTTTTGACAAAATGATTGAACCTGAAAAGAGCTGATATGCCATAAAACAAAACAACCAAACCAAACACCATAAATAAATATTTAAACATAAAGAACTTGAAACATAAAAACTTTTGAAAAAAATTATTAAACCCGCCAAGGGCTGATATGCTGTAAAATAACCTTTTTCCAAAATTACTGGATTTGGCGTTAAATAACTTGAAAAGGGTTGATATGCTGTAATACAAAACGACCGAACTCTGCTCGTTAGTAATAGCAGAAGTTTCCTAAACTTACTCTTATCCCATCTCAATCCATAATTATTACCTGAGAGTAGTTCAAGGATCATTGGAAGTAGAAGCCGACGATGTTATTAATGGCAAGAAAATGTTGCAACCCCCCCACCCCCCACCCCATAAATTCTGAAAGTCGTCCAATTATTTTGTCTGTTTTATCATTTTTATGCTTTAAATTTTTTATTTTAGCAAAAACATGGATGATTATCCAAAATTCCCCAATGTTAAAAAAATAAAATCCAGAAAAATATTTACGATGTACATACCGAAAATATATTCCAAAAATTACGTTAATTGATAAAAATAGTTTTATTTTTATAAAGAAAATAATTTTTAAACAATTTAAAGTGATTAATGGGAAATCGTTGATGTTACAAGGCAGATCTCGCAAGCTTGAATTATTGCTGAGTTATCTCCCTTTGTTTATCCTCTGCTGCACATAAAATTTTCTTAGTTAAAAATGAAATTATTTGATCAATTTCTGTTACAGGTCAGTACATCATACAGATTTTTTGGTTTTTAAAATCAGGAGAAATTCTGGAGACAAACCAAAAAATGAGAATTTCTACAATTCTGGCAAGAGAATGGCCTACTTACTACCTACATAGATTAATAACCATCAATTTAAAGAAGTAACACAGTTGTGAAGATTTCGAAAATTGTGATCGGTTCAGGTTAATAGAAACACATGCAATAAATGTCACAAATTATGTGATAATGTAATCTGTATTTGTTTAATTTTCAATTTTTGGAGCAATTGTGATGTGATGGCAATCTTTTGTTTAATGAAACAATGATGTTAAGCATCCAGTCCAGTGCACTGCAGCATTTACTGGGAGGCTATAAAGTCGAAGCTGAAGTTGCCTCTCCAGATGCAGACCTGGGCAGGTGATAAGGAGACTTAGGTTTGCCCAATTACCAGGGTGTCCCTCTCAGCATAGCAGACAAAATCCGACGGAAAGGCAAGCCAATATGGTCAGAGCTAGCGCAGCTGCAGGAAAGGTGTTGCAGTGTTTCACCATTCGCCTATAAGGACTCCAAATTGGATTTTTTGTCCTGATTTACTTTGCCTTTCTCAAGGCATCCAGAAGGCAGAGGAGCTATTTGCCCATAGCTTGTGAAAATTTGAAAATATTTTTAATTTTGATAAAAATAATGGAGATCCTCATTGTAGTTATGGTTGTATCAAAATAAATACAAAATTCTTAAATGATTCTTCATGAGATCTCGTGTAATGCTTATGACAGCCTTGTTTTTTTTTTTTCTCATTCTGACTGAACAGAGTGGACACTAGGTTTGTTTAGAAAAAAACACTTTAAAATAAGTTAAAACACAAACTTATTTAGGTAGGTAGAGAGAAGAGTAACTTGTCTTGCCTTTGGTAACATTTGTTTGTTATATATTTATTTGTTTGTTTGTTATATATTTATTTGTTTGTTATATATTTATTTGTTTGTTATATATTTATTTGTTTGTTATATATTTGTTTATTTGTTTGTTTGTTTTCCACTCCTTTTAGCTATTGCAATAAATGCCCAAAAGACTGTGTGCCAAAGTGTATGCACATTCATCCAGTATTTTTTTTTAATAAAATAAATCTGCAGGTAAATTTAAAAAAAAAACAACATTTTTAACATTGGGAGGAGGAATTAAAAAATTTGAATGATTTGTTTTTGATCTTTTTTCTTATTCTGATAACTACAGTAAAAATCCTCGCATTTTCCTTTGTTTTATCGATTGTGCTTTGTCCTTTTTTTTTTTTTTTTTTTTTTCCTAGTTACTGGATGTGACCAGGAAGAGGAGCCTGTCCTCGGAGATAACACAGTCCGGTTTTGGTGCCCAGATCTCACCCAAGAAGGACAATGGCATCATCTACTTCTAATTTTTCATCGAGCCGGTATCATGAAAAACAGCAATGTCAGTTTATTCCTTGACAGCCAACATGTAAACACACAAAAGGTAAAATCAGAGAAGACATTTAGTTTCTTGTTCAGAATTAGATTCAAATAATATATATAAAAAAAATAGCAAAAATAAAAAAAATTTGTATGGTGTACATTCTCATGGCGAAACCAAAATATCATATTCCAAAAATTATGTAGTTTAATTTTTAAATAAGAAAATCAAATTTAATGAGTATCCAAGGAGTATCCAAAATTTAAAGAAGTAAATGGAGATAATTCAACAATAATTCATACTAAATTTATATTTTAATGTCTATGAATTTCCATTAATCGCTTTAAAATGATTATTTTATAAAAATAAAACTACTTGATAAATTTACATGATTTTTCGAATATGATATTTTTAAAACATGAGGTTAGAAGAACAACCACGTGCGGATTATTATTTTTTGAATAAACAAATATTCATTTATTTAAAGTTTCAAATTTTCGGCTTATAACAAAGTCTTCATCAGGATTTTTTTTTAAAAACAATACAATACATTTTTTTTTTCTTTTTTTTTTCCTTACTGATGTTTTTGTTTCATCAGGGGTACATACACTATACAGATTGTTTTTTTTTAGTTTAGATTTTTAATCTCGAGAAGATATATGGATATATAGTAAGGGAAGCGGTCTAAAAGGCAGGAGGGGGAACCTAAAAGCAGAAATCAAGAAATTACATCACTTCCTTTGGAGAGCAGTTCTACCTATCTTGGTCTGCCAACACCAATGAGAACAGATGCAGAATGTGGCAGTCTTGATCAACTGGGTGGGTGGGACAAGAATGGTTGGCAGAGGTAGCCAAAAGTCAACAGCTCACTATATGTGAATGGTATCTCTCTCTTCAATTCATTTCCTCTCTCTCTCATGCGCATGCAATTTTTTCTGTTCTTGTTCTGTTAAATAAACTCTTTAAAACAAAACTGGTGTCTGCATGGTTCTCGATAAACAATCGAGGAACAGAATCCAGCACCACAAACCATGAAACCTGGGTTACAGCGAAGATGCATGTGTGTATGCTGTTATGCACCTGTGATGGTAAGATTAACATTAAGTTTAATTGACAAAATAAACATTTTTCTTTTATGAAAAGACATTGGAAACATAAAAATTACCGTCTAATGCTGTTCCTTGTTCAATTAATTAATGGGGAGACAAATAACAATAAAATATTTGGTTGAATTTTAAAAAAATAACTTACGTCATTTTGACTTTTCGTTTAGCAGAAGTCATGCTGATGGTCACATTCAATGCTGCTAAGACTAAGCTTGTTTCCTTCAATAACTACAAGAAACCTTCTCTACCGCCAATAGCAATCGCCAAGAACACATTGCCTGAAAGTACTTCTTTTAAACTCCTCGGCCTAACGTTTACAGGGAATATGAACTGGAATAGATATATTGAGAGCATTGCCAAGGCTGCTGCAAGGAAGGTTGGCTCCCTCTACCGTGCTAGAAAACTACTTACGCCTGACAGTATCCTATACCTCTATAAGGCCACCATTCGCCCATGTATGGAGTACTGTTGTCACATCTGGGCTGGTGTATCTGCTGCTTGTCTCTCACTCCTGGACAGGGTTCAAAAGAGAATTGCCAACCTGATAGGTCCTGAACTATCATCTAGGCTTCAGCCTCTGTCCCATCGACGAGATGTTGCATCCCTCTGCCTGTTCTACAAATACTTTAATGGTGAATGCTCTGACGAACTGCAAACACTTGTACCTCCCCGACGTAACTACCCCCGACAAGCTACTAAGTCTCATCCCTTTACAGTAGAGATCCCTAGGTGCAAGAAAGCCTTTTACTCCAATAGTTTCTTCCCCAGAACTGCAGGTCTTTGGTACTCCCTTCCGGGATTCTGATTTCCCAACTGCACTGATATGCAGAAGTTCAAGTGTAATGTTAACAAACATCTTTCTACTCCTCTCCCTTCATAATGACTCCACTAATTAAGTCCCTGATAGTAGCCCCCTGCTTCAAAGTGGCACTGTGCCTTGTTTGGGGTGAAAATAAATTGAATAAATTAAAAAAAAAAAAGTCTATTATGCAATGATTTTCAGTTTCCTTATAAATGAAAAGTTAAGAATGTTAATTTTTTCTTCAGATTTGTTACTAAAAAAATACTTTAGATGTGAAATAGTTTAGCTATTTATTTTATATTACAAATTCTCTATTCAATTGGAATTCAAAATTCAAGAATTCTTCATTTTTATGCAAGTTTTTTTTAATAAACAAAATCATTTCAAAGTAAAGACTATTTTTTATGTAAACTTAAATATATTTGTATTTAAAACCATTCTGAAGAAAAAAGTTAAAGTAAAAACTAAGAAAATATATTTTGATTTTAACATGTTATTGAAAATAAAACCATTTTGAAAAAGAAGCATTTAAAAGTAAACACTAGTTTTTATATAAACTTTTAAAATTTAACTGAAATTACATAAACATTAATCAGAAAGTAATTTTTCTTGGTATACATTTCACCAACATATGGTGGAAGTTAAGATGATATTAGGTTTTTGAATTTAACCAAATATTTTCTTTCAAAACCAATATGCAAATATCAAGAAGCTTCATCGGATGTCTTACGAAACTGAGAGCATGAATAGTGGTGATGGAGAGGTGCTCATAAAGTCAATTCAATTCAAAATAGTTTTCAGTGTGCAGTGTCATTAACAGACCAAGGCTGTTAAGGAAGTGGTGCATGTGATGAGCCTATCACTCCATTCGTCTCCATTGCGATTAGTTGGAACACAAATCTGTTAAAAAGTCAGCATATTTTGATTGCTTGCAGTTCTCTGCTCATGTTGCTGTCTATCGAGGGTTTATTGATTATTTTGTTGTTAACGTGGGCACAAAAATGTTGCCACAAGTTACATCCCAAATAAGTGACTTGTTTGCAAAGGGAAACACCATCAGGCTATCCTATCGGTTGGTCCGTTATCTCTTTTTTGAAACCAACAATTTCTTTTTCCTTTTTTTTTTTGTCTATAGTTTTTTAGTTTTCACTTTTCATCTTTTATGTTTTTTTGTTTCAAATTTCTTTTATCTTTTGGTGGAAGAAAGGGTTTTTTTTGGTGGGGGGGGGCGCTTTTTCTTTTTCCCTCGTTTTTTAAATTTCTTTTTCCTTCGTTTTTTAAAATTTTTTTTTCATTGTTTTCCTTTCTTTTTTTTTTTTTTTTCTTTTTCAGTTTGTTGCTTTTTTTTCTTTCATTTTATTTGTTTTTTTTTCTTTTCATTTTGCTTCTATTTTTTGGGGATCTTTGTTTTTCTTTTCTTTCCTTTGTTTTTTTTGTTTCATAACTTGAAATTTTTTAGTCTTGTTTCTTTTTACTTTATCTTTCTCAACAGAAAAAACCCCCAGGTTATTTCCTTTTTAAAATATTTTTGGAGAGGACAGGATTGCCTTATGTAATTGGCGATCCCATCCTCATGTTGTAGGCAAAGAAGCAAATGTCACGCAATGAAGACACATTATACGATAAAAACAAAAGTAAATTTATTTACATCAGAATACAAGAGTAAATAGAATAGAGATAGTAAGAGTTCAGTGAGAAAAGATTACGAGTGACGTTATTTGCGTCATTGTATTTTGATGAGAGGTCGACGGCGAGGTTGATGTTGAACTAGCATTCGCCAGACTGGAGATTGTTATCATCAGATCTTCACTTATTGAGAGTTCTAGTGAAAAGAGGATGAATAATACAAAACGAAAGTGAATGTAGCTGTATCGCCCCCTGGTGGCAAGCCATGGTGTTACTAGAGTTGAAGGGCGATAATCGTGTTTACCTTAAGGTCGTCCATTTGTGTCTGTGCATCCGCGTGTGGAGAACTTAGTTCCGATATTTTTTTTACTTCATCTTTTTTTTTTTTTTTTTTTTCTTTTGGATTAATTTTTTCTTGATCATTATCATTTTGGATTTAGTTTTGTTCTAACGAATATAACTTCTTCTTTTCAGCTCCATTATGTTTCCCCGAATCTTGGTGCTGGTGGCACAGCCAGTCCCACGGCATTCACCACAGTGTTTGCGTACATTGGAACTCCCCCACAACTGCGCCGACAATCACGCCTTACTTGGAAGCAAGGACCATGTCATCTTCTTGAAGATATTGTTTCCACGAACACTGTCCACACAATGTACCATTTGGGACCAGTTTATATTGGAAGTTTTCAAGCAGCACTACTCAGTATGTTCACATTATGATTTCTTCATATTTTTGTTTTCTTTTTGTATTTTCCATTTTTTTTTTTGTCTGTTTCTATTTTTTGTTATTTTTCTTCATTTTTTTTTGTCATTTTCATGGTTTTATTTTATCATTTGTCAGTTTTATCATGTCTTTTGTTTCATCTGTCATTTTTTTCATCTGTCATTTTTTTCATCTGTCATTTTTTTCATCTGTCATTTTTTTCATCTGTCATTTTTTTCATCTGTCATTTTTTTCATCTGTCATTTTTTTCATCTGTCATTTTTTTCATCTGTCATTTTTTTCATCGGTCATTTTTTTCATCGGTCATTTTTTTCATCTGTCATTTTTTTCATCTGTCATTTTTTTCATCTGTCATTTTTTTCATCGGTCATTTTTTTCATCGGTCATTTTTTTCATCGGTCATTTTTTTCATGTGTCATTTTTTTCATGTGTCTTTTTTTTTCATGTCTTTTTTTTTCCATCTGTGTTTTTTCTTCATCTGTTTTCTTTTTTAAATTATTATTTTTGTCTATACAATTGGTCAACAATAAATCTGTTGTCTGCATTTTTTTTTTTTTTTTTTTTTTCAGCTGATTTAAGATGAATCTGAATTAAAAAATCACATTGATTTTGCTCAATCAGGTCAAGTTATAACCACATGTCGATTTTACGTTTTTGTTTGCATGTACACAAGTATGGAGCATTTTAGAAAAAGGGTAAAATGCCATTTTTATGATAGAAATGATTATTTTTATGACTAGAAATATTCAGGTCGATAGTTCTGGATAATTATGTCGAAAGGGGATCAGTTTGAAGTCATAAAAACTTTTAAATTTTGTAACAATTGGTGCAAAACATGCGCAAAGAAGGACTGGCTTGCGTGGGAGGAATTCGTGCAAAGAAAAGAACACCATCGACGACTTTCTGTCTGGACAGAAGACTCTTCCCACCACTGCACATCAAGCTCAGCTTAATCAAGTAGTTCACGAAAACTCTGGACAAGGATTGTGATTGCTTCATTTACTTGTGCCAGACTTTAGTATTGGCCATGGAGAAGTTGAAAGCTGGCATCTTTGATGGTCCTCAAATCTGGCAGCTCATCAGAGATCCAGAGTTTGAAATTGGAAAACTCAATAAACCAAGCCAGAAAATATGCAGAACTTGTCAACAGCATGATGACTGTTTTCAGAATATGCATGCTGCAGCATAAGCATCACGATGCACTATTTTCACATATGGACTGGTTTCTTGAGAACTTGGGTTCAATGGGTGATGAGGAGGGGAGAAATTCCATCAGGACCTGAAAAAGATGGAGATCAGGTATTAATGTCGCTGGGACACAGTCATGCTGGCTGAGTTTGAATCCGTAGAGAAGCCTCCCTGCCTCTGAACATTCCAGTTGGAAGAAACAGAAGTTCAAGCCCTGAAATTTGAAAAATGGTGATGCAACATGCAATTTATATGTAATTACCATTTATCAATATCCACCATTCAGTTTACAGTAATTGATGTTTCTATCAGGTAATCAATATATGTTGTTAACAAAATGTTGCAATATTTTTGATAGATAATGAGGTGTGATCCTGCACAGTCGGGAGATTCTATTTATAAACGATGCTGCTAGGAACTGATGAATAAAATTAATTCATGTTCTGTCTATTGAGAACCAGTCATCTTCAGAACTTGTATAGAACACCTAACCATCGGAAACTGTGTTGAAACTAAACATGGCTTACAACTCTAGCTAGACAAAACATTTTAGGATATGTGTTGACAAAAATCAGCTGATAATGTCACAAAAATGTAATCGATTTTGTCAAGTAAAAAAAATTAGTATAGATTTCATAAAATTCTAATTTTATGAAATCTATATGAAACGCTTTCATTATTTAATGTTATTTTTAAATACTCATAGCAGAAATTTTCTTTTCATTCTAAACAATGTAAAATTTGTCTCAAACAACAAATACTTATGACAGATTTTTTTCATTTCTTTTTCCTCCTACAGAGAATGAAGTGCTACCCTCGCTTGTGTCGGAAGAAAAAGTTATTTTTGGTGTCCATGCTCATGCCATCTCGCAAATGACCATCACTAAAATTAGAAAAGTTTACAACAAAGTAGACAGCAAGTCGATTGCAAAACAGGTATGTAGCATCATTATGAGCCAACATAAAAGCAGGTGTTTTTCACAAATAATTTGTGATGCTTTGCTAGTGATGGAACAATTCCAATATTTTTTCCGATACTGATACAATTACTGATTCCAATTCTTTTTAAATCTCTAAATATATATTGCTATAGAGTGGTTTATTTTTTTTAATTTTTAAAAATTTTCAGATTAATTTTAGAACTTTTGGATTGCCTTGAAAACTCATGTGGATATATTTTAGCAAATACAAAGATACAGTGTAGGGGGGGTAATTTATAGGTTTTACTGTCAGTTTAAAAGCAATAAAAATCTATCATTTTATCGTTAGTATCAACAAAGAAAAATATTATTTTAAAGAAAAACAAGCTGGATCGGAAAATATTAATTAAATTATTTCTGATTTTACTGGATTTTTTTTTTTCACCCCAAACAAGGCACAGTGTCACTTGGATTTAAAGAGCTACTATTTATATTTGGGACTAAATTTGCAGGGATACTATATAGGGAGTTGAGATATCATATAGGGAGTTGAGATACTATATAGGGAATTGAGATACTATATAGGGAGTTGAGCAGCAAGATGTCTGTTCACATTACACTTGAACTTCTACATGTCAGTACTATTTGAGTAGAAGACTTTTCAACATCTAGGGATCTCTAGAGAGTAGAGGTGTGTTTTGCTGTTTGTCGTAATTCCGATACCAGTTTCATTACTTCAAAAAGTTCTGAATTTTTTGATTTTGGTTAACCAACATTATGCTTGAAACACGTTGGCATCTTTGTCCTTTACACAATACTTCTCTGCTGTCGTCATGTGCTGGCACTTATTGCATATCTTATATATATATATATATTTATAGTTACATACTATACATTATAGTTTATATACAGCACAATCACGTTGACACACCGGTTCTCACCAGATCACCAAAGTTAAGTAATGTCAAGCCTGGCCAGTACCAGATGGGTGACCATTTGGGAAGGCGAGACACTGTATGGACCATAGGGTAAAATACCAGATTGGGAAACTGGCGCGGTCTATCCTTCTTTCGAGGGTAGATGGGCCTCTATTAAGCCGTGGGAGGCAACCCATCTACTGATGGCATCACGATAAAACATACCCTTTATAGCCCTAGCGAAGCATCAAGTATTCAGCTACAGACCAGAGTTGAATTGCACTACAAAACTTGAGTTCAATCTCTGCTCTGGGCGCATGTTACATTTATTTATAGTTATATATATAGGAATAATTTTCCCTTCACTAATGTAATGCCTCCAGATGGGGAATGACTTATATTTTTAAAATGTAATAACCTACAGACAAATGTTTCATCATTTATGACTCCTTAGCATGTCTAAGAGATATACAAACATATTAAATTCGATTTTGATCATTCTACAGAGATGAAGTTCAGATTTAACAACTGAAATATTAGTGCTTTTAGAAATGTCTGTGTCTTTCTTTTAATTAATTTGTTTTCATGCTTATCTACTAATTCCATACACTAAACATATCATCATAAGCAAACATTTTGCAACCACAAGTCACATATATATATTTAATTATTTCCACAAATAATGCCGCAACTCACACAAACCATGACAGCCACAGACCAGAAGTTCCAGGCTCAAGTTTTGTCCTGCTCTGAGCTCATCACTAGAACATATCCAAACTTGGGATTCGAAACCTAAGTCACTTACATGTGAGGTGACTACTCTGTCACCTGAACCACCAGTCTACATATAATAAAGTCTATTGACTAACAGTTCAAATGAACCATGACAAAGTCTGACTGTGGAATAAACTTACTTCTTTTCAATAAGGGTAGTAGTCCTCCAACTACTTAGAAACCAGAACATATTTTAATAAAGAATTGACTCTACATAAAATAAAAATCTTTTGTAAACATTCTAAGTTTTGACAAGCTTCTGGGTTTGACCTTTACTCCTGATCTGAAATGGAACACTTAACATCAAATCTGTTGCCAGGGACGCTGGGAAAATGGTGGGATCCTTCTACTGCTCCAGAAGATATCTCACTACTGATACAATTCTCTATCTGCATAAAAGCCAAGTACGTTCAAGGATGGAGTACTGCTGCCACATCTGGGCAGGAGCTGCTAAAAACAGCCTATCCTGCCTCGACAGAGTACAAAATAGACTTCTTGGTTTAGTGGGGAATGCCCTTTTCTCTTCCCTGCATCCTCTCTCCCACAGAAGAGACGTTGCGAGCCTGTCTTTGTTTTATCGTTATTTCCATGGCAGGTGCTCGTCTGAGCTCCAATCCCTCATCCCCCCCTCGCCAATCTTTCACGAAAAACACCCGTCTGGCTAAAACTACTGTCAATAATTTTCCCCACTCTTTATCTGTGCCTAAATCCAAACGTAGATTCCATGAACAAAGCTTCTTTCTTAGAACTGCATGCCAGTGGAACTCTCTGCCGCTTGCCTGTTTCCCACCTGATTACAACTTGGACGTCTTCAAGTCCAACATAAACAAACTCCTGACAAACCACCCCCTTAAGTAAGACACTCTATCAAAACCCCCAATACTAATGATTACTACAATACTATCTCATTGATTACTGTACACGCAATAATCCTTATCCCTGAGTGGTCTTCGGGCCTTGATAAGTGGTGACCTCCATGTAAAAAAAAAATAAAATAAATAAAATAAAATTTCCGTTTTATCTGTAAATTTTGTTTCCAAACATACCAATTGCTTCCACAACTCCGTCGCAATTTTCCAGCTCGCATGTCATAGCATTCTAGTTATTCTAGGGGCAGCTGCAACTAAGGTTTCGGAATTTTTTAATCTGCTGCAAATCATGATAATACTAATCATTCCAGTGCTTTCATGGTTTCAAGCTCTCAAACACACCAATATTAAACAGCAACAGCTGGGACGTGATGGTGGCTACGTGGTTAACGATATGGGCTGACAACTTGTGTGTGCCAAGTTCAAATCCAGCTTGTCCCACAGAAACACTTTTATTTAGGGATGTTGGCAACCTTCACGTGGTTCCTTTTGTATGTACCCCATTTCTTTCTAGAAAGAATTCTAACTGGAAAGATATTGAGGAAACGAATGCCAACAATAATCTGATTCAAATGGAATGAATGATGCTTAACAACAACTACATCTATCCATTGCAACTACTGCTGAATATTTCAAATGGTTCTGAAATAAAAAGAATATCAAATTTTTTTCAAATTTTTATTGGACCCAATGCTAGTGTGTCCATGTAATAAAAAAAAATAGCATACATTTTTCATTACTTTATGGTAAAATGGAAATGGGATTTGAGTGGATGTTAGAAAGCTACTTTTTTCTGTTTCCAAAACTATGAGTTTTCGCATACATCGCTAACTCCTCACAATTTTCTGCTGAACTTCCAGAAGATGTCGTAAATGTGCCAACGATTTAGTAATTCAAGACAAAATTGGACAGATGCAGACACGCTGTATCTTATTTTTCTAAATTTCTGACCGCATCCCTCCTTCCCTACATGGTAACTCATGCATGCTTAAAGTTCTGGATATTTTAGATGAGTGCTGATTGTTTTATGTTATTTGTATTAAACATTATTATTATTATTATTATTATTATTATTATTGTTGTTTTCATCTTGAGTGTTATTTGTGCAATGTTTTGGTGCAAACATCAACAAACCTTTGATGGTCAAAGGTCAAACCGACTGAAACATTGCACAAAAAACACTCAAGATGAGAACAGTAATCTGATCAATACAAGTAATATAAGCAATCATGTCTGCTTGTTTTGTTTTTAGACAAATTTCTTGAACTGAATTATTTTTACTTCATACTTCCACACTGATTGTGTGTATTTATGGTTTTTCAGTCATGACCTATTATTAATTTATGATTGTTTCGTTTCAGCTGGCAATGGGCTCTCATGAGAATGCTACACCCATTCGTATCATTCATAATTCAGCAGGACACCTCAGTGGACCAGCACGGAGTCTTGGTGCTATACTCATGGGGTATCTTGGTACGACCATTTCACATTTATTGCCTTTATTTAGTTTTTACTTCTGAGCCTGTTGCATTTATTTGAAAGATTTCTTCTTACTCCTCCTTTTTCCTCCTCTTCCTCCCACTCTTCCTCCTCTTCCCCCTCTTCCCACTTTTCCTCCTCTTCTCACTCCTCATTCTTCTCTCTTTCTTCTTCTCCCCACTCCTCCCTGTCCTTCTTCTCCCCACTCCTCCCTGTCCTTCTTCTCCCCACTCCTCCCTGTCCTTCTTCTCCCCACTCCTCCCTGTCCTTCTTCTCCCCACTCCTCCCTGTCCTTCTTCTCCCCACTCCTCCCTGTCCTTCTTCTCCCCACTCCTCCCTGTCCTTCTTCTCACTCCTCCTTTTTTCTTCACTTCTTTCTTTAGCTTCTGTTTTATATCTTTTCCTTTTCCTTCACTTACTTCTCCTCCTTTTCCTCCTCCTTTCACTTTCTCCTCCTTTTCTCGTTGCCTTTCCTTTTGTCTTCACCTTCAAAAAAATTAATTTTAATTTTATATTTTGAAATTTAATACAACACCCCAATGGCTCAGAGTGGGGTTGAACAAACAAAGCAAATAAAATAAAAAAGAATAAGGTAAAAAAAAATTATATTAGCGTCATCATGGAATGAGTTCCGAAAAAGATATGAAAGGAGATGGGATTAGGGGGGGTAGGAGATGGGGGTATTATAAAGGGGTACTTATCTGCAGATAAACAAAATCAAATGGCCAGTGTTGGGTTTGCGAAAAGTTTGTTGATGCGAACATATCGCCATATGTTAGTTTTTTTCTTAATCTCAGTTTGGTTGGTGTTGTCCTCGTTGATGTGAGAATTTTGTGCGCCAGATATCATCTTCATATTCTTCCATGTGGATAGCATTTTATATGGCGATTCCTTGGGAGTTTTAGGTGATTTGAGATTTAATTCTTTCATTTAATTCAAAGTACATGGTATATGTCCATTTTCTTTTAATGGCCTCTGCGTGGATGATTGACGCAGTTATCTCCCAGTTGGATGGTAATAACTCTTCATCCTGGCATTGGGATGACGAATCGATAATTTTCCTGTCTTGCGTGGTTATTATCCCCCCCTCCAATGAAATCGGTTCCAGTTTAGGATCCAAGAATGAAGAATTTTTTTCAAAATTTCATATATTACTCATTCAGGACAATATGTATCAAAAAAATAACCAACATTTGTTTTGTCATTTGTGACTTTTAATCAGATGTATATGCACACCAATGTTGGGACGATTAATTAGAACTGGAAATCGAAAAAAAGCAGAACCTTTTAAGGTATCGGTATCAGAAAAATTTGAGCTTATTTTCTGATGCCAGAAAACGATTCTTTTAATTATTTTGTGTTTATTTGTTTTTATTTAAAACTTAATTTTCAGTTGATAGTATTAATAAAATAGGATAGATATTTAAACTATCAGTAAAACTAAAATCTATAGACCCTCCCTACACCCAAACAAGTGTATTTTTATTTTGGTGAAAATATATGCATATTTCTTTTATGGTACCCCCACCCCCATTTTTTTTTCTATAGCTCAATATTTGGAGGTTTTAAAGGAATAGGAATTGTATCTGAATCAGGATATCAGAATCACCCCATCACTAATACATACAAACCTTTATATAATCTCATTTGCCAGTACTAGTATTCTTGCATTTATAAATTCTTAGTCTTCATGTATCTTGAGGTACAGGCTGAGCCTATTGCCCCATTCCCCCTAAGAATGCCACCCCAACTTGAAAAGAAATAGAAAACAGAATCTAAGATATTTTGTACAATTCTGTTACCATTGTAATATAATGCACGTTTTATTTAAATGTTTTTTGTCTTCTCCTTATTTCAGGTGTGCGAACCTTTTGTCCTCGTCCTGTTGCCAAAATGCTTGAGAATGTGGGCGGCACAGGAGCCCTGTTGGGCCTGATTGCGATGGCAACTGATGTTGAAGGTTTGTACGCTGCCGTCAAAGCTCTGGTCTGTGTGGTCCGAAGTAACAAGTCGGCAATGTGGGATATGGACCGCATCCGAGGATACCAGGTAATCATAATAGTTCTTAACCAATACTTGGCCGATTATAAACATTTTCCCTCGTCTCAATAAAGAAAATACACTATAGTGCTCGGTCATAATATAAAGAGCAGTATATGTTTTACTTACATACTATTTTACATTTTATTGAATGGTACTTGAGTTTTGTGTATATCACCCTCATGCTAATCCCAAAAACTTAGCAGAACCACCAAAATGGAGAACAAGAAAGAGAGAGAGACTGATTGTTTATCTTGCTGCTCTTAGCTATATTGTATATGACTGTCCTCATTGGAGCTCCAGTAACATTTTGTCTCCAGTTGCTTCAGTTGTCGGTTTTGTATTAGGTTTTATTACTTTTATCTGCAAAGGAAAAACATAAATATATGTATGGTACTTTGTGGTAATTATGCCAAGTCCGGGGATAATTGCACTAACTAGCTACAAGTGCTCTTTTGGCAACCACGCATATAAAGAGAACTTTTTTAGTTGGCGCAATTACCCCCGGATTTGGCATAATAAGGGACACAGAATAAGGAGAAAATACGCCCAAATACACAGATTTTATTCATACATTCACAAATGTAACAACAACAAATAACATAACGAACAATGAAAGGATTTTACTCTCCTCATCGTCTCTATCATACGAGATAGGTATAGGGTCGACAACCGAATCTTGTATTTATTTATGTGGAATTCGGCTCAGCATAGAGCTTTTGCCTCCCAATGTTTGGGTCTCTCTGCATCAGTGGGAATAACCCACCGGTATCTTAGCAACCTGTGTTCTTCTCTATTATTCCCTTAGATTAGGAAGAGGCTGAGAAATCTCTGGTCGGAAGTCACATGGTTTTGTCAATTTCAGTTTTTAGATCACTTCTGACCTTTAGAGTGTCACTCAAACCCTTCCATCCAAACACTACTTTAAATGTATCAGAATACAAGAAAATGTGATAAAGATAAATATAATAATATCATTCCTAGTTACAATCCCTCCCCCTCCCCCACAGGACGGAGTTACACACCAGGGTCGTTCTTTAACATGGGGGGAAAAGGAACAAAAATTAAAATTGTCTCAGTCGTGAAGGATTTCTCATGCACTGAGAGAGAACAAGAAATTGAAGTGCAGCATCTGAAGAACAGATTTGATGAAAAATTATTATTAGTTTTTATGGGGGAGGGGGTCATAAAAAAGTGGGGGGGGGAGCAGAATCAGTTTTTTTTTTTTCTTTAGTAATTTTCAGATTCCTCATCTCTATTTTAATGGCTGATAAATGTATTGGCTCTTTGTTTTGCAATTCTGCTTTTCAAACTAATGAAACCTGGATACCATTGAATGGAATTTTCATTTATAGCATGTAAATAAAATACACACACACACACACACACGCATTTATTTATATAAAGTTAAGTATGTATATAGGTTTATATATTTCAATCTTTTCTCTACGGAAATCGCTCCAGACAAGATGTGTGTTGCAAGGTTGGTGCGAATTTAAAAATTCACACCAACCACACAACACGCATTGATTCAAACTCTACAATGACTATCAACAATGTCAGACATATACATTTTTCTCTCTCAACAAAGAGGGGGGGGAGTTTTCTTCTTTGAAAAAGTGGTCTTAATAACAAAAGTCTAAGAAAAAAAAAATTTTATTTAATAAAAAATTTGAATCAATCATGGTTTAAGAACCCCAGCTGATGGGTGAAACAATAAAACAGCAATCAGCTTCTACCAAACCTGTTCCTCTTGTTTCCCCCATCTATTGGGGTCATTAAACTCTAATTGATCCCCAAAATTATATAACATTATTCAATTTTCTAAATTTTAAAATTTAACTTCTCTATTATCTTTGAAAAAACTAAGAACTTATGGGTTGGTGTCCGAAGCACAATCGAACAAAAATATCAAAAACTAGCTCCAACCACTATATATGATTTCCCCCACTTTCTATCTGTAACTCAATCTAAATTCAGATTCCATGAATAAAGCTTCTTTCCCAAATATACCCGCCTATGGAATACTGTTCCGCTGGCCTGCTTCCCAGTTGAATACAACATCATAGCTTTCAAATCCAATATAAACAAGTTCTTGTTGAACTGTACCTATAAGTGGTGACCCCCCCCCCAAGTCTAAATCCGCTACAGTTGTGACTTCTAATTTAAGAATGCTTTTATTTATTCATTTTACTTATTTTTTTTAATTTTTTTTTTTACAGACTTTAGCAATGTTATTTATTTATTTTATTTTAATTTTTTTTTTTTTTTTTTTTCAGACTTTGGCAATGTTATTCAAGAAAAAACGACATCTTTTGAACAGTCACATTCTTCACTTGACCTTCTCCCTGGTTGGCACAGTGGATAGTGGGCGGGAGAGCTGTGTCATCCCAAATAGGTCAGCTTTTGAGGACCTTCTCTGCGATCTAGAAGTAAGTAAATAAAACCAGGAAAAAAAAATGACTGACAAGATTCATTTTTTTTTGTTTTATCAAAATTATGTTTTCAAAGTAAATAGCAGAAGAAATGTAAACATGTGGTGTGTATTCATTCACTGCATTGTTGTGATTGTCCTACATGTTGTGACTGCCCCTACATGATCCATTTTAATGCTGCAACAAAGAATCACATCCAAATCAAAACAACACAAGTTTAATTTATGAGCAATAATAATGTTTATTATTTTGATACTCGCTTTCATAATGTTGAATGGCAGACTTACAGTTCTTTGCTTGACCAGAATGATACTCATTACAGTTCTTTAGCCAAAGAGGCATATTATAATAATTTTTTTGATTTTAACACAAAAGATCATAAATATTGAAAAAATAAATGTGGTATAATTAAGCAGGAGTTTGTAAATTCACCCTTGTCCGTTCAGTTGTCTGCACTTTTCTCAATGACTACACCTTGGAATTTTTTGAAATTTTGCACAAACATTAAATATGATATGAGTAAAAATGTAACTGAAAAATTGATGCCTTGGATTTTTATAAAACTTTCTGAAAAGTTGTAATTAACTGATTTCTATATAATTTTTTTTTGTCTATACTTCACAATAACTCTTGGGTGTACCCCAGAGGCTCTTTTAGGGCTCATAAAAATAATCCATTTTTGGGACTATTTTACCATATTTGTCCAAAATTTTCTGTGTATGTCTATTTAACAGTTTTGCATGGTGCTGAGCTCAAATTTAAATATGTTAAGGCCCTGGGGACTTTTGGGGCTAAATGAGGAGGGTGCAAATGATGAACTTAGGCATTTCTTTTTTTGCATGGTGCAGAACTCAAATTTACATATGTTAAGACCTGAAACTGCACTGTTTTTTCATTTTCACCAGGATTTGATGTCACCTGGAGACTTTGGGGGCTAAATGGGAGAGGGGTGCTGAACTTGGTCATTTTTTTATGCCCTGTTTACAGTGCACTCATGGGGACCATGCATGCTTCACTGTTTTTTTAACAATGTTTGCTAAAATGAAAAGAAGTTATCTAAATACACATACACGCCCTTCAGTTTTTTTTTTTAGACAGTTAGTAGGGGGTTTAAATATTCTTTTTGTAAAATGCTTTTAAGACATTTAAAAACTTTGTATTTATTTAGGTGTGGCATGAGGCCCCCGGTGATCTTCAACGTTCACTCTACGAACATTTTTATGAACTTCTCACGGAGTCAAGGTAAACCACATTTCTTTTTTCACATTGGAATATTTATTTTCATAAATGTTTATAATAGTTTCTAAATATACATTTTCCTAATGTTTTTAATTGAAAAAAAGAAAAAAAATAAGGAGATTTTTGATCTTTCGGTTTTGGTTGATGAGTCTGAAGCAGAAATTACTAATAATTGATTTAGTTTTGTTTTTGTCTAACATTTTTGTTTCCATTTAAAAAAAAAAAAAAAAAAAAAGTAATCTTTATCTCATTTTCTTTTTCTAGTGACCTAAAGAGCAACATGCATCTGATGCGTGAAGTTGGTCTGGTGTCACGTCTACTGCACATTCTCAAAGACCACAAATTATCGCACCAGACAATTCAGACTATTGCCAGTGTAATATCTGTACTGCTGCAGGGAGCCTCTGATTCCAACTCTCTTTTAAGGTAATTTCATGTTAAAAACAATTATTTTCATTTATTAACTAATACAGAACTACCTATCAGGCTTAAGTTTACTTATAAATCCAAAAGAATAAACCGAGTTTTACATCAAATTATATAAAGTTATAGTGTAGCAGCGGTAATGATTACAGACGACCACAATAGCAACAGTTGCGACAGCTTATGTTTATGAGTTTTAATGTTTAGTTTCTAAGTTCAGTGCTGATTAGTGCAAGCATTTAACTTCCTTTGCATTTGCCCAATCGGAGGCCATCTTTCATGATGGAAGTTGATAAAAAATGGTTAACACACAGTTTGCTTCCTCTTTTCTGGTCAGAAGACCAAAGCTAGCTGACCCCTTTCAGAGGAGTTCTTCTAACTCCAATCTTCTCTCTTAGGGTGTACTCTCCTCCTCCCCTAGGCTGTCCGGACCTGGGAGTCAACATATAGCAGTATAGATTCAACATGGCTACTATAGCTGCATACACATGGACTTATAACACGCACACACGATCCTGATTTTGTAAATGAACATTTTTTTTTTTTGCTGACGGGACATTCATTTAACACCACGTGAAATTTCTAACCTTTTTGGTTTTAATTCATGGTTTTCTTCCATTGCTAACACTTTTTTTATTCCTTTTACGGAGATGATTCGATAAAATTGTTTTAAATGTTAGAATGAAACAACTTTCTATTCTACAATATATATATATATATATATATATATATATACACACACTCTGTATTTGTTTTTACATAAGCAGTAATATGTTGCTACACATTCATGAGCATGTTTCGTTATTTCTACGTTGTCGTTAGGACTCCAAATGAATATCGCAGTAAGAAAATAATAAAAAAAAAATCTTCCCAGAATACAGCTGAAAATCAAAATGGAAAATGGAAGCAGTCGTATTATTGCTCTACACACATATAGAGCACTTTAAAAAAATATTGGTTTGTAGTTCATGGTAACAATATACTTGACCTTAATTAATCAATTATCTATTATATAAAAGCGAAAATGTGTGTTTGTGTGCATTTTTTTGTATGTCCGCCAAAGCTTTTTTAGGTGGGAGGGGGCATCCGGAGGAGTCACTAAATCTTACAACTTTTTATAAACTGTCTAGATTATAATATATCTGATTTACGAAACGAGGTCATCTGAATCTTTTATTATATTACAAAATTTGTGCTGTGGTTTAATTTTCTCTATTACTATGGTGTGATGTTTGACCTAGAAATCCACACGTTCACATTCATTTTTTTGTTTTAAACATTTAATTTCAACTTTCCTCACTTCTCTGCTCGTGTAGCACCATGGTAAGTTGTCAAGCTGTTTGCCTCAAGGCTCCGAGCCTACCTCCCTACCAAATTTTTTTTTTCTTTTACACCTGGGCAATGCCAGGCATCCCCGCTAGTCTGTTATATAAATCTCAGTTGTTTGTGTATTTATGTTTGTATGTCGGCTAAAAACTTTTGTCATCCGCATTGAAATGGCATGAACCTGATAGTGTTAGAAAGAGCAATCTCTCAGATACATAATATCGAAAAATTAGAAAAAAAATCATTGATTATTTCATGTAGAAATGCCATTTTGTTTGAAGGGGGAAACCAGATAAAATCTTAGTTTTGACACTGTTTGTAAATCATGCATGCGTGAACAGTCTATTAGTTGTTTCATTTTAAAAAGCTAAATTTGCAACGTGATAACATGTGTGTCATCGTGGTTCATTTGATAACATGTTCACTTACAAACTTAAGTTTTTCAAATTTGCGTTCAGCATGCAGCATTTTTTTCTTTTAATAACTTTTTCTTTCTCCTATCTTTTAAAATTCTCAACTTTCTTGCACGTGCCCACCACGCAGAATTTTTTTGTTTTAATCACGATAACATGGCACCCAAGTCTTGTTTTTGTTGTTGTTTTTTTTTTTGGAATTGCCTCTGTTAAAATATCATATTTAACCATATTTTGTGATCGGGCATCCCCTCTCTCCCAGCTAGTATGTGTGTGTGTGTGTGTGTGTGTGTGTGTGTGTGTGTGTGTGTGTGTGTGTATATGTATGTATATATATATATAATATATATATATATAATATATAATTTAAAGGAGATTAGAATAATAGTCTAAAGAGCTAAGTGTATTTTAATGTAATAGTGAAATTACTAGTTTAATTAAAATACAGGAAATGCTCGTTGTAATTTAGATATATATATATAGATTTCCGAAACGATCGTACAGATAATTGACTTTGTTGTTGTTCCTTCTTATGAAACTGATTTTTAATTTAATTAAATTTTGATTTTTAAATTTTAAAAATTTTAAAACTTTTAAATTATAAATCACATTACTTAATATATATATATATATATATATATATATATATTGCTTAACTTTTATAAATAATTTCTCTTAGACTTGTACAGTGATTTCTGGAAACATTTATTTTCTGTTATGCTTTGATATTTTCAGGTTGGGACAGTTCCTCGTGTCTACCATTCCTCCGTTTTCCGCCAGTGAGAAGGCAATTAATCTTAGCGGTTCCAGCACTCTTAGTGGTGAGCCAGACAGTCCTGAAGAACATCCAGGTGAGTTCCTTAATTCTTAAACAGTGCAAAAAAATGCAACAAATACTTGTTGACAATAGATTTGAAGACAGCCATGCTGTAATTTGCATGGAAGCAATCACGTTTCACAAATAGGAAATTGAAAGAAACTCTGTTCATGGAAATTCCATTTGGTGTTAAGCACATGAAAGAAGAATGTAAAGCTTTTTGCAAATGTCTTATACAGAGAAACCAGATATTAGAGCTCAGTTAAGCACTTTCCATGGAAATACTAATAGAGAAAAATAAGAAAGGAAATGTACAGAATAGAAGAAATATTCTCTTACTAGATTGCAAAGTCAGTTTTGAACTTTAACTTAAAAAGAGTACTCTGAGCAGCACTTCCCCAAATGTGGGAACAGTACTCCATCTTTGGATGTATCTCCTCTTTTCACTGTAAAAAAAAAAAGAAGTTATTTGTTGCATACAGTCAATGTAATATATTTCTTGATGATATAATTATTCCTTGCCTGTTTAATTTTTGAAAGTGGGCTTCAGTTTCTGTGCAAGTCTTGCGTAAAATAATACCTCTGCATAAAATACTTAAAAGGAGTTGACGAACCAAATTAATTTGACAAAAGACCAGTTGTAAAATCGAGTAGTCTATTTTTATGATGAATAGACAACTGAACCCGCTTCTAAAATTGAACAAGTATTTTCTTGTCACTTTTTTAGATCTAAAAATGTGGTCTAATCCTTCACTTCTATAATAAAGAGCAATGTGTGTGTATATCTATAGCTCTCTCATATATATAGATATATATATATATATACAGTCCTGGTCAAAATCATAAGATCACTTCAGAAAGTAAGCATTTACACATATTATCCAATTTTTAATCAAACAAATGGTTGAAACCAGTGCCAAAAGGGAAAATATGATGGAAAAAATGAAATCTGCTTCATTCGAAACCTTAACTCTGATCTAGTAATTATTTTTTAAAAAAACAAACATTTTCACCTGGTCAAAATGATAAGACCACTTTAATAAAACCGACTAGTTTTGAAAAAATGAATATGAAAAGCTTTCTATGTTAGTAAAAGCAATTTGTTAGTGGATAAAAAACATCTTACTAAATTATAAATGGCAAAAGGGAAACCATTATCACAATTTGAGAGAGGAAGGATCTTTAAGCTTAATAGGGGTGGACTCTCCCATAGATCCATTGCAAACGAAGTGAATCGTAGCAAAACTGTCATCACAAATTTTTTAAGAAATCCAAATCAATATAGGCACAAAAAGAGTCCAGGTCGACCAAAAAAAATAACCCCATCACTGGATCGCCGTATCAGAAGTTTAAAAAAAAACACCAGTATGAGCTCAAGTCGATTGAAAAGCCAAACAGCAGCAGAATGTAGTCCTAAAACCATCAGAAGGCATCAGAAAATGAAGGGTTTCAATCATTTAAAGCGACTGCAGAAACCACGTCTTCTTGAACAGCACAAAACTAACCGACTTAAATATGCCGCCAAATACCAGACTTGGGATGAAGAGAAGTGGGAAAATGTAATTTGCTCCGATGAGAAAAAGTTTAATCTAGATGGTCCAGATGGATTTCAACACTATTGGCATGATAAAAATTTGCCCAAAGAGACTTTTTCAACTTGGCATTGTGGAGTAGGGTCTTTAATGATCTGGGGTGCTTTCTCATCAGCTGGGACCCTAAAGTTGCAACTAGTGAAAGGCCGGCAAACATCATTTCAATGCTTGAAAATGCTTCTATCAGGACTGAAGGTCCACGTCTGTGTGGAAGAAATTGGATTTTCCAGCAAGACAATGCTGCAATACATACTTATTTTTCTTCAGATAATATCGAATTGTTAGATCATCCAGCATGTTCTCCGGACCTCAATCCCATTAAAAATCTTTGGGGAAGGATGGCAAAAGAAGTGTTCAAGGATGAAACCCAGTATGAACTTTCTGATTCAGTTTTCAGTACATGGGATAAAATTCCTTCGCAACTGATAAAAAACATAGTTGCAAGCATGCTGAAGAGAATTTTTGAAGTAATTCGTAATAATGGAGGCTATCCTAAATACTGAGACCCCTTTTAATAATTTATAATTGCCTTTTGTTAGATAAATTATCAGTGGTCTTATCATTTTGACCAGGTGAAAATATTTGTTTTTTAAAAAATAATTATTAGAACAGGGTTAAGGTTTCGAATGAAGCAGATTTCAATTTTTTCCCATCATATTTTCCCTTTTGGTAAAAGTTATCTGCTATATATTTTGTTTTGTCTTTTATTTTTTTTTCAGTTGTTGACTATAATGCAAGCTTACTATTTTATCAATATTATTTTATTGTATATATTTTGTTTTTAATTTGTATATATATTTTTTTTTTCAGATGGAATTCAGTCATGTGACACACCTTCAGCTCATAATATCAGGTTACGGAATACCTGCCTTGAAGTTCTTTTAAAATTACTGGGACAAGGTTCCAGTGGATATAATTATGTGTGAGTGCTTATGATTTCCTACTTTATGCATGTGTTAAGTTGATTTAATTTAACACCAGTAGCACCCCACTTCACATTAAAAAAAAAAATATTAAAACATAGACAGTACGCAGATTTTATAAATTTTTTTTCTAACCTTTTAAGAATTGAATGATCCATGAATCTGCAGTAAAATGGATATTGTGCCTAAGGTTTGTCATATCTATATGGTTTGGTTCCCTTTTAGATGTGAGCTTGCAAGGTTACTCAGTGTAATATATTTCTATTAAAGCTTCTATCTCTATTTTTCTCTATGCTCCCTTTTCTTATCTGACCAGCTGCTTCCTCTCTCTGGACACATACACAGGCAACTCGTTTTTATAGATTCCCTGAGAAATGCATCGGCCTAAAGGAATAAACTTTTAAAAAAAAATCAGGTTTAGTTCCCTTTAGTTTCACAATAAACTGATTAAAAATAAATGATATCGCCTGATGAAATCTGTGCCAAGTTAAGGTCACGTGAAATCACCTTTTTCTTCACCCTATTCCTTCTGCTTCACTTTTTGTTATCAAGTAAGATCTTTGACTTACTTGCAGTTTCATCAAATACTTTTGCATGCAAAATCCGATCCCGCATTTTGCTAATTCCTACCCTCTGATGAGAAGGGAAAGTATTTCTTCGAAACTCCGCGGATTAAAGACTATCCACTTATTTAGTGTTTCCTTTTCAAATTAAATATGTTTTTAACTCTTTTTCAAAGTGTTTATTTTTTTAACTATTTGCTCTTATATATATATATATATATATATATATATATATATAATAAGAAAAGAAAATAACTAAGTCACAACACCAACTTTGAATTTGTCAACGTTTCACCTACACTGACTGGCATAGGATGATTCAAGTCAAAGTAAGTAAAAAGAATAAGAATAAAAATGGTGATATGTGGTTTAGGACGGAGAACAGGTGTCCGTTGTGGTTTGCATTAATTCCCAAGTAACACTATAAAATGTTTATACAATAACTGTTGCTTGCACAGCAGCATTGCTTCCAACAAAGCCTTCATCAGATGATAACTCTGCGTTCAAACATGGTTTAGGGGGCCGATGCATCATTACAACTGGGCCAGAGCCCCCCAGCAGTATCTCATGATAATATCTTTGTTGGATTGTTATCACACTGTGGGATTGCTACATTCACACTGATGCAGATAGAGCCTCATCTTTTATTTTCTTTATGTATTTTCCTTGGTTGATGGGTAAAGACCGTAATTATTAAAAGATGCAGAGATTGAATTTAACCATCAATTTGGTATAAAACACTCATTGTAAGTTAATAGGCTATAACTTTTGCCTGTTTTTAATGGGTAAAATGTCTATTATTATATATATATATATATATATATATATATATATATATATATATATATATATATATATACATACATGGTCGATTTTGCCCATTGAATTGAAGAGCTGGAAATGTGAGGCTTGTAATTGCGTGCTCCTCATAAAAGCGGTTTACATTAACCATAAAACAATCACATGCCATGAGCAAAGTGAGCAAAAAAAACGGAGCGAGAAGTGAAACAAGTTTTAACGTGCAACTTTCTCTGCCATCTGTGTGGCAAACTGTTCAAGTCTAATGCTGGCCTGAAAAGTCATCTTCGGGCTCACGGACGGGGTTTAAGTATTGCTGAGGATTGACCTGATATCTTTGATGAGATTGGTAGGGAGCATTGGGATGGCTAATGTCTGTTAAGACAAAGTAATTAGTATGTGTGTGTGTGTGTATATATATATATATATATATATATATATATATATATATATATATCTATACACACGTGTATATTTGTGTGTGTGTATATTTGTATTGGGGTAGAGAGGGTTCCCGTAAGCTGTGGTGAAGGCAACTTTTCTAGGAGAAGGAAATCTCTGATTTAAAAAACCATAAAGCGGAAGACCAGTACCCGCATTAAGCTGGTCTGCAGTTTAATTTGTTACTGGCTATCTTGCTCTTGCTTGTTGCTGGATCTCAACATTTTGAATCGAGAGAGAGACTTAGCTGTCGTACAAAGCTAAGACTCTGCAACATCATATTTGTATAGATACTCCCTCAGACATTTGAGCTCATGGATTTTAAATGTCTGAGGGAGTGGCACTCGTCTGACAAGACGTTGCAATCATCATATGTATATATATATATATATATATGATGAGAGTAATGGAAATAGTATTCCGATGAGATAGATGAGAAGGAACAAACTAAGTTATATGTCCATTAATGTTTCATCTTTATTTTAAGATTTCTTCTGGAGGAATAAATTTTCTTCAGTTCATCCAGAAGAAGTCTTACAATAAAGATGAACCCTTGAACATATAACTTGGTTTGCTCTTTTATCATATCTCTCTCTCTCATATATATATATATATATATATATATATATATATATATACACACACACAATAACTATTGCTTTGTAGGATTGTCGTCATTCTGTTGAATTGCAGATAGAGCCTTGTCTTGATTCTTCTTTATATATTTCCTCTTGTCCGATGATGAAAGACCAAGATGAGTCAATAATGCATTCACTAAAATAAAAACACAGGTGATAATTTGAATGCTACAAACTCCAACATTTCTTTTTCCAATGCGTTAAACTAATTCCATTTCATGTTTGTTTTTTTTCTACATTGAACAGGATTGCCGAGGAAATTGACAAGGGCCTCGGATTTGATTGGCTGCTACTTTTTATGCAGAACCATCTTCACTCGGCAACTGTGATTTTGGCTCTCCGAATTCTGATTCTTTTGTTACGTAATGGCAACATTCTGCAGCGGTTCCGTGAGGGCGGCCATGGAGGCGGGTGGCTGGATGAGACAGAGACGGTCCTCAAGAGTCAAATGAGTATTATGCTTGGTAAGCATCATCTCCCCCACTGGTGCTACCAGATCAGGCAGTCTATTGGCTTCCTGAGACGAAATGCACCTACATTGATTTTCTGTTTTTGTTTTCTATTCTCCTTTGTAAAACTTGATTATGTTCTGCAAAAATAAAAACAAAAACAACAGCCCCCATTCCCCCTCCTTCCACTCTCCTTTCCTTTTCTATCTCTACTAACCAACCCTGTCGGTGGGGCATAAGAATACACCGACTGCCTCCCTGCAGAGAGTAAAAACCTCTCAATGGGGCCACCTGTTGGCCATGGGTGGCGACCCGTAATCCCTAGGAAAGGGATCCTGGTGGCTGAGTAACTAATACCTAGGGAAAACAAAGGTATCAGTTGCAACGCTCCACTTTCGCCTCATACTGGGCTAGACGGGCGGTTGGACGGGCCCGATCCAATCAATTGGTTGGTCACGTCAAGCTCTAAACCTAACTAACAGAACAAGAAAATCCACTCGCACTCCCCACCTTTTTACAATAAACAGATTTAGAAAGCGGTGGCTCATGGGTCAATCAACTCGCTGGACAAATGGACTTATCACGGCTGAAAAACAAATATTCTTGCTAAAAAGAGGCTTTTAAAAAAAAATTTTTTAGTAAAAATGGATGAACTACAGGTGCTTAGGTCCACCAACGAGACGAGTATACCTCCCGTGTATCCCTGTTGCTGTTGGGGCAAATGGGTTCCCCCCAACACCTCCCATATAGGGCTCCAGGGTGGGTGGGGAGCACGAGAGAAGAAAAATTATGAACTACAAAAATGGCCCACTATAAGCCTCAAAAAAGAAGTCATTCAGAAGTTTCTGATCTGACTAGCTCAGACTCAGAAACTGAAATAAACAAACAAACCTTCCCAAGATTTTTTGTAATAGAAACAATTGAAGGAGAACAAATAACAAAATGTTTCCTTTCAAAATAGAAAGAATACTATCAAAAGGAATCAAACCAAAAACTGTAAAAAAAAAAAAAAAATGGCACACTGTTAATCGAAATAACAAACCAGAAACAAGCAACTGAAATTTACAAATGGATACTTTTCGATGATCAAAAAATAAAAACCTACCCCCACAGAACATTGAAGGTGTAATCAGATGCCCTGAACTAGCCCTGTGCCCCTTAGAAGAAACAAAAAGTAATCTTAAAAATCAAACGTCATTGATATCAAAAGAATTCAGATAAAAACAAGATCTGGCGAAATCATAGACACAAACACTTACATATTAACATTTGATACTCCTCAAATACCTAACAACATAAAAATAGGATATGAAAAAATAAACACTGGAATTTACATACCAAGCCCATTCAGGTGTCACAATCGTCATCAATACAGGCACCATAAAGATCGATGTACACAACCACCAACTTGCAAGAGATGTGGAGATAAAGAAACACATACTGATTGCCAAAACACACCAAAATGTGTCGATTGCCATCAAAATCATAGTGCAAACTCAAAGAAATGTGAAAAATGGAAAAAAGAAAAAGAAATTCTCAGAATAAAATATACCAAAAACATAAGTTTCCAAGAAGCCCATAAACTAGCAGAAAACACAAAATACTCTGAGATAACAAAGAAATACACAGCCTAACCTTGAACCAAATAATAATAATACAACAAAAACGAATCTCTCAAACACCCAAATTGAAGTATTCATGAAATTACTCAACGAAATGAGAGAACTAATAGAAGACTTAAAAAAAAACATGAAACAAACCATCACAGAAAGTAAAGATTTTTTAAAGAATATAACCGAAATAAACAAAGTCCCCAAACTAAAACTCTACCACAAAAACCTATTAAACTCCAAACAACAGCATCCATAGAAACAACCCCTATGACAGAAAAAATAAAAAATAAACAGATCCCAAAAGAACCCCACAAGACCGCCACCAATAAAAGCAAAATAAACAGATCCCGCTCAACCTTTAGATCAGGACCCCACCACCCACCAAGACCCCATTCGCGATCTGAAACTCGAAGCACCCAAGCAAACATCGAAACTATGGACGTAGACATAAACACCAACAGTCCAAAACCAGAAAAAGACAAACCATGGCTCATAAAATACTTCAATGGAACATAAGAGGAACAAAACCCAACTTTGAAGAAATATTACTCCTTATAAAAACTTTCTGCCCTGCTATAATTGCCCTACAAGAAACCCACCTAAAAGAAGATAATACAATTAATATAAAACACTACTGCTCATATAGCTACATAAACAAGAATTCAAACATAGCTACAGGAGGATGATCACTACTTATAAACAAAAACATCCCACACAGTGAAATAAACCTAAAAACAAACATGCAAGCTGTTGCAATAACTGCAACATTCCATAAAACAATAACATTCTGTTCACTATACATCCCACCAAGTGAAAGAATAAAAGAAACTGAACTTAATGCCCTAATCTAACAACTACCAAAACCATTCATACTAATGGGGGACCTAAACGGCCACAATGAACTATGGGATAGTACAAGAAATGAGAAACGTGGTAAAATAATCGAAACGCTACTTAACCAAAATCAATTATACCTACTCAACACCAAAGAAAATACATATCTACACCCAGCAACAGGCATTCTCTCAGCTATTGATTTAGCAATTTGCGACCCAACTCTAATTATGGACTACAACTGGAAAAAAACGTGATGATACATGCGGAAATGGCCACTACCCAATTATATTAGAAAACAAAAACCCAGAACTAGACAACAAACCTTCCCGTTGGAATTTAAAAAAGGCAAACTGGGAAAAATTCCAAAACTCCTGCAAATCTAGACTGATACCAGAAGCAAACACCCAGACTGAGGATCACATAATATATTTCAACAATACACTCCTTTCCATTGCAAAAGAAAACATACCAAAAAGTTCTCCTCCTACAAAAGTCAACAAACCATGGTATAACAAAGAATGCCAGGAAGCAGTGAGAATGCGACGTGCCAAACTAAGAAAATTTAAAAAGAATCCAACTAAGGAAAACGTAGATCAATTTAAAAACAGCAGAACAAAAGCAAGAAAAATCATCAAAGAAGCAAAAAGGAACACCTGGAAAAACTTTGTATCAAAAATAAATGAGAACACCAAAATCAAAAAAGTATGGGAGATGAAAGAAAAGTATCTGGAAAAAACAAAGACCCATTCAAACACCTTACTTGCAATAACATAAAAATTACTAACAAAGAAAATATTGCAAACAAACTAACTGAACAATTCTCCATAAACTCCTCATCAAAAAACCAATCAAAGAAATTCCAAACCCTAAAACAGAACGAAGAAAAGAAAAGAATTAACTTCAAATCAAAAAACGAAGAACATTACAACCAACCATTCAACATAACAGAACTAAAAGGACTCAAAGGCAACGAAAAAGCTGATACAGCAGCAAAAAAAAACTTTAAAAATGAATATCAGAAACACAAAAGTACCTCACACTGATTACAAACCACTAATCAACAAATACATCACTTCCAAGTGGCAGGAGTCATGGAATGCCTGCAAGAATAACAAGCTCCAGCAGGTGAAGCCCAACCTCGGGAAAAGAACAGAGGGCGGGACCTCTAGCTGGGAGAAGACAAGAAGAGAAGGAACAGTAATGACAAGACTTCAAATAGGACACACCAGGATCACTGACTCGTACCTGTTAAAAGGTGAAAAGGCCCCATTCTCTGTGTCATGTCATGAGCTTTACACGGTGAAACATATCCTGATAGACTGCGTGGATCTCTAGCAGATATGAATGAGGTACTACCGTGAAGGTAGTTTAAAAGATCTTGTTCACAAAGTGGACCCTGGCAATATCTTGAAATTCCTAAGAGAAACAAGATTATATAACAAAATCTAAAATCCTAATAAACAATAAACAAACATAACCAAATAACCACTTCAGAAAAACCTAAAACCCAAATAACAAACAAAATACAACCAAACAACCTTTCCAGCAAAATCAAATTACCTAATAAACAACAAACAAACATGACAAAATAACCTCCTCAGCATTAAATGACCCACAAAAGTTGATATGCTGGTTAAATAACCCATCCATCCATCTCCCCCAAAACTTTTTTTTTTTAATTTATACCCAGTTTCTTTAATTATTTGGATTCTTTGGAATACTGTTCTCATCTTGAATATCATTTTCGCAATGTTCCAGTTGATGTAACCTCTGACCTTCTTCAGGTGTATCTTGTTGAACTCTGAGAATCTTTCTGTTGAACTCTGGATTCTTTCTGATGCAGATTCTCCGAGTTTGACAAGATACACCTGAAAAAGGTTTAAGGTTACATCGATGGAAACGTGAAAATAACACTCAAAATGAGAACAGTAGTACGAAGAATCTAAATAAAACGAATTAACAATTCTAGCATTGAAAACTATTGAATCGGATGCATACCAATTTTATTACTTACCTAAAAAATTCTGACATTTCAATAACTTTTCTTTTTTTTTTTTTTTTTTGTCATTTTTTTAAATCCTGATTTTATATTTTTCTATTGCATTTAGGTTTGAATGTGAGTGGCAACAAAAACCACAAACGTGAGATCAATACAGACGTCTGCCATGTTCCTGGTTTCCTGGCGCTACAATGGATTCTGCCCTACCATAACAACGTGTGTGAGGTATACTTTTTACTGATGGCATTATTACTAGGGCAACGCATCACTGAATTACCTGCTGACTTACAGGTGAGTTAATTGCTGTCATTGCTTAAAAAGTTCTTTTAGTTCTTGAGTTAATTACAGTAGAGAAGAGTCTGGATCAAATAGATTTGAAGCATCTTAGAATGTGCAACAATTAAAAAGAACACAATTTGCCATAACACCGTTTTTTTTTTTTTGTGGAGGGGGGGGGGTAAATTTCCAATGATATTGTGAACAAAACAATATAGTGTGTTAAAAAGTTTTACTGTTTACAAAGAAGTTTAGTGCTTGTCCAAAATTCTCCCTATATTAATTATGTAGATAAGAGATCTTTGCAAAACAATGGTTGCAAATTTATTTTGGCAGCATAAGTAGTCATCGAATTAAAAGATTGTTAGAAATGAGAAAATTTGCCGTCTTATATCTTATGTGTCTATTAACCAAATTTTCAGTGTAAAACTAAAAATGCAGACTGGAAACGATCAAATGTAGTGTCATCTATATATATATAAAAGCGAAAATGTATGTATGTATGTACGCTTTTCCTTGATGTCCACAAAAGGCTTCTTTCAGAGAAGCGCTCGCTCGCTTCACAACTTCTTAAAACTTTTTATATCATCTATAAATTGTAATATCTCACAGTTAACCATGAAGCTCGCCTGTCTGTTTAATTTTATTGACTTTCAAACGTTAATTATTCCACATTTCTCGCATCGGCACACGTTACATTCGGTTTTCGGTATAAAAAAAAAAAGCGAAACTCGACTCTAATCACAGGCCCAGAGCCAGTGGTCTCTAGAGAGCTAAGTAACGTTTGGTCAATGTCGACTTCATCATATCAGACTGTAGCTTTCATTTCGAGACGAGGGAGCGGGTTTTTAAAAACAAACAAACCGATTTATTGACCTCATTAAAAACTGTCCCGCACAAAATGCTAACTGCTGAATAGCTATCGCTGTCACGTCAATCAAAAACGCGCACCTGTTTTTTTTTTTTTCACACTTTACTATTTTCCAACTGCGCGTCATCAAGGCTTTTTTTTTTCACGGGCACCTGTTTTTTTTCACACACACTTACAAACACCCGGGCAACGCCGGTACCCCTCGATAGTCTTGTGATAAATGGAAATTGATCAGAATTTATGCAATAATTATAAAATTAAACCATTCCATCATGTACAATCGATAGTTCTTATTTTTTTACAGAAATTTTAGTATATTCTATACTAGCGGGGGTACCCGGCGTTGCCCGAGTGTTTGTTTCCGGGACGGGGGGGGGGAGTTTTAAAAAATGTTATGGTAGGTAAGTAGGAAGGATCAAACCCGGAGTCATGAGTAAAAGTAGGAAAATAAAGTGTGAAAAAAAAAAAAAAAAAAAAAAAAAAAAATCTGCAACGTTAACAGTTCGGCCACCAAGAAAAGTCCATTCCAGTTGTTTAGGAAAAAAAAAAAAAAAAAAAAAACGACTACGGTAGGTCGGCGCGAACGTGAAAATATAATGTGAATTGTCCAGCACGCTAACCACTACGCCACAGAGCACTGCAGCTTAGTTTAGTGATTTTAAATAACTTCACATGAAAGAACTACGAAGCCAAACCGGTGTTCTCTTCTCAACTGTTCCTTGTGAACGATCCCCAAATGGTGTTAAGTGGTGGCAGGGGGAGGAGGAATTTATTAGAGAGAAAATATTTTACCACTTCCATTGATCTTAACCGATTTTGGCCGTGACTTCTCAGCAGAAAAAGTATAGCAATCTAAGATTATCGAGGAATTTGAGAAATAATAATCCTATAACACACCTCAGATATTGTTCTGCCGTTTGTGCATATTATATTTGCATGAAATATCTTGATTTTTAATCCTATTAAGGTCAAAATCAGCGGGAAAAAATGAGTTCATTTTATTTATATAGAGATTAGAACTAAAAATATTTTTTTTAGATTTGTGCTTGAAACTGCCACTTTACTATTTTTTGGATGAGGAATAAAAAAAAAGTTCTTTGTAATATCAAAACCTTTTTCTCAGATATATTTTAACTTCTGTGAATTTATCTAATTCATCTGATATCAAAAAAACAAAAATACAGAAAAATCTTTATGATGTACGTACCTGTCACAGAACAAAAAAAGATCATATTCCAAAAATCACATAAATTTATCCAATAGTTGTTTTTTTTTTGTACAGAAAATCATTTAATGATTTTAAGTAATTAATAGTAAATCGTGGCCATTACAAGGCTGAAAACAAACAAAAAAAAAATCTCAGCAGTTCAAATTGAGTTATCACTTTTCATCACCTTTTGTTTATTTAAGATAGCAGAGCAAGACACTCAGTTCTTGCTTCCTCATAAATTTTTATTTTCTTACAAAAAAAAAAAAAAATCTGATCAATTTACGTGAAGTTTTGAATATAATCTTTTTCTTCTGTGATATGTATATACAGCTTAAAGGTTTTTGTGTATTTTTGTTTTTAAACATAGGAGCAATTCTGGACAACTACCAAATTTTTACTAATAGCCTAAAAACATACATAGTTTCATTATGGATGTGTGCTGGTTTAAAGTTATGATTCAATTCCAACACCAGTCACAATTTCAATGTGATCTTAATCAGTGCGGCAGCAGAAGCTGTATTGTTGAACCATCAGTAAAGGCAGTTGTAATGATGGGAATGTGTAGAGATTGCCTGCCTCTCTCTTTCTCATTAGTAGAGTTTCTACATCTGTCTCTTTCTTTTTTTTTCTTTAGACAAACTCATCCATCATCGTCTTTCCCTCTTTCTGTCTGTTGTCTTATCTCTTTGTATATGAGTTAGCTGCGGGCATATAATACTAACATATATTGATATTTTAACTTTAAAATTTTCAACTTTTATTTTTCTTTGAAGTATGCACTCAGATTGTTATCGTGCATCCATGCACGTTCGCTTCAAAGGCTGTGATTGTCCGCTTGTTTTGCTGGTCTAAAGTTGTTGCTCAATTTAGATGCCGCTCGCAGTGTCAATTGCTCACTTAATGATGCAATAGATGTAATTGCTCAGTTAGTGATGCAATAGATGTAATTGCTCACTTAGTGATGCAATAGATGTAATTGCTCAGTTAGTGATGCAATAGATGTAATTGCTCAGTTAATGATGCAATAGATGTAATTGCTCAGTTAGTGATGCAATAGATGTAATTGCTCAGTTAGCGACACAATAGATGTAATTGCTCAGTTAGCGACGCAATAGATGTAATTGCTCAGTTAGCGACGCAATAGATGTAATTGCTCAGTTAGCGGCGCAATAGATGTAATTGCTGAGTTAGCGACGCAATAGATGTAATTGCTGAGTTAGCGACGCAATAGATGTAATTGCTCAGTTAGCGACGCAATAGATGTAATTGCTCAGTTAGCGACGCAATAGATGTAATTGCTCAGTTAGCGACGCAATAGATGTAATTGCTCAGTTAGCGACGCAATAGATGTAATTGCTCAGTTAGTGATGCAATAGATGTAATTGCTCAGTTAGTGACACAATAGATGTAATTGCTCAGTTAGTGACGCAATAGATGTAATTGCTCAGTTAGTGACGCAATAGATGTAATTGCTCAGTTAGTGACGCAATAGATGTAATTGCTCAGTTAGCGACGCAATAGATGTAATTGCTCAGTTAGCGACGCAATAGATGTAATTGCGCAGCTAGCGACGCAATAGATGTAATTGCTCAGTTAGCGACGCAATAGATGTAATTGCTCAGTTAGCGACGCAATAGATGTAATTGCTCAGTTAGCGACGCAATAGATGTAATTGCTCAGTTAGCGACGCAATAGATGTAATTGCTCAGTTAGCGACGCAATAGATGTAATTGCTCAGTTAGCGACGCAATAGATGTGATTGCTCAGTTAGCGACGCAACAGAGGTAATTGCTCAGCTAGCGACGCAACAGATGTAATTGCTCAGCTAGCGACGCAACAGAGGTAATTGCTCAGCTAGCGACGCAACAGAGGTAATTGCTCAGCTAGCGACGCAACAGAGGTAATTGCTCAGCTAGCGACGCAACAGAGGTAATTGCTCAGTTAGCGACGCAACAGATGTAATTGCTCAGTTAGCGACGCAACAGATGTAATTGCTCAGTTAGCGACGCAACAGATGTAATTGCTCAGTTAGCGACGCAACAGATGTAATTGCTCAGTTAGCGACACAACAGATGTAATTGCTCAGTTAGCGACGCAACAGATGTAATTGCTCAGTTAGCGACGCAACAGATGTAATTGCTCAGTTAGCGACGCAACATATGTAATTGCTCATTTAGCGACGCAACAGATGTAATTGCTCAGTTAGCGACGCAATAGATGTAATTGCTCAGTGATGTTGCTAGTCTCAGTCTTTTCTATAAATACTATTACGGCATGGGTTTTTCAGAATTGTCTGATTTATTCCTGCTTCATTTTTTTCCAGCTTGGTTGACTTGTTATTCTAGTGGTCTCCTTCTGAATAAAATTACAGCTCGTGTTTAAAACATTTAACAAACGTTCATTTTCTTTGGAGCTTACAATGATACTAGCTTTCTTTTGATGAAAAATAAACTTGAAATGAAAACTTTTAGTCCAACCAAATCAAAACACAAGTCCAACTGAACATTGCTTTCATAGGGCTATTAAAAAAACCAACATACCATCTGTTTCCAAGGGCTATCAAAAACTAACTATCAGACTTCTTAAAAACCAAACTGCCCTTGAAATACACAGACGACTAACTGATTCCCCCTGCCCACATATATATATTCTTCAGAATAATATAATGCAATAGATCTACTAGTATGGAAATCCAATGATTATCGGTCTTACAAAAATATTATTGGCTGTAATATTTTATAAAGAGTTATTGGAATGTATTCTTTGTCTTGCATATAATAAAAATTTTAGATTTAAAATTTAACCATTTCACATCATAAATTTAAATTACTAAATTATGATATATATATGTGTGTGTGTATATATATATATATATATATATATATATATATAGTTTTATAAAATATGCAAAGCTTCTTTAAACCATATATTGTGGTTTTAGATTTTCATGGCTAGGTTTCTTTCCTTTTATCTATTTGCCTGTCTGGTACCGAAGGTACTTTAGCTTTTTTTATGCGTTTTTATTCCTACATAATTTTATATGCTAAATAGCATATCAGTAAATAGTGCTTCAGTCTAAGGCTTAAATAGTATTGTTCTGCTTGCTATTTATTAATTTATTTTACTTTTATTATTTAATATATTATTTTATTATTTTATTTAAATTTATATATTAGTGAAATAATAACTGGATTGTTTCTAAACCTTGCTATTATGCAAGTGGTATTTTCCACTGGAGAGCCATGAATTTAAACACTGTCCTGTCATTAAATCACTGACATATCCTGTGGTAAACAGCTGATGATCCCGGTTTTTATTTAACAAGTTAATGTTTCTTGTTTTTGTTTACTTTAATAGTTGAATTCACCTATGTAATTATGAATTTTCTAGCAGTAAGATGGTTTATGCAAATGCTAAGTCTTCAATATGTTAAACTTAGCATTAAACTGCAGTTTTATTTTATTATATATATTATTTCTCTTTTCTTAGTTAAATTTTTCTCACTCCCAGCCCTGAACCCCATATTACCTTTTTTATTATTTTTTAAAATTTCTATAATTTTTACAGATAAACTTATTGTTCAGATTTTCAAAATCAGACGCAAATAGCATTTAAGCTGACAAATCATACTTTTCTTCCGTCTAACCAGTTTTCATTTGTTATTGTTATACCATGTCATTGATAATATAATAATGTATAAAGTATTTAATAAATTTCTTTTTCAGATGATGTCTGTATTATCACATGCTTTTGAATAATTCTTATGTATTATCCCAACGATATCCGTGTATCATTGTTGTCTTTCAAATGGTGTCTGTTTTATTTGCAGCTGAACTTGGATGTGATTTGGACAGTGATCTTTGGTGTTCCTGCCAGCAAACCAGTTTTCATGGCAAATAAAGAAAACAAAATTGAAATCTGTGTAGAAGCTTCTTTGGTGATTTTATCCATGGTCAGATCAATGCTGAATGAAGTAAGTATCTCGCAATCGTGAGGTTATTCTCTATCTCTACAAATCATGAAACCATATATGGAGTATTGTCGTCATATTTGGGTTGGTGAATCTCTCTCATTTGAGGGTTCTTAATAATGTTAAAAATGTATCTGTAATTTTATGGGCCCTACACTTCTTCTCTACAACCTTTTTCCCACAGATGTATCTGTACGGCATAATCATGTTGAGACACCGGTTCTAGCCAGATCACCAAAATTAAGCAACGTTAAGCCTGGCCAGTACCAGATTGGTGACCATTTGGGAAGGCTAGACACTGTATGTACCTTCTGGGAAAGTTGAGCATGGGGCCAGCACCCTCACCCTGAAAAAAAGAACTCTTCACTACAAAAGCATCTACAAACTTGTGGATGGCCTATGTCCCTGGCCAATTACGTTGACACACCGGTTCTTGCCAGATCACCAGTTAAGCAATGTTGAGCTTGGCCAGTACCAGATTGGTGACCATTTGAGAAAGGCTAGCGCTGTATGTACCTTCTGGGGAGGTTGAGCATGAGGCCAGCATCGTCACCCCGAAAAAAAAAAAAACTCCTTGCTACAAAAGCATCTACAAACTTGTGGATGGCCTATGCTCCTCCAGGAGCTCAAGGCTATGGGACTCTTTTCTGCGACCTTTTTCTCACAGATGTGATGTTGCTAATCTCAGTTTATTCTATAAATGCTATTATGGCATGTGCTCTTCAGAATTGTCTGATCTATTCCCTGCTTCATTTTTTCCAGCTCATTTGACTTGTTGGTCTAGTGGTCTCCACCAATTCATTGTTTCAATACCTTATTTTAATGTAGCTTGTTATTCCAGTAGCTTCTTTCTAAGAACTGCAAGCTTGTGAAAGTCTCTCTACAGACTGTTTTCCTCCTACCTATAACTTTGGTCTTTTCACAACTAAGGCCAATAGACATCTCCTGTCTTTAATCATCTTCCATTCTTGTTAGCTCCTTACATCAAGTGGCTTCATACTTTGTCTAAAACAATTTATATAAAAAATATTTTTTTAATTTAAAGTATTGATGTTCCATCAACCGTTGGGTTTTAATTCATATGATAATAGACTAATGTTTGGGCATGTTAAACTCAGTCCCGCAAGAGCCATAGCAGTTTGTATTGTCAAAAGGGCAGCACTCCTACAATTATATCTAGTGTTATCAGATCAGGCTGCCTGAAGATACTGGCTTCTTGACCTAAAATGCACCGAACACTGATGTTATTGCTTGTTTCCTTCCCTTTTTCAAAACTCAATCAGGTATTGCAAAGTCAAAAATAAGAATAACAATTTTCCTCTACAAAACAATCAAACCAAACACTTTGAATAAATATTTTAAGATATAAAGAATTTGAAGCATAAAAACTTTTCCAAAATTATTGGATTCAGCATTAAATGCCGAAAATGGTAGATATTCCATAAAACAACCAAACAAAATCTACAGTTATAACTGGAGCCACTTAATAAAAATGATTGTAGAATAATTGGTACTTCTACACGAAATTTCGGAAATCGTAAAACTAAATTTCACATGAACAAAAATAGTATCTACGTATTCCTCGTATTTCTAAGATGATTTTATCCAAAAATTACGAAAATCGATAAGGTAGGAAATTATTTATTAAAGAAAATAAAAAATAGAATTTGATGAAAATGATCATAAAACACAGGATAGTTCAACAGGGAGGTAATTTTCCATTTTGAAAAAACAAGATGGCAGCAATTTTCACCTGCTAACACAATTAAAGTTGTTTTGTTTAATAATTCAGTAATATTCAGGTAATTTCGATTGCATAATTTTGAAGCTACCATTGTAACTTATTGGAATTGATGAAAAAAATCAGTTAAAACCATTTTTTTCATTATCTGAAAACTCCATTTATCGACTACAGAATCTCGCCCCAATTCTGTAGAAGTGTCAAATATTTTTCTTTTAATTTAGAGATATGCATGCAATAATTACGTTGTATTCAAGAATGTAAATACAAACATATATTTGGTTTAACAAAAAAAATATAACAAAATAAATCAGCAGATATAAATGCATTCTTTATTTCAATATAACGAAAATTTAAATTGTTCAGTTGTATCTGAATGCAACAGCAACAAAATTACAATAGTTTAAAATGCACAAATATTCAAACACGTTCGATGTTTTCTTTTGAGGCTTGACACCTCTTCTTGTCGACAATCTTTGGTAGGCTAGGTTAAAAATTCTGTGCAGTTCTATCAGAGACTAGCCTGGGTGCCCGGCATTGCCCAGATGTTTGGAGGTGTGTGTTGAGCAAAAAAAAAAAAAAGCGGTAGTAGGCAGACAGGCTCGAACCCGTACCGTGAAGGAGGAAAAAATAAACCTGACGTCTTAGCCAAGGTCTCCATCATCTGACGTTGAAATTAAATGTAGTCAATTAAAAAGAAGATGTTGACTTGCGAAAAAAGCGATCCCTCCTTGTAGAAAGCTGCCCAGGTTGAGGGTGAAGGAATTAATGTCTTTGGCTAATTTTTCTATATTTGTTGTCTGAAGGGTCGAGATTTAAAGCAATACCAATCTCATGAAAATACATTGCCTCTGTCGAAAGTTTTAGGCAGACATACAAACATACATACATACATTTAAACAGTCAAGTGAGATTTATATAATAAACTAGCGAGGGGTACCCAGCGTTGCCCGGGTGATTTTCGGGGTATGTGAAAAAAACCCGAAAATGGAAAAAAAAAACAGGTGCCCGTGAAAAAAAAATGAAGCCTTCACAACGCGCAGTTGGAAAATAGTAAAGTGTTAAAAAAAACAGGTGCGCATTTTTGATTGACGTAACGGCGATAGGTATTCAGCGGTTAGCATTTTGTGCGGGACAGTTTTGAATGAGGTGAATAAATCAGTTTGTTTGTTTTTAAAAACCCACTCCCTGTTTATTAGGAGGAGCGAAATGAAAGCTACAGTTCGATATGACGAAGTCGACATTGAACAAACGTTACTTAGCTTTCTTGAGACAACTGGCTTTCGGCCTGTTATTAGAGTCGAGTTTTGCTTTTTTTTTATACCGAAAACCGAATGTAACGCGTGCCGATGCGGGAAATGTCGAATAATTAACGTTTGAAAGTCAATAAAATTAAATAGACAGGCGAGCTCCGTGGGTAACTGAGATATTACAATTTATAGATGATATAAAAAGTTTTAAGAAGTTGTGAACCGAGCAAGCACTTCTCTGAAAGAAGCCTTTTGTGGACATCAAGGAAAAGCGTACATACATACATACATACATACATTTTCGCTTTTATATATATAGATGAACTAGCAGGACTACCCAGTGTTGCTCGTGACCGTATAAGCAAGGAGAAAATTGAAGTGTATTTTGAACATATTTGTTATTCTTAGGAGAAAGGAACTTTTAATGTCCATGTATCATTTGCTATTTCGAGCAAAAGAATATTTTACCAACCCTAGGACGGGTATTACACATGTATGAAATAATTGTACTTTACCTAGGATAGCTAATTTACAGCATGTATATGAAATAATCTTACCTTTGCGAGGGTGGTTAATATACAATATAATAGATGACAAGTGATGATCAGTCAACCTAGTTATCTGAAAAGTTCTGAATAAATGATTGTAAATCGCTCTTCAATTTTCATAATGTAACAGCCTGTAACTTCTTCAATAATGATAGTGATAACTTGAAAAAAAAAAAAAAAAATGTCTGTGACATTCTAAATTTCAATCAGTGGAGTGAATTAAAAAAAAGATTTTCCTAAATTGAGGATAGATAAATTCTCATTATTTTTTTTAACACCCTTGTATATGATTCTTGCCGTCTCACCTCACTTTTTCAAAGTTGCTGTCTGTGCGGATCGCAAATGGACTTGTGATAGGCTGCATGTTTAACATACCCACGCTAAGTCTCTTTTGTGTGATAATTGCTTTTGTAATAACATTCCATTACTAGTCTGATTTCTTTTGTCGTCCATTTCTTCTGCCGAGTAATCTTTGATTTTTGCTAATCATATTTATTTATCTGTATTTGGACGGTGGTATTCTCTGACCTTTGAAGGGCCAACATTTCTAGGATGCTGACTGGATCTGCCATGTGTTCTATTAAAGGAGTACTTGCTGATCATGATGCCCAGATCTTTCTTCTGAGCCCCATGACCTTTATATTTGTTTAGTAACATCTTTTCATATGATTTTATTGGTGTATGTAGAAACACCAGATCCAGGATTATTTTATTTATATTCTTGTCATGGAAATAGTGTAGAAATAACAGTGCACTATTACACACACTGTACATATTAAATGTTTACAATAAAGATTATATTTGTTTCAGTGGCCTATAACTCATAGACAAAACGTTTCCGAACCTATATGCAAATATAGAACTTAATCCTAAAGTTAATAAGGAGGGCCAACATTCACAGGATGCTGACTGGATCTCCAATGTTGGCTATTGCTGATCATGAAGTTCAGATTTTTCTGATTAGGGTTAATTCCACCAAAAGTTTCGGAAAAATTTTTTATTTTTTCATTTAATAAAAACTTATACAGCATTACTCGTTTTTAAAAGTTTTTGAATATCTAACTTCGTTTTTCCTAGACAGTAATCTTGTGAACAAATATTGCTTGCATCCTTTTTGGAAAAATCAATGTTATGACTGAGTCTTTTTGTATGGGAAGTGGTTGCTTTTGTAATAGCATTGCATTACTTGTCTGATTTCCTTTGTGGTTCACTTCTTCTGCTGAGTAATCTTTGATTTAGGCTCATCATATTTATTTACTTGTATTTGCTCTGTAATATTCTGTGACCTAAAATAAGGAGGGCCAACATTCACAGGATGCTGACTGGGTCTCCGATGTTGGCTATTAAAGCATCTCTTGCCGATCATGATGCTCAGATTTTTCTTGCGTATGCAAATTAGCAAAATCATAAGACTCTTTACTTATATTCTTCTAATATAATCCATAAAGATAATAAAGATATGAAGAAACTTTTTTTTTCACTCCTGACGAAATCCTCTGCTGGAAATACGTCCTAAGAAAGAATACTGTTGCCACATCTGATGAGATACTACTCAGAGCATCCTTTCCTGCCTCAACAGAGTACAAAACTAGTGAGTGATGCTGTTTTCTCCTCCCTGCTACCTCTTTCTCACAGAAGAGATACTACTAGTCTTTCTCTACTCTATCATTAATATCTATCTTGTTGAGACATTGCCTTAGATAATAAAATTCTGCCCAATAACCCTAAACCCTTATCCTTAACAAGCCTTTGCGGCTTGATAGGTGGTGACACAAGCTAAAAAAAATTTCAAAGATATATCTCAGTTTATGAATTTTGAAATGCAATAAAAGTGATAGTGCTTGTGCTGCAATGTCTCATCGCCTGTTCGATAATAAGCGAATACATTTCTAACACCGATAAAAACAAGAAAGAACATAGATTTTGCAAATGACACCATTTAGAAGCTCAAAGTGAACAGTTGCTGGCAAAATGTCGTAACAATGGCAAAATGTCGTAACAATGACAAAATGTAACAATGACAAAATGTTGCAACAATGACAAAATGTCGTAACAATGACAAAATGTCGCAACAATGACAAAATGTCGCAACAATGACAAAATGTCATAACAATGACAACATTTCGTAACAATGAAAACATTTCGTAACAATGACAACATTTCGTAACAATGACAAAATGTCGCAACAATGACAATGTTGCAACAATGACAAAATGTTGCAACAATGACAAAATATCGTAACAATGACAAAATGTCGTAACAATGACAAAATGTTGCAGCAATGACAAAATGTTGTAACAATGGCAAAATGTCGTAACAATGGCAAAATGTCGTAACAATGGCAAAATGTCGCAACAATGACAAAATGTCGCAACAATGACAACATTTCGTAACAATGAAAACATTTCGTAACAATGACAACATTTCGTAACAATGACAAAATGTCGCAACAATGACAATGTTGCAACAATGACAAAATGTCGCAACAATGACAAAATGTTGTAACAATGACAAAATGTCGTAACAATGACAAAATGTTGCAGCAATGACAAAATGTTGTAACAATGGCAAAATGTCGTAACAATGGCAAAATGTCGTAACAATGACAAAATGTCATAACAATGACAAAATGTCGTAACAATGGCAAAATGTAACAATGACAAAATATCGTAACAATGACAAAATGTCGTAACAATGACAAAATGTTGTAACAATGGCAAAATGTCGTAACGACAAAATGGAACAATGACAAAATATCGTAACAATGACAAAATGTCGTAACAATGACAAAATGTCGTAACAATGACAAAATGTAACAATGACAAAATATCGTAACAATGACAAAATGTCGTAACAATGACAAAATGTCGTAACAATGACAAAATGTTGTAACAATGACAAAATGTAACAATGACAAAATATCGTAACAATGACAAAATGTTGTAACTATGACAAAACTATTGAGTATCACATGTGGTGATGGATGGTGATCTATCAGTTTATCAGTCTATCCATCAATTTGTCTTTCTGGTTAATAGTTAAGTTAATATAACTGTCGGATTGTGGGATATAAAATTATCGATGAATAATGTTTTTATTGGAGCTTAACTGAAACGATGACGTTGACATACCGACATGTTATTTTTAAGCGATAACAAATACTTGTACAGGAGAAGGGCTTCAAATGATGAGAGGAGACAATATTCCATTGTTGGAGAGTTAGACAGATGTTCTTTGATGAAGAAGAAGAGTGTATATAATAGTAACAGTCTATCTAATAGACAGTCTGTAACATTTAAGAGTTAGAGAAGCATTTAATATGACAGTAACAACCGGGAAGAATTCACATACCTGTTTCTTTGAAAGATAACACCACACAGTTATATTGCATATAACATTTATTCACACCCGTGTCAACATCTTGGAGATTCACATTTTGATCTTGACTTCACCGGCTTCCATGGTGTCTTCTTCCTGAATTTTACAACCGACCTCCTTGACTAGTCTTCTCTCTTCTAACTAACACCTGTGTATATATTAAAACTTTTTTTTGTGATTACATCATTTGCACTTCCACAAAGAATCCTGTCAACCGACATCTGTATCACGTACCTGGGTATTATTATTGTTAACGCACATTTTTTTTTCTGAAAACATTTGTTTTTATTTATCTAAAATTCCTTTTTGTTATTGTTTATAAAATCTAATAAAACTAAATTCCTAAAACGTGATTTAACTATATTTGTCCTTAGGTTGCATTTTTCTCTTTAAAACAAATATAATTTAATCATGATAATAATAATAATAATCTTTTTGCTCAGATAATTTGGTGATACCCTGGGTTTGCTAATTTGCAACATAACTCTCGCCTACATAAAGAAGTGCAAATTGTATTTGCGATTAATATTTTTCTCTCAATAAACCTTCATTTCAAGATTCGGGTTTATCTTCATTTTTCTTCTATAACTCAACAAGTATATATGCACAGCAATATGCAATGCATGTCTAAGCCACAAACAACACAAAAAGAAGCTGATGAGAAGATACATCGCAGAAATAGATGACACCAAAATTAGGTAATGATGAACAGCGTGGCAACGAGGAAGAACCAGTTACAATGTATATTATACATCAAGGAAGAAAGAGAAATTTAAAAATATCTAGTAAAATTTATTACTGTATTTATTTACATGCCCTGTTGCATCGTACCACCGTACATGACTGAATCATCTTAGACATCAAGTATATAAGACATCCATATTAATACCAAGTTTCTGGTGAAATGCGATTGATGGGATCCTTTATTCTCATTTTTAGCTGCACATCTGCCAGATCATTATGCTAAAGCTTTTTTTTTTTTTTTTTAAATTTTCAACGACTCTTTATCTCCTTGTCTTTATTATTTCTGTTTTGTTTTTCAGACTGAGGAAATGGGTTCCTGGGTAATAATGTTAAAGTGTAGTTCGAAAAAAAATATATATATAATGTTAAAGTGTAGTTTGAAAAAAAAAAATATATTGTTAAAGTGTAGTTTGAAAAAAAAATAATGTTAAAGTGTAGTTTGAAAAAAAAAAAAAATGTTAAAGTGTAGTCCGAAAAAAAAAAAAAGAAATAATGATGTTAAAGGGTAGTTCAGAAAAAAATATATATAATAATGTTAAAGGGTAGTTTGAAAAAAAAAAAAATAATGTCAAAGTGTAGTCCGAAAAAAAAAAGAAATGATAATGTTAAAGGGTAGTTAAAAAAAAAAAAAGAAGATATATATAATAATGTTAAAGTGTAAATTGAAAAAAAAAAATATATTGTTAAAGTGTAATTTGAAAAAAAAATATATTGTTAAAGTGTAGTTTGAAAAAAAAAATATATTGTTAAAGTGTAGTTTGAAAAAAAAAATAATAATGCTAAAGTGTAATTCGAAGATAAAAATCAGAATTCTTCTTCATCCGATTTTAGTATTTGAGGTATTGTGAGTGTCTTGGACTCTCAACAATGTATTATACCTGCTCCATGCATTCTGATCCAAAGGCTTGATATCAGTCAGATTGCATGCAGTAATACCTCCTCATGCAGTTGAGCCACAGTCTACCACTGTAATGTTTTTATTTATGTGTAATCAACAAACCAAATAAATGTCTTTATACAGGTGCTTATATGAAATCTTTTTTTTATAGTCACTTCTTTTCATTACTGTTTCTCTTTGTTGCATTTTTTACAGGAAAGACACAAGGGAGATGTCAGCTGAGTTTTCTTCAAGGTTTTATTTTATTTACTTGGGGAAGAAAGACTAATGTTATCTGAATAATTATTTACTTAAACTGAACTTTCTAAACGAAATGAGTGATGCAAATGGACAGATATCGAAATAGCATTCATTGAGATAATCAATTGTCTACATCATTGGCTGTGGCTCATCTGCATGGCTTCCAATGAAAGATTAATCTAAAACCCTTAGTTTTCTCTTACTCAAAAAAATGACATCATTTGTCATTGTTCGACTCCTGTTTTGTCTATGGACTTCAGCCTCAAATTTTATTATTCATCTCTAGGAATGATTTTGTTTGCAGATTAAAGCCCTCTTGACATGCACTAAATGTGATGCTTGTTAAAATTTGCACTAGCTAACTTAATCACTGCTGATTTAGGGTACTTAATAAAGTAGCACCACGATCACTAGTGCTCGCGATGTCCAGATATGTTATGGAGTTGCTAAAAGAAGTGCCAGCATACATGATTGAACCATCTTAGACACCAAGCACATAAGACATCCATGTTAATACCAAGTTTCCGGTGAAGCACGATTGATGGGATCCTTTATTCTCATTTTCAGCTGCACACCTGCCAGATCATTACGCTGAAGCTGTTTTAATTTTCAACGACTCTTTGTGTAATGAAGTTCATCTCATTGTCTTTATTTTATTTCCGTTTCGTTTTTTCAGACCGAGGAAATGGGTTCCTGGGTAAATGACTACCCAGTGACATTGATGCAATTTCTCCTCTTTTTATACAATAACAATTCTGACTTTGCCGTGCTGTGTAGCTCGTCTGATTTCATCTCCGCACTTGCATCTACACTTTTCCCCCACAAGCTTCCTGACAGTGACAGCGATGTCACCACGCCAGTAGAAGAGTTTAAGGTAAGTTGAGACAACAAAACAAAGTTTATACATACACTAGCAGGGAGACCCGACGTTGTCCAGGATTAAATGAGGATAAACAAATGTTCCGCACTTCCAATACTTTTATTGTCATTGAAATCGATGAATTTGCCCGTTTTTCAATCAAATCTCTTGATTGCCTGCTCTAGTCAGGGATCGATCATGGTGCGCCAAGAGCAAGTTTCATATGCCTCCATACATTGACTTAGTCCACAATACATTGTAGTCTACATTGCACTGTAGAGAACCTATTGTTGATTTTATGAAATTATTTTTATATAATGACTTGAATTAAATGAAAAAAGTCAAGTATCATGATTCAATCAATATCATGATTGTGCTCTAAACAGAAACATTCATTTCAAACGTGCTCCTGTCTTATCAAAGAACCTACTGTTGATTTTATATGCCTGGCACTACTGCTTGTGCAGTGATAAAACTTACCAAATTCACTTGTGATGTTAGGCTATATGAGGGTGTTAACTTTAGTTAAAGTTGGACTGTTCCTTCTTCTGGAATGTTTTTTCAATTATCAACTTTTGATACTTAGAGGTATTATGATACAAAACTTACCTAAGAACACTCTCAGGCCCATAAAGTACATTAATGTGAAATTTCAAAAAAATCTGCCGAGCCATTTTAGAATTTATAGAGAACAAATTTACACACAGACAAAGTGACTTTTATATATATAAGTAGAGATATATATTTTGATTTTAATTTTTTTCTGTTGAGCTGGTCTTTGCAAATATTTTGTCTGTTAGAAAGCTTTACTAATGGCAAGAACTCTATTCGTAAATTGATTCCCTATGAAAAGTTTGGATATTTTTTGGATGTCATTCTAATTGATCCACTCTTCTGATTTCTTCCATTGGGATCTTTTGAAGTATGTAACTTTATTGATTGCATCATCCTTTTCTTTGACATTTTAATTTTTCTTTGAATCCATTGAAGAGGCATCTTCATTCACAAAATGTTTCTTTTTACATATTTTCAAATTAATGCTAACCAGTAATATGCTTTTACTGATTTTTATCCTCTGATGGAAAAAGTTTGTTTGAAAATTCATGGGTTGAGGATTAAGAATTCTTATTCTTTATTTTAATTCCTTATTTGAATATTTGATGAATATTGTAATTTATTCAGTTTTTATTTTCATCATCATTATTTTTGTTTTTTTATACACACATACAGATTTGAATGATAAAATTGGCATCCTAGGAAAGACGACATGATTCCATTTCCATTTGCTGAAAACTGGTTTTCTTTTTTTGTTGCAGACCATCTACTAGTTGGCCAGTTGTATACAAATCCCAAGAGCGATAAGAGCCTTCTATCATGTCTGAAAGTGACACAATTTTCAATGAGCGAGATTAGAGATGCACCACTATTACAACTCCTGCTCTCTACCGAACCAAGTTATGACAACAGAACCATTGCCAGCACTCTCAAAATGCAAATCCAGACAGTTCAACATTTGAGGGCATAGCTCAATCCATTGGACGATCCTTTAGAGGTGTCGGAACAGAAATCCAAAACTAAAGACACTGCTAGGAAGACTCAGACCTAGGAGTTCATCGAAAAGGTCCAGGCAATCATTGATAAAACTCCCCAGCAGTCTATTCAGCAGATTGCCAGAAATTTAGGCATCTCACACACAATTGTGAATGTATGTGTGAAGTGGAGGTCCTACAGGTGTCAGACAAGTCAGATTTTGACTGAGAAGACAAAGAACCTCAGACTAATAAAGTTTGTCAGGTTGCTCAACAAACTTAAGCATCTCAAGAAGCCAAACTGCTCTGGTTCTTTTCAGACAAAAAAGAACTTCTGTCACAACCAGGTGCACAACAGCTACAACCATCGCTAAATTGCCACAAATAACAGGGAGGTGCCTAAGGTGATGAAAACAAAGTTTATGGCCATGATTATGGTCTTTGGTGTTGTTTCAGGTGAGGGCCACATCATGCCACCTCACATCTTTGAAGTTTGCTTGAAAGTCAACACCAAAATGTGAAGAATGGTAATCTCCTGGTGCAATCAGGTGGTTGCTGGCAGATTCTGGGTGAGGCAGCAGAACTCGATGCCGGCCCACAAGTCTCAGAAGGAGTGCTACGACTTTGTACACTTCTCTCATTGGTTCCCTGCTCCTCCCCTAACCTGAACCCACTGGACTACTTCATTTGGTCATATGTTGAGAACATCACCAACATGACCTCCCACAATACCGAAGCCAGCCTGATCGCCACCATCCACTGAGTATTTGCCGAGCTCTCGCTGGTGTTTGTGGAAAAAGCATGCTCCCAGTTTCAGACCCGTATTGATGCGGTGATTAAGGCTGAAGGTGGCTACATTGAATAGATATCAACTCTACTACATAATGAAGTTACCTGAATTGATTTTTTTCAATAAAAGTTTTAAAATAGAACTATAGTATTGTTTTCTTTAAGGCGGCAATTTTATTGTTCCACCCTGATATATATATATATATATATATATATATAAACATTTAAAATCGTCTACACAAATATATTCACTGCCACTAAAACGTAAGGGGCTATTGTGAATAAGAGACTAGATTTATAGGGCATTCTAAGTGGGGATTTGTGCAACAAAATATTGTTCTTATTACAACACGTAAACTTTTGCATGCTGGTACAGTTAGAGAGGCAGAGAGGGAATTCCAAATGCAAACAGTTTGAGGGGAGAAGCTATTATTATTATGCTTTCTAACATCTAAAGACATTTACAATGAAGTGGTTTTGCTGATTCATGGATTGGTTGCAGATATATATATATATAATATATATATATAATCTTGAAAAGGGCACAAGTGCAGAAATTTCGACAGTACAAATTGTTAAAAATTTGGTTATCTTGATGAGTTTATGTTGGTATGATGACAACAGTTAAGAGTGAATGCAGTTCAAGTAATTTTTGTCATTACTAACTAGCTATGGATCACTATTAGGCATGTACACGCAGTGTGATGATGTATAAAAGTGAAACCTGACTAGTGAGGCTTGAGGACATGTGTTGCATGGAGAGAAATATAAGAATGATATAATGGATGTGTAATGCGAGTTTTAAAAACAGGTCTGATGATCTCCAAGGAATATGAAATCTAGACAGTACTATAAGATATGTATTGAACAGGTGACTTTAATGGTTTAGTCACGTTAGAGTAATAATGTTTGGGTTAATAGATGTAGAACAGTTGAGGAAGGAGCGTCAGGTAGCAGAAAATGACCAAGCAAAAGCTGGAGATGATGTATTTGAGAGAAAAAGGGATAAATAAAAACCTGGCCAGAGGTAGATTAGTTTTGAAGTCAATTTCTAAAAGTCATCCAACACATGCCAGCATATAAAACCAACATTAAGCTGCTGATGATGAAAGAATGTGTGAGAGCATTTTGGGCAATAGGTGTAGAACAGTTGAGGTAGCAGTGTCAGTTAGAAGGGAAACGTTAAGGAAAACCTGGAAATAAGTGATGAGAATGGAGTTGCTTAGCTAATAGGAGAGTAAAAAGTGGATCTTAGGTTTACTTTCAAACCTTTCATAATTCTTGTTTCCCTTATTTTGTCCTCTAGTCCTCACATTCCATGAGAAATTTTTCTGACAAAGGGAGAGAATTGCTGTTTTCTGAGCTAGAATCTATCTATCTAACACTGGTTGGTTTTTGACCTTGAACTAATATATATAATTTCCAACTTAAGAATATTCAGAAAAGAAATAACGAGTATATTATTTATTTAATTGGAATTCGTTATTGAGATGAGTATTATTTATTAATTTATTTATTGCGGACTATTATCCTCATCTTTTTTTAGTTGTTGTTTCGTGTTTCGGCCAACTATTCCTCTGGCCTTCGTCAGGTGGCAACCGCGACGGGATAGGAACTCAGAATCTCCTAACTGCATTCTCAGCAATTACTGCCTTCCATAGTTGTCGTCTCACCACGTTTTGGCCAACTAAGCCTCTGGCCGGCTTTGAGTAGAATTGAAACCGCTATCTTCAGACAATGCTCAGCTGGAACCGTAGAGATTCAACATCTTTATCCACTGCGCTAATCCTACCCAAAGCCGGCCAGAGGCTTAGTTGGCCAAAACGTGGTGAGATGACAGCAACTACGGAAGGCAGTGATTGCTGAGAATGCAGTTAAGAGATTCGGAGTTCCTATCTCGTTGCAGTAACCACCTGACGAAGGCCAGAGGAATAGTTGGCTGAAAAGATGAGGATAATAGTCTGCAATAAATAACTGAATAAATAACGAGATTTATACAAGAGTGCTCAATATGATGTAGAGCAAGATATACTTTTTTTTTGTTTTTACATAAACATTTAGGTATCGCTGATGAAGTCTCTAGTTATCTATAAATAGTTGACCGAAACATACTCGTGATTGTGTAGCAATACCGAAAGGTTTATGTAAAAACAAATAAAAAGTATCTCGTATAACCTTACATCAGGTGACTGTATGCCGTCTGAAGTAAATAAAATGATTAAAATTGATTCTTTTTCTTGCAATTTCTAACAGTTTTCTTGATAGATTTTTTTTTTTTGTTTTTCAGCCATTCCCCGAATCTGACACAAGTGTTGTTTATGTAAAAACTCCAGAAAAACATTACAACAGTAAGTAATTTTGATGTTTTAGTATAAAAGGAATTTATACGGTGGCACCAAGTTATTTTATTTTTTTTATATTTTTACTTGATTCTGTTTTGTTACTATTGATTACTTATATGCTTTCGGTTGTCACTCAAGCACAAAGAATATAACTTCTCAAATTGTTTATTTACAGAGTTGAACAATGAAATTGTTGCCCTAGAAAAGACAACATGATTCTATTTTTGTTTGATGAAAAACATTTTTTTTTTTTTTTTTTGCTGACCATCTACTAGTTGGCCAGTTGTGTACAAATCCCAAGGAGCGATAGGAGCCTTCTATCATGTCTGAAAGTGACACAATGTTCAACGAGCGAGATTGGAGATGCGCCACTGTACAACTCATACCGACTAAAGTTATGACAGTAGAACTATTGCTAGCACCTTCAAAATGCATTGCTGGATTGCCACGAATAATAGGGACATGCCCAGCGGGATGAAAACAAAGTTTCCAGCCACGGTTATGGTTTTTGGTATGGTTTCAAGTAAGGGCCACTTCACATCTTCAAAGTTGGCTTAAAAGTCGACACCAAAGTGTACCTGGATGTGCTGAAGAATGTGGTGATCTCCTGGTGCAATCAGACAGACCTCGGACGTGGCAGCAGGACTTTGCACCAGCCCACAAGTCCAAAGAGACTCAGGATTGGCTTCAGAATGAGTGCTATGACTTGTACCCTTCTCTCACTGGCCACCTCCTCTTGCTCCAACCTGAATCTGCTGGACTACTTCATTTGGTCATATGTCGAGAACATCACCAACATGACCTCCCACAACACTAAAGCCAGCCTGATCACCAGCATCCACTGAGTATTCACCAAGTTCCTGCTAGCACTTGTGGAAAAGGCATGCTCCCAGTTCCGAACCCATATCGAGGTGGTTATTGAGGCTGAAGGAGGCTACATTGAATAGATGTCAGCTCTACTACATAATCAAGTTACCTAATTTGATTTTTTTCGATGAAAGTTTTCAAATAAATCTGTAGTGTTGTTTTCTTTAGGGCAACACTTTTCTCGTCTCACTTTATAATAAAATTTTTACAATACTCGTTCATGTCTTAGTACAAAAGCAATTCCCATGAATCACCAAATCATGATTTTATTTTATTTTTTTTACTTGTTTGATTCTGTTTTATTGATATTCGTTTCCCTGGTTGAATCAGTTACTCACAAGAGAAAAGATATCAAATTATATTATTATACAGTTGAATGTATATTAAACTTTCAAACAACAAAGCCTGTCTCATTGACGAAATGTTGCATCCCTCTGCCTATTCTAAAAGTATTTTAATGGTGAATGCTCAGACAAACTACAAGCACATGTATCCCCTCGACATAAATACCCTGGACAAACCCGACAAGCAACAAAATCCCACCCCTACACAGTAGAGATCCCTAGATGTAAAAAAGCCTTTTACTCCAATAGTTTCTTCCCCAGAACTGCTGGACTTTGGAATTCCCTTCCGGGTTCCTGCTTCCCCGACTGTACTGACATGCAGAAGTTAAAGTGTAATGTAAACAGACATCTTGCTGCTCAACTCCCTATATAGTATCCCTTCAACTTATGTCACTGATAGTAGCTCCCACATTAAAGTGACACTGTACCTTGTTTGGGTTGAAAATTTAATTTAAAAAAAAAAGAAATAATACAACTCAAACAATTTAAAGGACATGTTTAATGACACAAATCCGACCAAACTTTTAACTTTCACCGAAGAAGTTGTACTGTTCAAAAAAATTTAATTTCAAATTTAAAAACTTTTATTTTTTATTTATTTTCCAAACAATATGAAGTGATTATCCTACTTTGGGATTCTATTTGATAACTTTATTTGGTATGAAATCACTCAGAAATTGTTAATGTCGCATAAATCAAACCATTATTATATTTAGCATCAGCATGGTGCAGTTATCCCCCTTAAAATATCTTTCAAATTCTCCATTTATTTATTTTTTACATGATATTAAAGAAATAATCAGTAATTGAGTGAAACTGTTGATTAAAATGTTTTACAATTGATTTTAATTTCTTTTTTTGTTTCAGGTTTTTTAACTGGTCATTCTGCTCGAAAATTTGTGATCGATTTTTTAAGAACAATCGTGGTTGATAGTTTCTCTCAACCCAATACAAATAAATCAAATGCTGTTGTGGACTTGGTCTTAGAGGTAAATCTTATTTTCTCATTTTAAAATAATGTAGGGATATGAGTTTATAGTGACTGAATCGTGAAGTGACTCTTAAAAACGCTGAAAAGCAAATGCCTATAACTGCTACCCTCTTTCTTTCTCTGCTTCATTGGAATTTGCTTTCCTCTTTACTCCTCAAAGCAAGGAAGAAATGTGAACTCAAAATATTTTGCAATCATTGAAAATCGTTTCAAACTCTAAAAAGTAACACATACATGTAAAAATAGTAAGCTGACATGAAGTTAGAAACTTTTATGAAGAAATGAGCCAAAACCTAAGAAGATAGAAACCAACTAGATGCACCTGAAAACACCCAAGAATGTGTTCTCTATAAATCACTCCATTCCTTTTGAGGCTGCGAGTGGCAAGGCAAAAAGGACTCGATGACTCACATACCAGTTTTATGAACTCATACCACAAGTTCTCCAGTTTTTAATCGAATTCTGCTTTTTTCTTTATTTTAGACAAAAATAGATTTTTGTTGAAATCGCGAGTTTCCTCTGAATGTGAACTCTCTGCTTTTTGGTTGAAATCTGCCTTTGTTTTTTATATGTAAGAAAAATCTGATTTTTGACAAATTGTTAGAGCCTTAGCTCCTGATGTTTGGTTGGATTTTATTCTTCTCACTCTCTTTACTGATGTTCCAGATCAGATTGTCTAAAGATATCAGCTTCCTGACTTAAATGTACTGAACATTGATGTGATGGCTTTTTCTCTTATTTTTGCAAAACTAGATCATGTTCTGCCAAACTCTACAAAACAGCTAAACTAACCATCATCAATATGTACTTGAAAATATAAAGAATTTGAAGCATAAAATCTTTTGGCAAATTTACTGGATTCAGCATTAAATAACCTGAAAAGGGTTGATATGCAGTAAAAACAAAACAACCAAACCAAACACCATGAATAAATATTTAAAAGTATAAAACAACTTGAAGCAGAAAATTTTTTTTTCCAAATTGATGTGATTTGGCATTAAATAACTGGAAAAGGGTTGATATGCCGTTAAAAACAAAACAACCAACCCCCCTCTCTTTTTCTTTCATCTTTCTCTCTCGTTCCCAATGTTTTTTACAGAGTGGTCACCACTTATCAAGGCCCGGAAGCCACTCAGGGATAAGGGTTAATGCAAGTACAGGACATTAGTGTGGAGATTTGATGAAGTGTTTACTTAAGGGGGAGGTTCATTAGGAATTTGTTAACATTGGACTTGAAGACATCCAAGTTGTAGTAAGGTGGGAAGCAGGCAGACGGAACAGAGTTCCACAGGCGTGCAGTTCTAAGAAAGAAGCTCTGTTCATGGAATCCACGTTTTGATTTAGGCACAGATAAAGAGTGGGGAAAATTTTTTTACAATGGATACAGCTAGACGGGTGTTTTTCGTGAAAGATTGGCGAGGGGGGGAACCAGAGATTGGAGTTCAGACGAGCACCTGCCATGGAAATAACAATAAAACAAGGATAGGCTCGCAACGTCTCTTCTGTGGGAGAGAGGTTGCAGTGTAGAGAAAAGGGCATTCCCCACTATGCCACAAAGTCTATTTTGTACTCTGTCAAGGCAGGATAGGCTGTTTTTAGCAGCTCCTGCCCAGATATGGCAGCAGTATTCCATCCTTGGACATACTTGGCTTTTATATAGATAGAGAATTGCATCAGTAGTGAGATATCTTCTGGAGTGGTAGAAGGATCCCACCATCTTTCCATACATCCATCTTTTCATGGATTTAGCTGCCTGTCAGGTTTGTCGAGGGTGTCTGCGTTGTGGGGGCACAAGTGTCTGCAGTTCGTCAGAGCATTCACCACTAAAATACTTGTAGAACAAGCAGAGGAATGCAACGTTTCGTCGATGGGACAGAGGCTGAAGCTTAGATGCCAGTTCAGGGCCTATCAGATTGGCAACTCTTTTTTTAACCTTGTCTAGGAGCGAGAGACTAGTAGTAGACGCACCAGCCCAGATGTGACAACAATACTCCATACATGGGCGAATGGTGGCCTTATAGAGATACAGGATACTTTCAGGTTGCAGTAGTTTTCTAGCACGGTAGAGAGAGCCTACCTTTTTCGCAGCGGCCCTGGCAATGTTTTCAATATAATTGTTCCAGCTCATGTTACCTGTGAACGTTAGGCCAAGCAGTTTGAAAGATCTACTCTCAGACAGGGAGTCACTGGCCATTGCTATTGGTGGCAGAGAAGGTAAACCTAAATGTAGATTCCATGAACAAAGCATCTTTCTTAGAACTGCACGCCTGTGGAACTCTCTTCTGGTTGCCTGCTTCCCAGCTGACTACAATCTGATTGTCTTCAAGTCCAACATAAACAAGTTCTTGATGAACCGTCCTCCTAAGTAATCCAATTTACAAAATTCCCACTACTTATGTTTACTACGCTATAATCACATTGACTAAGGTATACCCATTAACCCTTATCCTTGAGTGGCCTCCGGGCCTTGATAAGTGGTGATTCCTGTGTAGAAAAAAAAAAAATCTGAAGATTTTACATTTGATGACAGAAGACATTGGCGAGATGCCAGTGAGTTTTCGCAACTCTGTGATATTAATGTGATCAAATAGTTTGTGATCAGTAATTAAAGACATTGGAAAGTTTCTATTTTCTGATGTAATTTTACCATCCAATTGACACATTCAAGTTTGTATAAAACTGCATATGAATAACTTCAAATGTTTATTGAGTGAAAGTATCAAAAAAAATCTTCATATTCCACATTCAAAGGGAGATAACTAAATATTAGCTTTGTTGCATGAAGAATATATTTTTTCCTTTTCCCTAATCTTAAATATCTAACTCTTGTTTTTGATCCTCCTTCCTCTTTTTCAGGCGATGCCCGATCATGCACTGAGGTCCCAGCAACGTGAATATCAGACAGAGATAATCAAAACTCTCATGGACCACCTGTTGGCTGCAGACGTACTCCTGGGAGAGCAGGCTGCCTTACCCATAGCAATGGGAGGAAGTTACGCCAACATGGCCAACAACGTTTTCTACTTTGCGAGTAGAGTTGTTGACAAATTGTGGCAGGGTCAGTACCTTTTCAGATTTTATCTATTATTTTTTTTATTGTTTCGTCTCTTTAATTCTCTGCGATACTATCGATTAAGCAATTACATTTTTTTTTAGATCAAAAAACTGAATCTGCATTTGTCAGCACAAGTCATGAGTTGTCTTTGTCAGAATTTGGTGCTAAATTTCGACACCAGTTGCAGTATCAATCATGTGGTCTCTGTCACTGCTGCAAGAAAATGGTTATCCGTCCAAACAAAACCATAACTTCAGTTTAAAATAAGTAACAATGTTTGAGAAATTATAATGATATTTGGTTTCGTCTATTGGATTACATGCCCACAAATTAAGACAAACATATCAGAAAGCCAGAGAAACCCAACAGGTTATTCTTTCTTACTAGAAGATAGCAGCAGCTGTGGTACAACTAAGATAGATAGTTATTAAGAATGTGAGTCTGTATTGTTTTATTTCAAGAAATTACAATAATTTTTATTTTCTTCTACTGAATGATAGACTTGCAATTCAAGACAAACATATCTATCCACCAGACACAATCCATCAGCTTAAGGTCCAAACTCCTTTATCCCTGAGATTCACAAAAATCCAAAGGATTTCTTTCTTATCCTCTTTCTTGAATATATATTAGTGTTGGGACGATTAATTGGAATGAGAAAAATCGGAGCTTTTTGGGGTATCGGAATTGGAAAAATTTTAGTCTATTTTCTGATGCAAAAATCGATTCCTTAAATTATCTTTTTATTTAATTTTGGCTTAAGAAACATCTTCCACTGCTTGAAATAATAATAAAATAATAAATATTTATTGATTTTAAACTTCCAGTAAGACTAAAATCTCTAGGTCCCGCCTCATAAATGTGTTCTTATGTTTGAGAAAATATATGCACATTTAAGATGTTTTTACAGTAATCGGACAAAATACCACTTTTATAGTTGAATATTTAGAGATTTATAAAGAATTGGAATCGGGAATTGTATCAGAATCGGGGAAAAATATTGGAATGGTCACATCGCAAGACCACTTGAGATCTATCAGAGTGACCATGATGAGGTTCACCATTTTGTATGATGAGATTTTGCAAAGTTTCAAGTATCTCACAATCACAGCATGGAACCATATCTTAAAGAAGCAATAACTTTTTTTAAGTGAAGAAATCAAATTTGAGGTGGTCGAAACCCCAGAATCAGAAACACAACTGAGCCCCTGTGCTGGAATAGTGTTATTTGGGGTAGGCCATAATCAGACTACTTAAAAATCATAAAGTGTTTTATAAATGTTTCTAAATTTTTAAAATGAGGATTGATAATTTGTATGATTTGGACTACTGTTCTCATCTGGAGTGTTATTTTCACAATGTGTTGATCGATGTAACCTCTGACCTTCTTCAGATGGATCTTTTCGAACTTGGGAATCTTTCTATCGAATTTGGGAATGTGCATGGAAGGCGAGCTGCTCCCGATGATTAAATAAAGGGTCCTGTTCAAAATTCTGTGCAGATTCCCGACTTCGATAGGATACTCCTGAAGAAGGTTGAAGTTTACATCAACCGAAGCAGTGTGAAAATAACACTCATGATGAGGCCAGTAATCCTAATATGTTTTATAAATGGGCATAAAAAATTACTGACCAAAGGGGCCAACATTTGGGATAAATAAACTTTTTATAATGTCTCAAATGGCTCACAATCACATCGTGGAAACTTATATTCACGAAGATATTATTATTTCAAAGTCACCATCCCATTTCTTGTGTGGCCTTTGATGTTATCCTATTGCAGGTCTGCTGCATGCACCTATGCATCACACTAAACATGCAGTAGTGTGCATGTTTACATAACAAGATCAAAAAAAAATTCAATTTTTATCAGGGAGTACAGTCTGTCAAGTCTGGTCTAATTTTTAATAACTTGCAATGCAGAATGGGTAAAGCCTCAGCAGCATTTAACCAACTTTTCAAGATCTGTAGAAACAAAAAGTAACTTTTAGATCTAAAGATTTTATTACAACATCTTGTCCGTGCTGCTATAGGGAAGTGAAACTTGGCATCTCAAAATCAACAAAGAGAGGAAATTGAATGCTTTTGATTATAAGTGTCTTAGAAAGATTCTAGGGATCAAATAGAGCAATTGAATTACCAACCAAGAAGTCCAAAATCGCATTGACCAGCAGGTAGTATTGTAAATAATCTGCAAATGATGTCTACGCTGGCTCAGATACATCCTAAGATTAATCCCAGAGAGAATTGCCAACCAAGTGTTGAAATGGAACCCTGGTAGAAAAAGGAGGAGAGGAAAACTAAAAATGAACTGGAATCAAAAGAGATTTACTTGCAATGGAAATCAACTGGAGGAATGCTGTGGATGTGTCTTCATATTGAAAATGATTGTATGTTTTGACTCCTCTATCGCAGGATGGAGTTTCTAAGTCAAAGCACTAGTACCATGTAAACTAATACAACTTATTTTACAGTTGGGTTGTCAGTGACTAAACTGACTCCCTTATTAGCTTACATATGTGAATACCCAGCAACAAGTTGTTCCTATTTAGAACAGGGTATTTATTTGCTCCCCCACCGAGCAAATTAGGCACAAGGTCGATTTTTAAAGTGAGGAGTGAAGGGGAAATGGGAACCAACTCCCCAGGGAGTAGGGGAGCTGGATAGTGACAATTGGTATAAAGGGTTGCCCCTACATTGACCAAGTCTTATATGTGGGGGAAACCCCACATATAGTCTTTGCTTGCAGTATCTGCCGGAACAGATACTACACTTTGATCTTGAGGTATTTATTTGCTCCCCCACTGAGCAAATTAGGCACAAGGCCGATTTTTAATGTGAGGAGTGAAGGGAAATGGGGACCAACTCCCTGGGGAGTAGGGGAGCTGAATAGTGACAATTGGTATGAAGGGTTGCCCCTACATTGACCAAGGTCTTATCTGTGGGGTCGCCCCCACATAGGGTCTTTGCTTGCAGTATCTGCCGGAACAGATACTACATTTTGAGTTGTTGAACAATGTCTTTGTTAGCATCATTTTCATCTGTAGTTTGTTCTTTAATCTTCGCATTACGTGAGTAATTTTTTTGACAAAGGGGGAAGAATTACTGTTTTCTGGATCAAATATTGTTTTTAATGGATGATATGTGCACATTTCCCATGATCTCATAGTATTCATCATCATTTAACTGCCAAGTCTCTCCATCTCATTAACCTTTATCATTGAATTAAAAAAAAAAATGTAACTTTAACATAAAATGGTCTCCTCTTGATTTTGTGATCATTTTATATTAAACTTTTATAATAAACTTGCATATCAAACTTGACCCCCTTCCAAACAAATGAGCAATAAATATACAGTTATGAAAAGATCAAAATATTAGTATAGACTTTCTACTTCTACGTGACCATGGGAGGGGGGGGCAATTTTTTTTGATAACCTGAGAATTTTGGTGTTTAATTGACATTATATATGAAATATTAAATGAAAAAAAATCTAGAAAATGACTAGTTGAGCACATGTGTTGCATGGAGAGAATGATACGAGAATGATACGATGGATGTGTCATGTGAGTATTAAAGACGGGCTAGATTAGTTTGGAAATCAATTTTTAAAGCCGTTCAACACATGTAAACATAAAATGTGCCTTAAACCAAATATGATGATGGTTGTTGTTGTTATTGTTGAATCAAATGATTTTTCGTGGCATTCGGCTTTCTGATATCTTTCCAGTAAGAATTATTTCTAGAAAGACATTGTGTACTTACAGTAGGAACGGCTATCAACATCTTAAGTGAAAATGTTTCTGTGGAATGAACTGGATTCGAACTTGGCACACCCAGGTTGTCAATTCATGTTGTTAACCACTTGGCCACCATCATCTCCCTGATGATGACTCTAAGAAAATATGAACTCCATGAGGGGAATTTTTTTTAATTTGATTTTTTTTTAATCTGAAAATTTGGTGCTTAATTGATTGTATTCCGAAGAATTAAAAAAAAAAAAATTCTTACAAAATAGTTAAACGTAGAGAATAATTAGCACTGAAAAACTCGTAAATCCCAAAACACATAATTTATATAAAATGCATTACAATTAAATTCTATACCGAACTTCCATAGTTTTAATGTGTGGAAACGATTCGTAAGATTTTTACTTTTTAAAAAAATTTTTTTTAACACAGGAATCACCACTTATCAAGGCTCGGAGGCCATTCGAGGATAAGGGTTAATGGGTATAGATTAGTTAATGTGATTATAGCGTAGTAAACATAAGTAGTGGGAATTTTATAAATTGGATTACTTAGGGGGACGGTTTATCAAGAACTTGTTTACATTGGACTTGAAGACAAATTGTAGTCAGCTGGAAAGCAGGCAACCAGAAGAGAGTTCCACAGGCGTGCATTTCTAAGAAAGATGCTTTGTTCATGGAATCTACATTTAGGTTTAGGCACAGATAAAGAGGGTGTAAATTATTGATAGTGGTTTTGGCTAGATGAGTGTTTTTCGTGAAAGGTTGGCGAGGGGAGGCCATAGATTGAAGCTCAGCTGAGCACTTCCCATGAAAATAACAATAAAGCTGAAACAGGCTCGCAATGTCTCTTCTGTAGAAAAGAGGTTGCAGGGAAGAGAAAAGGGCATCCTCCATTAAGCTACGAAGTCTATTTTGAACTCTGTCAAGGCAGGATAAGCTGCTTCTAGCAGCTTCTACCCCGGTGTGGCAACAGTATTCCATGGTTGGCCATACCTGGCTTTTATAGAGGTAGAGAATTGCATCAGGAGTAAAATATCTACTGGAGTGGTAGAAGGATCGCACCATTTTTCCAGTGACCTTGGCAATGGATTTGATATACGTGTTCCATTTCAGGTCAGGAATAAAGGTCAAGCCCAGAAGCTTGTCCAATCATGAAGCCTCCCTAAGACGAGAGCCATTCATTTCAACTGATGCCAGATTGGCATCAGAGCGTAGATGATGTAGAGATATAAGCTTGGTTTTAGATGCATTAAAAGTAACCAGCCACCTCTTTCCCCATTTTACCATGTGCTCAAGCTCAGAGGAGAGAGAATCACAGAGAACTTGGTCATTTACTGTCTTTGATGTGCTACCATAGATTGTAGTGTCGTCAGCATAAATGTCTACGAATGATGTAAGGATGTGATTTGGAAGATCATTAATGTAGATCAGGAAGAGAGTTGGGTCCAGGATAGATCCCTAAAGGACTCCAGCATTAATACTGAGAATAACACTTGAAAACTTGTGAAGCAAAAACAAAAAAGAAAAAAATGGTGTGACCTGCATTATTTCTAATATCCATAAATGATTTATAAGAATTAAAAAACAAAAACAAAAAAAAAAACGTATAAAAACTTTTACAAATTGCTTCCACATGTTAAAACTATGGAGGTTCAGTAGAGAATTTCATTTTAATGCATTTTCTATGAATTATGTGTTTTGTTTTGGAGGGATGGTTACAGGTTCTTAAGTGTTAACTATTCCATAATTTTATCAAACATCAGAAAAAAAAAAAAAAAGAAAGAATATTGGCAATTTTATTCAGCATTAAGTAACTCATAGACGTAAAATTAGATGAAACTAAAATACTGGATCTGATTTTACAATGGTATAGTAGACTTTTATCGAGTTAATAACTCTTTGGTTTTTAACAATATGGAGTTGTTGAAAGTAAAATTGAATAAGAAAGCGATTTAAAAAAAAAAATTCATTCATTAAACCTTACTTCTAAATTTCTCGTCAGTCACTAGTCATATACATGATGCTAGAATATCGTAATATTTTAGAATATTGCGATATTTATCAAGTGTTTGGATTTCTTTTCTTCTGGCTTCTCTCTGTATGAGCATATATTTGTTGACGGTGAGGTTTCTATTTTTAAAGATTGCATAAATTGATGTGATGCAGAAAGTCGAACACAAAACATTACATCATAAGAATATCAGTCGGTGACATGTGAATCTTGTGTTTGCTATTAATTTCTGTTTGATTTACTGTATTTACGATTAGATCTTTTAATTGTTTAAATTTATTAAAAAGAAAATTGCTTGTGTGTAATATTTAAAGAAATTGAATTGAAACTAATACAAGGGAGGTAAATCTAATAATATTTGCTGCTTGTTTATTTTACACAAGTGAAATATGGTAGTTGTTTTTTTAATTTTTTTCCCAAACAAGACATATTGTCACTTGGAGTTAAGAGATCATTATTTTGGATCATGTCTACTATAGACTATGTGAGAAGATGAGCGAGATGTCTGTTCACATTATATTTAAACTTCTGTGCATGTTAGTACAGTTAAGGAAGCAGATGACAGAGAGGGAATTCCAAAGTCTAACAGCGTAAGGGAAGAAGCTATTAGAGTAGAAGGCTTTCCAGCATCTAGGTGTCTCTACAGTGAAGAGGTAAGATTTTCCTGATAGTCTGATTTGTTGGGTGTACGTACCTTGAGGAGTACAAGTACAATGAGTTTGTCAGAGTACATTCCATTAAAGTATTGCAAAACAGACCCAGGGATGCAATATTTTAGTGATGGGGCAGGGGTTAGAGCTTAGTTGATAGTGCGTGACCTATTGGAGACTCTTTCTTTTTTTTTGCACCCTAAGAATAAAAAATTAGTCGTAAGTGCATCAGATGAATGGTGGCTTTGTAGAGATACAGAATACCCTCTGGTGTGAGTAATTTTCTAGTATGATAGAGGGAGCCCACCTTCTTCTGTCTTTGCAACAGCCTTGGCAATCTCCTTAAAGTATTTGTTCCAATTCGTGTTGCCTGTGAATGTTATGCTAAGGAGTTTGCATGAAGAGCTCTCGGGTAGCATATTATTTGTGATATTTTTTTTGAAGTCTTTGATATGACTCAACCAAAGATTGAACCTGGGTCTCTCAGCCTATTAGTGAACACTTTTATCATTATGCCAAACGACAAGTAAGTATGCTTGTGTTATGTTGATTAATCTGACTATTATTTTCATCTTGGGTGCTATTAGCACGACGTTTCAGTCACTGCGACCTTCTTCAGGTGTTGAAAACGTGCTTCTTTTCAACACCCGAACAAGGTCGCAGGTTGCAGCGACTGAAACGTTGTGCTAATAACACCCAAGGTGAGAATGATAGTCCAATTAATCAACATAACACAAGCATCCACAATTCATCTCAAAAATTCAGAATTGCATACTATGTTCTTGTTTAGAATTCTCCATATATTAAAAAACAAAAATAAAAAAAATCTGTATGATGTATGTATATGTGACAAAACGAAAATATCCTATCCCCAAAATTGCATTAATTGATCAAGTAGATTTTTTTAAATAGAAAATTAAATTTTATGAGGTACCGAAAAACGGCTAACTGATCCGCCATTTTGAAAATGATCTAAAATTGAAAAGCAAAAGGGAGATAACTCAATAATTCAAACTTGCAAAATTTCTGTTGTAATGCCTAGAATCTCCACTAATCGCTTAAAAACGATTTACTTTATAAAACTACTAGATCAATTTACGTGAATTTTGGAATATGATATTTTTGCTTAGTCACAGGTACGTACATTATACAAATATTTCTTTTTTTTTTTTTTCTTTCTTAACATGGGGAAATTCTAGACAAAACCAAAAAGGTATACACAAACTTCTAAACATAAAAACACACTTCATACACATTAGTGACCAATAGTGTTTATATAAAACATTCTGTGACCTGTTGTTAATAGCTTAATGGTTATATGTGTTGACTTTTAATCTCGGTTTGAAGTGTTTGTCTGCCTAGACACACTGAAAAGCTGTGATACAGAAAAACTTAAAAAATATCTTAGTGACCCCTGAAGATTGAACCTTCTTTATAATCTATGGACCCACGGTTCGAGTTCTTGTAATGCAGCCATTCATTGAAAATCCACGGATTAAAGAAAATCTTTAAAAATTATTTGTGCTCCTTGTCAAATAATAGATTTTGTTGTAATTCTACATAATTTAATTCAGAATTTCCATATGTATATATATATATATATATATATTACTAACTAAGTTCAAATTTATTGAATTAAAAAATCAATATTTTTTTCAAAAGTGCTCAATACATATATAAAGCTATTATGAGATAATGTAATAGAGAAAAAAAAGCATGACCGAAACGTTGTGCTAATAACACCCAAGGTGAGAATGATAGTCCAATTAATTAACATAACACAAGCATCCACAATTCATCTCAAAAATTCAGAATTTCGATAAGTATATCGACAAGTATTTCTGTTAATTCATTTTGATCTGCTATATTTCACTTGTGCATTAATTATCCTTCGGGTGACCTCGTATCATAGATGGGATGCACTAATGCCTGCACTTTCAGCTATTTAAATGTAAATCAATATCCAAATTTCTTCAAGAATTTCTGGAATTATAATAAGTTATCATGCCCTGATAATCAAACGGTCCCATGGCAAACATTTCAAACCTATAAAGTTGTTATTTTTGGACCATTCTTTTTACGTTTGTAGCGAATTCAGATGTTATCGGCCAACCGTTATCCAATACGGCATCAACGAGTACTGGTAAGCGTTTTGCCAATGTCATTTTTGGATTTTATATTTGGATTAACAATTCTTTATCTTTAACTGGATGCAATTGTTTGTTTTGTTTTTTTTTCTTTTTTTTGGTTTTTACTTCATAGATAATACCCATCCATCCACCACACCCAATAAAATATTTTCTTCATCTTTTTTCCTCCTCATCTAATTTTATGTTAACGACAAAATTTTTCTTCTTGTACAGATCTTTTTTCAATGTGTGTCAATATATATATATATATATATATATATATATATAGATAGATAGATAGATTAAAAGAAATACTGAGATGTCGTAGGATTACAGATTGTATAATATTGTAAATCTAAAGTTCAAACAAATATCAATATTTATTAGATAATCCCAAACAGATAAAAAACAAAGCTCTATATACGAGATAGAACAATAATATAAATGGAAATTCTGAATTAATTTCTGTAGCTTTACAACAAAATTTATTGTTTGATAAGGAGTACAGGTAATTTTAAGTTTTTTCCTTAATCCATGTATTTTCAATGAATAGCTCATCTCATCAGAAAATGTTATTAACAAAATAGATGTGGGTTATTATAATTTTTTCTTATTAGCACATAAATTGAAAATTAAATTTGTAATGATTAACATTTCCTTCGATGAGATGAGCCATTCATTGAAAATCCACGGATTAAAGAAAATCTTTAAAAATTATTTGTGCTCCTTGTCAAATAATAGATTTTGTTGTAATTCTGCATAATTTAATTCAGAATTTCCATATATACATATATATATATATATATATATATATATATATATATATATATATTACTAAGTTCAAATTTATTGAATTAAAAAATCAATATTTTTTTCAAAAGTGCTCAATACATATATAAAGCTATTATATGTGAAATAGCAAAACAAAATGTATGCAAATTAATTAGCATTTCAACTATTTTAAATTGTTGAAGGTCATCTTTGCTAATAGTGTTTTATTTTTTAAATTAATTATAAAATTTTACTTTTTATTTATTTATTTACTATGTTAGCCTTTCATTTAATCATTTTAAGTCATTGTTGAACCCCCTGACAAGACAAGTAAATTTGTACAAACGTTGAACAATTAGAGGAAATCATCATGTATTAGTTTTTTTTTTAGGTACAATGTTTCGATATAGATTGTTGATTTTGTACATTACCTGCAGGTTACCCAGCATTGTCCAGTCATAAAATATGCTTACATATGTTATTTTAATTTATGCAGATTTTTATATTTATTATTATAGAACCAATTCTCTATTGATTATTATATTGTACCCAATATATAGTAATGATTTCAAAAGTGTAAAAAAAAAAAAGATTTAAATACCATCAACTAGAATCGAAACAAAGAATTTGGTTTAATCAGAGTCAGAGATAGGGTGTTTACAGCATGGACACACAAACTCAACATCATCCACTAATCTGTATATAAAATTTAATTTCTTGAACCCTTAACAATTACATTCTGCCCTTTTTTTTTCCAAAGACCCCTTCATGTACAGAATGGTTGGAAAGTAACTCCTATTACTAAGGACTTGTAATTTATTAAAGTGATCAACCATAGTCGAGGATGACCCAAAGGCTCCCTTTTCATTAGCTGCTACAACAAAGTATAGAGAAGGTCACCAGTCTTTTCCTTGTTACCCTTGATCTTCACCTTATCATGCTAAGTGTTTAACAAGAGGGCATCAATACAATTTTTGAATCTTTGCTATGAATGTATTGAAGATTGAACCCTGATCGCGAGGCATATTAGTGAACATCTTAACCAATATGCCAAATAGGCTAGTAAATTTATTACTTAAATACAAGAAATTACAAGAAATAAATATAAGAAAATCCATAGCATAGGGGGTCCATTTTTTAATGGAATATGGGTTCTAACATGCGCCACTAGCTTCTCAAATTACCTGGGAACTATATTAACTGATTTCACAAATAGCTTTCCTTTTCATTTTTTCTTATGACGTCATCACTTATTGAGACTAAAAGCACTTCAGGGTAAGGGTAAATGAGGTAGATTGTTAATTAAATGATGATGAATACTAGTGTCGGGACGATTAATCAGAATCAGAAAAATCGGAAGATTTGGGGGTATCAGAATCGGAAAAATTGATGCCCATTTTCTGATGCCAAAACGATTCTTTTAATTGTCTTTTTTTATTTGATTTTGTTTAAAACACAATCTTCCATTGCTGGTAATAATGATAAAATAAGAATATTTATTGATTTTAAATCACTAGCAAAGCTAAAATCTATAGATCATCCTCCACAATTGTATTTTGACGTTTAGGAAAATATTTGCATATTTAACATGTTTTTTTTTTTTTTTTTTTTTTTTTTTACGAAAATCAGAGGAAATAACAATCTTATAGTTAAATAATTAGAGATTTTTAAGTAATCAGAATCGGGAATTTAGCACGGAATCGGTAATTGCATCGGGATCGGAAAAAATATTGGAATTGTCCTATAACTACAAGAGGATTGAAAATCTTCACATGCCACTCAACCAAAATAATAGCCAACCCAGAAAACAGCAATACTTTTCCCTTTATCAGAGACATCACTCATTGATTGTAAGGACTCAAAGACAAAAAAAGGGGAAGTGAGCATTACAAGGTTGTCTCCCCCATTTTCTTTTCTTCTCTTAACATTCCACAAGCAATGAATCTGACAAAGAGAAGGATTGTTATTTTGGGGTTGGTTGCTTTTAGTGGGTGGCATGTGGAGTTCTTTCTGAAATCAATTGGTGTGGGTCTCAGTTGGCTTGAAAAGCTTTTGGCAAATGTTGGTGCTCATATTGAATTCTGAATAATGTAATACGCTTTTGGTTATGTTAAATAAACTTTATTTCATTTTAACTTCTGTTTTTTGTTTAGTGAAAGTCTTGTCTGTGTGTATTGAGAGAAGTCCCTTCTGATTAATAATTACATAATTCCAGTTTAATTAAAAATAACTCTACATTTAAAAAAAAAATCTTGTCTTTACTTTGAAATGCTTCTTTTTTTTTGATTTTAAAAAAACTTTGTAATTCAAATATACTTTTTAGTTTTTACTTTGAAATGTATTTTTGTTTTTGTAGAATAGTTTTTATACAATAAAAAATGTTTTTTATACAATAAAAATGGGGTTTATTCAATAAAAAATTGTTTTATACAATAAAAAATGGTTTTATACAATAAAAATCTATTTTAAAATGCTACATTTACTTTAAAATTAAAAAAAAAAAAATCTTATTACAAAAATATTTTTTAATTGAAAATTTTTAAATTTGTAAAAAAAATCTATTGAAGTCAAAATGAAAGACATTTATTTAACATAACCACACTTTCTTACATTTATTTCTCGCAAGAATTATATTACAATAACTTAATAATAGAGAGTTACTTTCCATTCACTCTGTATAACACTTCTCCTGAAATAGATTAAATTTAGTGACAGGGAGAAGGCCTGCATCAATGCTGGGATAACCGGAGAAGGACTGGTGTTATTTCATACTTTAAAGTATATAAATACTTTCAGCATTTCATTATATTGAATTTTTGTGTGTGTGTGTGTGTGATTATTTTGACTTTCATAATGGATTCATAAATCCTAAAATATTTCTCCACTAACTTTTAGAAACTATCCTGCTATGCATTCCTTTTTCTAATTTCTACTAACAAAAATACATTAACATTAAACACTAATCACTATTGCTTTGGCTTTCGATGAACTGATTTACTAAATTGATATTTTTCTGTTAGAAATTAGTATTTTAGTCGCAACATAGCTTTGACTAGATTAGAACATGAAATTTGGTTTGTGTTGTAGAAACAATCAAAATTGCTGCGTTGTTGGATTGAAATATTTGATTCTGTGTTTTAAGAAATTTATATTTTGTCTTTAATATTTTTCAGTGCTTTTTTTAGTGTACACTCGATCAGGCCCATTTTTATTCACATAAACTTACAGTATAAAAGTGCTACTTTAGTATGTTGTTATTTTGACTATTTGAGCCCTAACATCAGTTCCCAACCTTTATCCTTCTCGTAGCCTTAATCCTAGCACATAAAGAAAAATGACAATCCTAACACGAACAGTAACAAGATAAAACCTTATCACCAATTTAGACTCTAAAGTAATCCTAACCTCAATGCAAAGCCTATCCTAGCCCATCACAAGACCGACCCTTACCTCTACCACAAGCTTAACCCCAGCACAAGCTCAACTGTTAATCCCTGCACAAGCTCAACTGTTAACTCCAACACAGGCTCAACCCTAAACCTCCAGCACGGGCTTAACCCTAAACCTCCAGCACGGGCTCGGCCCTAAACCTGCAGCACGGGCTCGGCCCTAAACCATCAACATGGGCTCGGCCCTAAACCGTCAGCATGGGCTCAACCCTAAACTCCCAGCATGGGCTCGGCTCTAAACCCCCCCATATGGGTACAACTGTTAACCCCAGCATGGGCTCCACCATTAATCACAACACAAGCTCCACCATTAATCCCAACGCAGGCTCCACCATTAATCCCAGCACAAGCTGAACCTTTAACCTCAACGCAAGCCCTAACTTTTAGACCTTGAAATTCCAGTGAACTACACACTAAAGAAGAACCGTTTTGTACCTCGTTATCTTTTTACATTCATTTCTATATAATCTTATAACGTCATGAAATGTTTAAAGATGCGGACTAAGATGGAGATTAATTTGGTATCTACGTATTTACATTCGTACTTGTGCACTTCGCAATATATTTGATCATAACTTCAATCCTCAGATCACACAATTTCATGTCCATTTCCAAAGATTTTTTTTCTCTAATTTTTGAATGAAAATACCTTTTTGATTGAATTCAATTTGACATTATTGACCATGTGTGTGAAGACATTATTTTAAAGTCGAAAGTACAGATATAGAGCTTGAAGCCTCTTGTAAGAAATAGCGGATTTAAGTGAACCCAGGCAAATGCAAAATGTGTTTCTCTTCTTGACAACAAAATGGTTGAAACCCCCCACCCCCCAAAGCGGACAGTAGAAGAACAATAGGAAGAGCAACTTTTAATTTAGATCTCTAAAAGCAAAGATATGGGGTAGAAAGGACATATCAACTCCTTTAAAGATAAGACTTTTAAATGCATTAATAGTTTGTTGTATATGCAAGTGAAATATGGATTATATACTGCCAAAGCCTGTTTTGGAAATTGAAAAGAAATGCAGACATTAGAAAGAGGATTAATATTAACAAATCTATCATTTATTTTTTTTAATTTGGAAAGAAAAAAACAGATTAACATGGTTTTGGACATGTTTCTCAGCTATCAGACTCCAACTATGTATAGAAATCATATAAAGATTTCATTCAAGAAAAGTCAAGAGGACAACCATCTCAAAGAAATTTTTATCTCGGGCCAGTCTTTCAACTATCAGGAAGGGTGTGCCAGTCTTAACCCTTATTTGGTGATAATGTTGATGACATCACATTCATTGCTTCTGTCTTTGATAAGTTGAAGCTCTCCACTTCTCAGTGAAAAGCCACTTGTAAGAAATGGAGGATAGAAATGAACCCATGCAAATGCAAAATTTGTTTTGTCTTCTGGAGATTCTATCTAAATCAAAAACAAAATGGTTGAACAAAAAAGAAAATGAAGGTTCTGTGTTAGGCTAAGTCGTTCAAAGATCTTCATCTGATATTAGTAGAAGAATAGTTAATAGCAACTTTTACATTCGGACGTTTAAAATGAAAGATGTGGAGCAAGAAGGACACATCGACGCCACTGAAATTAAGACTTTTTTACAATTCATTGCTAGTTCCTATTGTTGTATATGCAAGTGAAATATGAACTATACTGGCAGAACATGAGAAGCTCAGTATATTTGAAATGTAATCCAATTTACCAAACTTTCACTTCTAACGATTACTATGATATTCTCCTTTTGACCAATGTATACTCTTTAACCCTTATCCTCGAGTGGCTTCTGGGCCTTGATAAGTGGTGATTCCTTAGTAAAAAAAAAAAAAAAAGAAAGAAATGAAATGTTTAAAAACTATGTTGGGGGTAATGTTTTGAGATAGATTAACAAGTTATAGACATCTGGCTTTTGAGCTAGGATCAAAGTCTTTATTTAAAAAAAAAAATTGATTTGACATTAAGTAGGACGACTCTTGGGGTGAATGTGATACAGTGTAAACTGGATATAAGAGACTTCTTCTCTAAACCCTACAACTCTCAACTCTCTTATATACGGGGTTCTTTTATCCAGGTTACAGTACTTGTACAGTTTAATCAAAACATTAAAAAAATGAAAATATCGAAAAAAGGTTATATTGTACCTATCTGTTTTGGACTGAAGATCTAAAAAAAAATTTCATTTAATTTGATCGAGTAGTTTTTTTTTTTTTTTTTTTTTTTTTTACAGCGGAAAAACACGTTCTTATGAGAGCGCGTTGAAGTCCACCATTATGAAATTTGTTAAACACGCCACAGAGAGATAACTCCAGTTAAAGCGCCGACACTCCCTCCCCATCTTTAATACTAGCTTTTCTTCCTAAAAATCGAACCTTTTGCTCAGTATCATAACAACGTTTTTTTGATGTAAAAAAAACAAACTGCTTGATGAAATTAAGTGAAATTTTTTTTTCGGAGAACTTTGTTCCATAACAGATACGTGCAATATAACCTTTTTCCGATATTTTCATTTTTTTAATGTCTTGATTAAACTGTACAAGTACCCAGATTACAGTGTACATTAACACAGGCTCTAATTTGGGACCAGAGAAAATCTCTCTTATATCCGTTGTTCTTATATTCGGGTCTCTTATATCAGGGTTACACTGTTTTATAGTTATTGAGTATACTAGCTAGTAAAATGTTAGAAAAATATTAGGTACAGTGACAACGATGACCATAAACCTTCATCCCCACATTTTTGAACAGCCTTGTGCCTAATTTATTTATGACTTGTAAAACTTTTGTAAATAAATAGATTTTTCAAAGTGTAGTATCTGTTCTGATGTTACTTACACTAAGTTAATTCTGTCCTTAGTCAGTGAAGGAAAAACCCTTCTAGACTAAGGCAATTCTAAATTTTTGACTCTTAATCCAGAGTGCCCCCTTCTGAGGATTCGGATATTTATTCCCCCACATTAGAAACGACCTTATGTCAAATTTTGCTCTCGTTGGGAAGCAAATAGATTTAAACGTGCAAATATCAGAAAGAGGCTTAATACTTGCAAGTCCATCAAAGCATTATTTGAAAAAAAAAAAAAAAAAAAAAAAAAAAAGGATTTGGGCATGTTTCTTGGTTACTGAACACCAACTATGTAAAGAAACCACATCAAGAAGATTTAATTCAAGAAATACCCAGCAGATGACCACCAAAAAGATGGATCAATCAGATAAATATTCAGACGTGCATGCTGCTTTTAACTGCTGAAAGACTGGCCTAAGACAGTGATAAATGGGTGAATTTTGTTAAGTATGTGAGAAGGCTCTCTAGAACATGCAAATAAGTCAAACTTAGGTGATATGCTATTGTAATAAAATACCATCGGAGATATCCCCAAACATCTGGATGTTTGGATTCTTTGGTGTTATTTTTGAGTGTCATTTTCACAATGTTTCGGTCAATGTAACCTCTGACATTCTTCAGGTGTATCTTGTTGAACTCTGGAATTTGGACAGAATTTTGAACGGAACTCTTTACTTACTTCACGGGGTTAGCATGCTCTTGTTCAGTCAGCCATGACTGGATAGAGGTCCTAAGTAATTCGCAATTGTATGTTTCACTTGCCCACACTAAGATTTGAATCTTCAACCTTTAGGAGAATATCACTTTTACAATTGATTTTTTTTTTCAGTACTCCAACCACTGCACCACATAACGTAAAGTAAGTTTAAAATGGTCCTTGCTAAATTCATCTGAAATGCGTATGAATCAAATTTAATGTAAATCTGAAATATTTGAATGTTCAAATCTGGTATATTGTGCTGATCTTACACCCTCTAAAAACTGTTTAAAATGCTCAAAAAATTGAAATTCAGGAATCATTAATTGATGTCTAATACTTATTTTTAAAATTTCACAAAAATCAGATTGATCTAGATTTTCACAAAGAGCCTCCACTCACTTTTTATCCATTAGTACAAAATTAAATTATACTAAATATAGCCCAAATTGTCCCCCTTCCTTCTTATGCCTATCAGCTGTGTTCCAAAATTCATGAGGATTGGTTAATTAGCTTAGGAGAGAATCATACATATAGTATAAGCATATATACATGCCTTACTTACATGTACACGCACACACACACACATGGTGTACCTTCTCCAAGTGATGTTACCTCAAGTAATTGCACGAAGCTGGATACTCCACCAGACTAGATAAATTCTTGTCCTGAAATCCAATAAGACCAGAAAACCAAAATGAAAGATATACTACAACGTATGAAAATGGTTAACTGGGGAGAAAAGTATGTTCTCAATTTCTTTACTTTTGAGAGATAAAGAAGTTTAATGGAATATTTGAATATCTATGTAGCTCATATAGAGTCCAAGTATTAGCCCCAGGTTGTGGGTCTCTTGATTTCTGAGAACTTCGACTGAAGTAAAATAAAAGATATGTATTGTATACATATATGTGTGTGTGTGTGTGTGTGTGTATATATATATATATATATATATATATATATTCAAGCAAACATTAAATGTAACGGAGACACTTTGCTTTATGATTCTTTTTTAATTTTTCGATTTTCACTTGTACTTCCTCAACACCTGAAGATGATTCATGGATGAATCGAAAGTGACAGTAACAACTATGGAACCTTTATTAATATTTTTGATTCTGATATAAAAAAAAGATTATACGGAAAATCGAAAAAAAAAAACAAAACAAAAACAAAGTGTCTCCATTGCATGTAAGAATGTTTACTTGAATGAAAAAAAATGCTGCCTAAATATACCAATTCCAAATATATATATATATATATATATATACACATATACACACACATGTGTACACACAAATTATTTATTTGCAAGCTGTATATTGCATATTTTAGAGATGTGCCATGGTTTCAGTGACATTGTAAGACCTTTAATGTTTAGAAAAAAAAAACAATCTGTTAATCGATATGAATGAAACCATAGCATGTCTCTGGAATATATAATGTATAGCTTTTTAAAAAAATAATTTATATTTTAGCTTTCTCATTCTTACTTTATTGATTCGTTTTCAACTTACACTTATGAACTCTCTCTCCCCCTCTCTCTCTCTCTCTCTCTCACACACACACACACACACACACACACACACACACACACACACACACACACACACACACACACACACAGAGAGAGAGAGATAATACAACAACAGCAAGATAATAAAAATGTATAATGACTGTAGAAGATATATCATGGTAAGGTTTTGTTTGATTCTTTTTTATTTTTTTGGTTTGTTTTTCTCCAGATGTTGTTTCCGGTTTTGGTTTTTTGGGTTTCTGGTTCAGCTTTCTATAAAAATTGCTTTTCATTTAACTTGTGGTTTAAAACGGCAAATAAAAACAAGTTACATTTTTGTAAAAATCGTTAAATGTCTCTTTTTTTTATATGTTATGTCTAGGTGTTTTTACACGAGAATCTAAGGAAGTGTTTGAATTTGTGAGCAAGCTGATTTCCCAGGCTAAGAGGAAGGGTAAGTTGAATTTTTTATTTTTATTTTTTTTTTTTTTTGGGGGGGGGTCTAAGCTTCTGACTTTCTGTATCATCAGTCGCCAGATGTTATGTTGTATCTCGATTTCTTCAATATAATGTCATAAATACTTGTTTTCCAACACAAGAATAGTATAGTTGTCAGCAAAAACCCTCCTCTCATGAAGAATTCGCTTCTACGCATGCGTCATACGACGTCGTAACCTGATTTACTTTAAATATTTGAAAAGGCGACAGAATTTCGGCGATGTCGTCTTAGCTTAGTTGCTTAGAGCGCGGCCTCATTATCTAAACATTTTGGGTTCAATCGTGGTGTGAGATGTCTTTTTTTTTTTTTCGATTTTTTAAATTTTAATATTGAAGCAGGGTTATTTAAGCCATTTTTCAAACGTTTGTTTTTCTGTTTTTTTACTTCGCTTATTCTTAGGTTTTCATTAACAATCCGCACCCCACCCGACCACCAAAAACGCCCAGGCAATACCGGGTACCCCCCTCCCCCTGGAGCAGGATTATTTAAGCTGTTTTTCACGTTTTTTTTTTTTATGTTCGTTTTTCTGCTTCGCGTTTTCTTTATCGTTTGTTAGTTTTTTTTACTTCGCTTATTCTTATGTTTTGATTAACACCCCCCCCCCCCGCCCGAGCACACGCACCTTCAAACACCCGAGCAACGCCGGGTACCCCCTGCTAGTCTAATATATAAAAGGCAAAATGTGTGCGGGTTTGTATGTTTTGCAAAAACTTCCTACAGATATGTCGGAACCTGATGAAACCGGTTTCGTTTTAAAGCACGGTATCTTAGACAACAAATATCGAAAAATTGGCCAAAAACATTAATTCTGTCACCCTCAACTGATCAGTTTTCTACAAGTATGGGTCACTTTTTTCATCATCATTTTTGCAAGTCATCATCTCCGTTGCCTTGACTAACCTTAATTCGAACGCTTACGACTTCTACTTTTGCAATGGATTCATCAGCTAAGACGTTATGTTTTGTTTGTTTTTTTTACACCTTCTTTTTCTCCTTCGCATTACAGGTTCGAGCCTACCTGCCTACTACCACTTTCTTTTTTAACACCTCTCTCCACCTGGGCTGCCTACTGTTGTTTTGATCCCTACCCCCACTCTACTACAACATTTATTTATTTTTAAACACCTTCCGGGGTTCCTTCCCACACCACCTCAACACACCCGGACAACGCTGGGGACCCCCGCTAGTCAGCAATAAAGAGCAAGTTTATGAGTAGATTTAAGAAGAAGCATTAAAAGGAAGCACACTAAAACAAGTTTACGTATTTACATATTTCCCCCACTGTTTATCTGTGCCTGAACCTAAACGTAGATTCCATGAACAAAGCTTCTTTCTTAGAACTGCACGCCTATGGAATAGCTTTCTGTTTTCCTGCTTTTCAGCTGACTACAATATGGTTGTCTTTAAGTCTAACGTAAACAAGTTTTTGATGAGCCGTTCCATATAAGTTAACAAATTTATCGAATTTCCATTACTAACGATTACTTTATTGTCCAATTGTCTACTGTGCACTCTTTAACCCTTATCCTCGAGTGGCCTCTTGGCCTTGACAAGTCGTGATGCCTTTGTAAAATAAAAAAAATAAAATCTACAAGGATTATTTATTTATACAGAAGTATCGAATAATACAAAGTGTTTTTGTGTACACGTGTATGTATGTATATTATGCATGAATACACGTGTGTGTATGTATAGTATGCATGAATACACGTGTGTGTATGTATATCATGCATGAAGTTAATTGTCTGTTATACGACGTATGAACTCATTGTACACATGTGTATGGAGTTAGAAAGTCATGTTGTGTATATATTCTTGTGCGTACATGTGTCTGGATGCGTTGAATGTTCATCGTGTAGGCGTATGTGCGTATATACCCGAGTTGATCCTTACCTTGAAGGGATCACACGGCTGTTGAGGCATGTGTTAAAAGCGTGTCCCTCACATGGATAGTCAGACAAGAAAGAACATATTGTCACATCAACGGCTAAAATCGAAAAGAAAGATAAAGTGGAAGTGACTAGAGTGAATAGAACGCCGCCTGTTGGCTAAAAACGTGAATCGCGACAAGGGCAGGTAACCGGTGCATAATTGAAATCGTGTGTGCATGTGCTCGATCTGTGTTTTTTTTTTTTTTTTTTTACATAGGCATACTCACTTATCAAGGCCCAGAGACCACTCGAGGATAAGGGTTAAGAGTGTACAGTAGTCAATTGGACAATATAGTAATCATTAGTAATGGAACTCTTGGTTTTCTTTATTTTGTCCTTTAGTCCTCACATTCTATGAACAATGTTTCTGACAAAGGAGGAAGAATTGCTGTTTTTTTAGGTTGTAATCTATCCATATCACATGTATCATTGGCTAGTTTTTGAACTTTTGAGATGAGGATTGATAATTTGAATTATTCAAACAACTGTTCTCGTTTTGATTGTTGTACAATATTTCAGTCATTGTAACCTCTGACCTTCTTAAGTGTATTTTATCGAACTCAATAATCCGCACAGAATTTTGAATGGAACCCTTTACATTTAATTCACGGGTGAAGCTTACTTGTGTTTCATCAGCCATGACAAGGTAGATGCCCTAAGTAATTTATAATTGTATTTTGAGTGTCGCCTACACTGAGGATTGGCTTTTAAAGTTGGCTCATAAATGTTTATCAACAGACGATAAAATTTTATTGAAAGAAGTTTTTATTTTTTGTTTGTTTAAAATTATTCAACAAATGTGTTAAAATTTAATTGGAAAAATTTCTTGTAAAAAATAAACTTACTTGGAGGCTTAACCAAGTATTTGGTTCCTGCTGTTAAAAAATAAATTGTACAGACACTTTTGTTTTTCCTAAGCATTGAAATTTAGGGCATTTTATGGGCATTTTAAAATATAAATTATGAAATACATTGGCCAAAATGTTGAGAATAACACCAAAATGAAAAAACGTAATCCCAATAATCCAAATAATACAGACTGTTTGGTGCCTGTACAGAATTTCCTGTACATTGAGAAACAAAAGTAAAGAAAAATCAATGCAACAACACTATAATAGTGATATTCGAAAAATGAAAAAATCGATTTAAAAAAAAAAAAAATGGAATCTACTGACTTTTTGTGTCAATTACAACTAAAAGCAATGAAATCTACTTAATTGGCATGTCAGAAGTACTTAAATATTACCGCAATATTTAAAGATGCACAAGTTTTTAATCTTTATCATAAAAAACCCTTGCCATATTTCTTTTGGAACACATGACATAATAAGAGAAATAACTCATATTTATGATTATTAACACACAATTTATCTTAAAAATTGGTAACAATTATGCACTATTTACCTCCCCTTGGAACTCTACTGTTCTTTTACTTAAACATTTTATTTTTTCTAATTTTCATCAAAAAATGTTTTCTTTAATGATTTTTTTTTTTTCTACCTTATCATTTTTCGTAATTTTTGAATATATCCATTACTGTAACATTACAATTAAGTAGAGATGATTGGTTTTCCTTGAAAAATTTCAAATTTCGCTATTATAGTGTAGTTGCACCGAAAAATCTGTATAATGTACATACTTGTGATGGGGAAAAAAATTGTATATCAAAAATTAAATAAATCGATCAAATAGTTTTATTTTTAAAATAAAAATAAATAAAATTTTATGGCTAAACTATGAGAGACAATCTTGCGATACTATCTTGTAAACAGATTTCAGAAACGAGAGATTTCCAAATAATTCAAACATGCAAGATTTTAAAAAGCCATTCTTCTGTTTAACCCAGCATTACATCTACTAATTATTATATGTATAGCAACCATGTGTGTGCTTTTAAAACGTCACTATTGTCATTTAATTCAACCAAATAAAATGATCTTGTTTTTTCATTTTTTTTTTTCCCCGTCCAAAGCATCAGGACTTTCACTGGATCCTATTTATCGATGCTTGAACCGAACCATCTTGTTCCAACTGTCACGCATCATTGATAATGTTGCAGCCCAAGCCAGCGTCCTTGAGGCTCTTCATAAGTTGACCAATAACCGAAGTCTGGTGTTTGGACCTGGAAATTATGACCAAGAATTTCTTGGCTGCCTCAGCTATTGTTTACTTCAACTGACTGACGACCCTGGGCGAAGGTAAGGATAGTTACAGCGAGGCCTCCCCAGTTTTATTTTTTTCTCCTTGATATAAAACTAACAAGCCCAACCAGCATTTCTCAGGGCAAAACCTATTTTTCTTAAAATTCTATTCCTATATCTCTCTATCCATCTCTCTCTCTCAACCACTCCCACTTTCTTTTTTACCCATACCATTTCTCTCTAGCTGGACAGACAGACAGACAGACAGACAGACAGACAGACACACACACACACACACACACACACACACACACACGTCTCCTTTATATAATAAATCCTTAGTGGGATTATTCAGCATTTATTTTCCAAATTAGTACTAACTAGCAGGACTACCCGGCGTTGCTCGGGACCGTATAATCAATGAAAAAACAAAAGCAGATATTGAAAATATGTTTTATTCTTAGGGGAGAGGAATCTTTCATCTCAAGTTTTAGCGTTACAAACAAACATTTGTCTTTTATATATATAGATAATGACAGGTTTTTTTTGGGGCCCCCCTCGAAGATAACTGATCAATTGACCAACTTCTAGTGGTCTGTTTGATGTGAAATTTCGATATTTGTCATCCGGGTGATTGGGCTTCGATATGATACCAAATTTGTCAAGTTTGGTTCTGTCTTTCAAAAGTTTTAGCATTACAAACAAACATACATACATACACACAGACGTTTGGCTTTTATATATATAGATAGAAGACAACACTGAAAAAAATGACCCTCCCTCCTGACAAAACCTATTCCAGCTGATCCTCTAACCCTAACTCCCACAGAATAAATAATTTTTAAAAAATGTCAGATATTATTCATCTTAGGCAACGGTGATCAAGAATATACAAACTTTGTGGGTATTTGTTTTGTAGATTTTTGATTTTTAGCTCGACATACAAACATGCACACAGACATTTACCCTTTATATAATAAACTAGCATGGATACCTAGCATTGCTTGGGTGGACATGAAGTTTGGTTTGGACACACATGCTCTACTAAGGATATTGAGCAAGCCCCAGAAAAGAACGGAAGAAGTAGGTGACAACTTTCCTATCAGATATTTTGGCAGCCAGTGCGCTGGGATTCCCGTCTGAGTGTTTTCATTTTCGGAGAGAATCGCCTTTAATTTCAGGACACATGGAAGGAAGATTCGAGATGTGTTTTTGCTCGTGTTCCAACTGACAATGATTTCTATAAACTGTTAATTTATGTATACACACATCAACACCCAATAGAGAATACACTAGACCAATTGCATATCAGAATGTTAACACTCATAAGTTCAAAGAGACTCATTATAAAAACACATCTGTTAAATAGATACCTGTATGTGTGTGTGTGTGTATGTATGTGTGTGTGTTGGGGGGGAGAGGGCTCCTGTAAGCCGTGGTGAAGGCAACCTTTCTAGGAGAAGCAAATCTCTGATTTAAAAAACCATAAAGCGGGAAACCAGTACCCGCATTAAGCTGGTCTGCAGTTTAACTTGTTGCTAGCTATCTTGCTCTTGCTTGTTGTGGGATCTCAACATTTTGAACTGAGAGAGATATTTAGCTGTCATACAAAGCTAAGACTCTGTAACATCATCTGTGTATAGATACTCCCTCAGGGATTTGTCTATAAAAATGGTCCTGTGGTGAAAGAAGTCATTTTTGGGCTCATGAACTTTAAGTGTCTGAGGGAGTGGCACTCGTCTGACAAGACGTTGAAATCATCATGTATATATATATATATATATATATATACACACACACACACACAAGACAAACATATATGCTCGTTATACAGCTACACTGTTTATATACACAGTATGCTACATAGAACTGTTTGGTGTTATTTAAAAAACCCTTTATATTATATATTCCCATTTTGATACTCCGCGATCCAACACCGGCCTATAATATCAACTGTAGATTTTTTTCAATACAGGGGTGTGTTCGAAATGAATATTTTTCAGAACACAATTGAACTATACTACTTGACTTTTGTATGCTTAACTTGAATTCAAGTGATTATGTAAAAATAATTCCATAAAATCAACAGTTGGTTCTTTGACAACAGTGGCGCATTTAAAATGAATGCTTCTGTTTAGAGCACAATTGAACCATGGTACTTGACTTTTGCATTTTAAATTTTAAGTAAATCTATTATTTACAGATAATTTTGTAAAATCAACAGTGCAATGTAAACTGCAATATGCTATGGACTAAATCACTGCAGGGGCATGTGAAGCTTCTTGGTACACTGCAGAAAGTGGGGGGGGGGTCCTCTTACTAGAACAGGTAATCAATTGATTTGATTAAAAAATGGGCGATTTCACCGATTTTGATAATGATAATCAAATGATTGATGATAATAAAAGTATAGGAGTGTTGAACGTTTGTTGATCGTCATTCAATCTCTGACAATGCCAGGTCTCCCTGCTAATATAGATGAGCTACAACTCTTTAGTTAATCTTCTTTATTAACCAATGATTACAGCATCTGAAAATACATGAAATAGAAGAGTGGTTTCTGAAGAGCAATATCATGTATCCCCCTCCCCCCCAGTTTTAAGACATAAAGATGAGTATGAGTGTTGTAAGATTTCCAGGTAACCAGTTAAGCTCAATGCGAACGGTCCATCTGGGCATGAGAACTTAATAAAATGTCTTGATACATGAAGTAGATTTAGAGATTTAAAGTCTGTTTCAGTCTACACTCAGTCGGGCAGGTGGGTGCGAGAGGCGGGTTGACCGACGTAGAGGCAATGCGTCCACTGGCTCCTGTGCGGTGTCTGGGTCAAGCAGAAACACCGGGCGTTTCTGTAGGCCGGGGTTTGTGTGTGGCATCAGACCCCGAAGAGCCATAGGGATCTGTTTGTGCTCGTCTGCTGGTTTCTTCGTAGTCGCAGGGGCTGGCTGAACAAATGCTGGGTCAGGGTTGGGAGGCATGACAGTGGTATGTGCTGGGTGTTCCTTTTGCTCGGGAGATTCGGAAGGTGTGTTTTACGACTGGGCAATGCCAAACGCCCTGCTAGTCGACATAAGGGGACAATTACCACCAGGAAAAACAAAATAAGGGAACTAAAACAGATGCTGTAATCATGGATGAGCTTCAACTCTTTAGTCAATCTTCTTTATTAACCAATTAGCATCTGGAAATACATGAAATAGAAGAGTGGTTTCTGAAGGGCAACTTCATGTGTGTGTGTGTGTATATATATATATATATATAGAAGTGATCTTGTCAGTGTGTATGTGAAAAGTTTCTACCAAACTCCTCTCTGATTATTTGGACACACTTTCGATTTGATTCTTAGCTGGAAAAATTGCTGCTAAAGGAGTCAAAATTGAAACAAAAAAAACATTGACCTTGACCTGACATAAGTCGACTATACCCGTTTTTTTTTCTGTGCTTATTAAGTTATAGTTTAAACAATGTTATTTTTTGCAGTTTTTGTACACATGGATTTAGGTCATACACGTACGGATAAGGCTGGAGAGCTATATGTGTTAGTGTTGATACTAACTGATGACACACCGGATTTTTGTTTTTTTAACTTTTGAAATCATTACTATATATTAGATGCAATATAATAATCAACTGAGAATTGGCTGTATAATTATAAATACAAAATCTGCATTAAAATATATTTAAGCATATTTTATGATTAGGCAATGCCGGGCTGCCTGCTAGTGTGTGCGTATATATATATATATATCATTCAAACACGGTAGTGTTTAAATATATGGTTAAGTGGCAGCTTTAATCATTTAAAAGTTTGACCGCTCGCTCATTTTTTGAGCAAATGTCCAACAATTATTACAGTTTATAGATCACCTTCTCAGCTATTGTGAAAAAAATTTTTTTTTCACTTTTCGTTCAGTAAAACAAAAGTTATGATGAATTTTCTGGTGTTCAAAATCGTAAAAAATATAAGGAGGGGAGCGACATTTTTTATGATTAACTTCCATAGCAACCACGTCGCTTCAGCGACAACCGTTGCTACTAATTCACTAATAAAGGCATGAAAGGGAGATAATTACGGGGATTTTATTGAAAGCAGACAAGTGCCGTACATTGTTATTACATATGTGTTTATGCGGGGAAAAAAATAAGACTGAAATTAAACAAAGAAAAAGTGAATTTATTTGAAGCCTGGAAAAATCATGGATTACGATAAAAAATGCGAGCATAGAAAGTAATATGGTTAAGCTTAAACATGGAAAAGTAAAGGACAAGATATTTTAGTAAAAAAATATAATAAATTTATAACTTAAAATATTGCAGCATTAAGAATTTTAAAATTTATATTTTTTACTAGAATATCTTGTCCTTTTCTTTTCTAGTTTTAACAACTAGTCCTTTACTTTTCCATGTTTAAGCTTATTTTTTTTCTATTTTAATGTATATATAATAATCACAATTGATTTTTTCCCTGTCTGTTGTTAATATCTTTTTTAATATGTGCTACATGACCAAATCTGTTTTGTTAGTTATTGCTGATACATTGGTTTGTGTTAAAAAAATATAAATTATTTTTCCATTGATTTTAATATTTAATCCTGATGTTTCATCTGTAATTAGCCAAAAAGAAAAGTGGGGGAATTTTTACTCTCACAATCACATATACTCCTTTTGTTTTGTCAGTCATAATCATTGATTTAAAAAAATTTTGTTTCGTTTTAGTGGGGCTAATTTAAATGAATCCCGTCCTCGTGCGACGACATGGCATGTCGACACTCAACTCCTGGACGGGGACATGTGCCCCGTGAATCACCTCACCAAGAGTGCCAGTTTGCATGAAGGACTTTTTCTTGTCGCATCGGCTGCCAAAAGAGTTTGGGAGGAACTCTATGTCTGTAAGAAACCAGTAAGTACAGATTTGCTCTTTCTAATTCTTATCTTTTTTCTGAATAACAAAGATATCACCACTTATTCAGGTCCAAAAGCCACTCTAAGGATAAAGGTTAAATGATTGTCAGGTGAACAATAAGAAAACACTGATGATTGGTAATGATGTTGGTGATGAAGCAGAAACTTTGCTCATGGAATTTTTGTTTAGTTTTAGGTAGTGATCGGACGATTAATTGGGAACTGGAAAAATCAAATCATTTGGGGATATCGGAATCAGAATAATGTGTGCATATTTTCCGATGCCAAAAACAATTCTTTTAATTGTTCTTTTTATTTGAATGTGTTTAAAGCAAAATCTTTCTTTTCTTGGTAATAATGATAAAATAATAAATATTTATTGATTTATCACTACTAGTAAAAGTAAAATTGATAGATGATCACCCACAAGTGTATTTTTTTCATTTAGGAAACTCTACATTTAACTTGCGTTTTTACGGTAATCATGGAAAAATAACAACTCTATAGTTTAATATTTAGAGATTTATAAAGAATCGGAATTGGGAATTTAGTACAGAATTGGTAATTGTATCAGAATCAGGAAAAATATTGGAATCAGGAATTTAGTACGGAATTGGTAATTGTATCAAAATTGGGAAAAATATTGGAATCGCCCCATCACTAGTTTTAGGCACAGTGATGGAAATTGTTGATGGTTGACACCCGTCTAGCTGAAACCACTGTCAAAAATTTTCCCCACTCTTTAACTGTGCCAAAACCAAAACGTAGATTCCATGAACAAAGCTTCTTTCTTAGAAATGCACGCCAGTGGAACTCTCCTCCGTCTGCCTGTTTCCCACTTGACTACAACTTGGATGTCTTCAAGTCCAACATAAACAAATTCCTGATGAACTGCCCCGCTTAAGTAAGACACTTTATCAAATCTCCAATACTAACGATTACTATGATACTATCCCATTGATTACTGTACACGCAATAACCCTTATCCCCGAGTGGCTTCCGGGCCTTGATAAGTGGTGACTTCCATGTAAAAAAAAAAAAAAAAAGATTGTAACTCACTAGATTTCAAACTATTCAATCATAAAGATTATATGAAATCAAGAGTATATTTTTGGTAAAATCCTCAAAAGATGCCACAAACTTGTAATTGTATTCTTAATATTTCCCGTACTGAATGTTTTACAACAGTGGCAGAGGGGGGGGGCATATATTGAAGCTCAGTCAAGCACCTGCCATGAAAATAATGATAGAGTAGAAAAAAACTAATGATGTCTCTTCTGTGAGAAAGAGATAGTAGAGAGGAGAAAAGAGCATTGCTCGCTAGATTTCAAAGAGTGTTTTGTGCTCTGTCCAGGTAGGAAAACCTGCTCTCAGCAGCTCCTCTTCAGATGTGGTAGTTGTACTTCATCTTAGGGCGTATTTGGCTTTTATATTGGTAGATTGTGTCGCGAGTGAGAGACATTCTAGAGCACTGTAAAATCTTTTTTCTCTAAGGGTTAAGTATTCAACCTTTTCATGGATTTGACATAGTTTGGCTGTTTTATACATAAATAAACTTTGCTCACAAATGAAAACAATGTTACCTCGCAACTCCTGAAGTTTCGCAACAGTACAAACATAACTAATCATGAGCCTCGAAGTTTCGAAAAAGACAGACAGCGCCTATGTATGTGACGGAATAAGAAAACTCATTAAGATGAGTAAAGATTACCTTTAAAGTAGTTAATAAAATTCTTGTACATCATATTAAATATGTTATGAAAAGTTCTATAACATTTTTATCATAAATTTTTGACAGCATTGATCTCACTTCAAACAAACAGTTCAAGTTAAAAATATAAGAGAATCGTAATGAAAGAATCGTAAATCTAAGGTATTTTTTAATGATGCGATTCCGATTCCCCCCCAAAATACACGATTTTTACAATTAACGATTCCAATTAATCGTCCCACCACTAATTGCAACTATTTTTGGCAATAATGTTTTTATCTTTGATTCTTCAGATAACTTTAAATGACTACGAACATTCTATGTTAATTCTTGTTTCTTTTTCTTTTTTTTTCTGGAGGTCTGTACAAGTATGGAATATTTACAATAAAATCACAGTTAATTAATTTTTCTAAATTCTTCAGAATACTACCGCAAGTAAAAATAGTTAATTAACTAATAAAATATAAATATTACAAGTTTGATAATAAAGAGTGTGTTTTAGAGATGGCAAGCTTTAAATGCCAACTCTATTTTCTTTAACTGCAGATTTGGCAACCATCAGTTATTTTGAGTTCAACTTGGTTTGGCAATTCATTATGAACAGACTGACACCTGAACAGCATTTGCAAATTGCAAATGATATAATCAATTTACTGAGAGAAACATTTGAAGAATGAATAATTTCATGAAATGGACTTGTCAACTGGCCACCTCGTTTGTGAAATTTAACCCCATTAGATTATTTTCTTTGAGTATGTAATGTTCCATGTCTATGCTAATAAACTAGACATAGTAGACCACTTGGAATGAACCACATATTTGTATAGCAAAAATATTTTTCTGTGATTTATTTTAATTTAAAGTTTGCCACCTCTAAAACAAAACACCTGCTATAAGTAAATTTAATTCTTTTTCTGTAATTCTTGCAATGAAACTATATTTAAAAAAAATTTTTTTTTTTTTACTGTTTATTGCATTCTATCAGTAGTTATGGCTGGCATTTTTTTGCCTAAAAATCAGAGCAGATATTTTTAACATTTTAACTCATTTAAAAGTTATAGAGAAAAGAGATTATTTATCTCATAAATCTGTATTTTATGACATAAAGAAATGAATACCAAATATAAATTGAGTTTTTATTCTTCGACAAAATACAAATAAAAAACATAACAGTAATAAACATTCTTAGTGTCGTATAACATTATGAACAGTTGTTTCTGGTATATGTTCCCAGGACTTTCTGCTACATTTGATGTTCAATTTTTTACAGATAGTCCAGATGTGTTATATATATTTCGCAGGACTGATGTCTTGTATATGTCTAAAAATGAATTGCTAAGCTTCAAAAGTTGTATTCTTATTTTACCCAGGCTCTGGAGGAAATATTCCGAACGCAATTAAATAATATTGATTTATCCGATTCTTCAAAAATTACAACTCCAGATCTCCTTACTGTGAGGTAAGCAGCTAATTTTTTTTTTTTTTGGTACTTACGTGTCCTGTCTAAATTAGTATAAATTGCAAAAATTACAAAAAAATAATGAAGTAGAAAAATAATTACAAGTAAAAATAAAATTTATCAAGTTTTATCGTATATTTTAATGTGAAACAGTTGTGCAACCAGTTCAGTATGACAAACTGACTTAACGTAATTTGACTTAAATTAAAGATCCACCATTTATAAATATAGTAACAAGTTTTATATATATATATATATATATATATATTTTATCTTTCTAAAAGTATCTAAAAATAACAGGTCCTGGATATGACCTTAAACTATATCCGATGGTGAGGTCCCAGCTTGTGGGCTTTGGGGAGTGTGGAGCCATCCTTTAATTGCCATTGCTCCCAGGTCCACTCTGACCCAGAGTGATAGTACCTTTTAGGGTCCCAACTATGGGTCAAATAGAAACCAACTTGCAAAAAACATATTCTATTAAAAAAGTTTTCTTCAAAATCACTGGATTCAGCATTAAATAACCTGAAAAGGGTTGATATGCCATAAAACAAAAACAACCAACCAACTAAAAATAACACTTTGATTTTACTTATCAGTTCCGGACTCATATTGAAGCAGTGATTGACACTCAAAATGGCTACATTGAATAGGTGTCAGCTCTACGACATAATCAAGTTACATGAACTGATTTTTTTCAATAAAAGTTTTAAAATATAGCTGTAGTGTTCTTTAGGGCGACAAATTTATCATTCCACCCTGTACCTGAAAAAAATGGCAGTCTACATCTACTAAAAATGAAAACCGTAGTCCGAATAATCCAAATAATCCAAATCATTAATCCTCATCTCAAAAATTCATAAATAAAACTTTTAATTTGTTTGTGAATTTTTGAGATAAGGATTGATTATCGATATTATTTGGAGTACTGTTCTCATCTTGAGTGCTACTCGGACAATGTTTCGACTGCAAGGGACTGTGGTGTAAAGGATAAAGTACTAGGTAAAATTCAGTTTCTCTCTTCTGGATGTTGAAGGTTTAAATCCTCATTGTGGCTGATACTAAGAATACAATTGTGAATTACTTAAGACTTCTATCCAGTTATGGCGGATGGAATGACAGCATACATCCACTATGGATTAAATAAAAGTTTTGTTTAAAATTCTGTAAAGATTCGTGAGTTTGACAAGATCAAGCTGAAGATTACATCAGTCGAAACGTTGTGTAAAAAATAGATCCTCAACTCTGGTCCTCATTAATACATAAGTAACCAAAGTTTGAAATTTAAAAACCTGCTCACTTAACCCACTCATATCTCCTAAAAAAAAGAAAACCAACCCATCTGTATATCTTGTCAAATACCACTCACAATCAAACACATATTAATTGAATGTACTGATTTTGTAACAGTAAGAAATCGATTCTACAAAGAAAACAATATTAAAGAGTTATTTGATAAAAACAACCCCCACACCATACTCTCATATCTTAAAAAAAAATTGGCCTTTATAAAAAAAATTTAAAAAGAACCCTTTATACAACGGTCCTGAATATGACCTAAAACTATATCTGATGGTGAGGCCCCACCTTGTGGGCCTTGGGGAGTGTGGAGCCACCCTTTAATTGCCATTGCTTCCAGGTCCACTCTGACTCGGAGTGGTAGTACCTGTTAGGGTCCCAACTATGGGTTAAATAGAATCTGACTTAAAAAAAAATATACTCCATTAAAAATCGTTCCTCAACATAACTAGATTTGGCATTAAATAACCTAAAAAAGGTTGATATGCCATAAAACAAAAACAACCAACCAACTAAAAACCTGCATTATTGAACTTTTTAATGAAAAAATATTTTAATATGTGCTTCCAATCGTCCTACATCTTCAATAACAAAAGAAAGAAGTGAAAATTTTTTTATACATATATGTAGAGTGTTTATGCATAGTCTCTTTTTTTTCCCACTTCTGCTATAGTTGTTTCTTTTCATCATCACCATTTCATCTAGTAGTTGCTATAGAAATAAGCTTTTCCTCATTAAGAAAGAAGATACAAGGAGATGTTTGCTGAGTGTTCTTTAAGGTGTTATTTGGATAGAATTGACTTGGAAGAGAGAGACTAATGTTTTCTTACTTAATTATTTACTTCTTACCTTAACTTCTTAATTTAATTGAAATGAGTGATTCACACGGACAAAGACATTTAAGTAACATTTTGCTTAAGTTATCAGGTTTTCTGCATTATTGATAATGTTTGATTCGCATGGCTTCCATGGAGCGACTGATTGAAAACCTTTTCTCTCAGCTTAAAAAACATGACATTTCCTCATATCTGTTTTGTTTACTGCATTTGACCTGTTGCCCCCTGCCTCAACTTTGTCACCCATCTCTAGGAACAATTCTGTTTTACAGAGTTGAGTTATAATGATATGAACTAAATGTGATCCTTGTCAAAATTCACAGTAGCTAATTTAATCGCCATTGACATAAAGTCCCTAATATGTAACATGTCGGAAAGAGATTAATAAAGAAAACAGTTTTATGTATTGATTTGTTTGATTTTCTCCGTGCCTGATGTAGCATGTAGTACGCACACAAATCAGCAAAATGATAATAAGATTTATTATAATCTTTCAGACCGCTGATACAAGAATCTGCTTCTAAAGTTTGGGTTACTTATGCTGAATCTGAACGCCGTTCTGTCTTTATGCACACGGATCGTCTACAGACTCAAATCCAATCTGTAAGTATTTTTTTAGTCAACTATTTTGTATATACACAAATGAGTTTTTTTTTAAATTAATTTACTAAGGATGCACCATTTATTAAGATGTAATCAAGCATGGTTGATGACGACCCAAAGGCTCCCTTTTCATTAGCTGCTGCATCAAAGTTTTAAGGAGTTCACTACTCCTTTCTCAGGATTACTCCACTTAGCCATAATCCTTCCCATTTATAATGCTAAGTGGGTACTACTGCAGTTTAAATCCCGTTTTTCCATGAGTCTCACTCGGCAATGCCCGGCAGACAATGAAAACCAGCCCAGAAAATGCCAAGTGACTGAGAAACTGAATATCAAAAAGAGATGCGAGCAGACGTCACCAAATTGGAAGGAAAAAAAAGAAAGGAAAGGGAAGAGTTTCATTGTGCTTAAAACAAGTCTTTATTCTTGTGACAAGAAAGGAAAATGAAATGCTTTCCTTCAATCGGCGAAAATACTATCCCTAAGGATCCTTAGAAAATTATTCCCCCCCCCCCCCGGCCTGAATGTAACCCCAACTCCCAGCAATAAATGTAAGATGTATTAAAAAGATTTTCAAAAAGAAATTTTGGCAGAAAAAAAATACCATCGTTGGCTGCTTACAGAAAAACAATCCAGACTTTTCTTTGGGGGGGGGGGGGGGGGGTGAATTAAAAAATACAAAAAGATACACCTTTTTTTTTTAAAACAAAAGTTTTATGAAAAATATATCCTAAAAATATAAAAATTATTCTTTGTTCCTTAAAAAAAAAAACAAATACTTTTTCATGAATTCAAAGAAAAATAACTTTTCATACAAAAACAAAATAAAAAAAATATTTGTTCACTAATTTAAAGAAATAAAACTTTTATTACAACCCCCACTCCCCAAAAACAAACCAGTTGACAATAAAGAAAAATAAAACAGTAAATTTAATGAATTTATTACGGTAGGTTGTTTATTGGTCCCCTGATTTATCGAAGAGGGACTTATGTTTTCAGTGACGTCTGTCCATTAGTCCGGATGATTGCTAGATAACCGTCCATTAGTTTTTCCTGAAATTTGGCCACAAATTGTATTTCATTAAATAGTTATGCACAGAAAAAAATTTTATTTGCGAAAATTCCTGTTGCGTCCCCAGGGGCTCAAAAGAGGTCAAAAATGCCCCCAAATGGGCAAAAATTACACTTTTTGCCCCGTAGCGTTTGATCCATCCATTAGATTTTCCTGAACTTGGGCAAAATGTGGAGGCCATTGTTCTTAATATAAATTCAGTATGGGTGACCCTGGCAAAATTCTGGTTTGCATCTCTCTGGGACTTTTAGGACTAAAAAAAACATGTCTTTTTGGAGCTCTTTTTGCATATTACTAAAAAAAAACTTGGTATGTATGTCTATATAGTGGTTTTCCATGGTGCTGAATTCAAATATACGTGTCTTAAGGCATGAAACTGCACCGTTTGTCCATTTTCACTAAGATTCGGCGTTCCCAGGATTTCACAAGTAACTCTTTTTTTTCTTTTCTTTTTATTTTATAATTAATGAGCTACTACTTATCAAGGCTAAAACACACTCTAGGATATGGATAAATGAGATGAACAGATTGACAGATGAATGATGATAAATATTATGAGATGATTTAAAATCTCTATGTACTCGAAACCACAGTCAAACTAAAAAGCAGCAATTCTTCTCCCTTTGTCAGAAACATTGCTCATGTAATGTGAGGACTGAGGGACAAAATAGAGATGAGTAGGATTAAGATGGCACAAGTAAATAGACACCTTTGTTGTCATTAATTACGGATATTGCTATCAGAGGGTTTTGATCAATCTAGGCAAGATAATATTGATTATTTTCCGTTGCTAATGAATTTGACAATCACTCGGTTAACAGTGGGAAGTTGAATCCCAAGGTTTGCAGTGATTTGGTGCTGATTAAGCCCACCTTCAGATTGGCTTATAATATTGATCCTAGGAGACTTTGAAAATTCTAATTCTTCTTTGGCCCGTGTCACATTTAAATAGTGATATGTTGTAGACATAATTATTTCTGTGATATACGAGGACACACATTTGCCAACTACAACCCCATGCAGTGGAAAAATCATTCACTTAATGGAAAAATCTTCTCCCGCAATTTTAGGATGCCATTTTTTATTTTTTTAATGTATTTATATTCATCGTTAAACCACTTGGATCATCACTATTTCTACGGAACTATTTTGTGTGAATTTCTACATCTAACTTTGGATTGTGCCACATTTTTCTTTTTTTTTTTTTTTCATCGAGCCTGGACTTCATCTGGGATATCTTTTTAAGCCTTACATTTCTGCATAATTATTAACTTTCATACATGACTTCTTGCATAATCTATGGTTTTCAATTTATGTGCAAACCAGCAAAATTTATAGCCTTCCCATGAATATCATTTTGCTTACTTATTTTCTAAGGATAAGCCATATCTTGAAACTCCATGGAATAAGGAAAATTTTTTAAGTTTTTGTATTCCTTGTCGAATAATAAATTGTATTTTTTAATTTACCAAGTTTATATTGAATTCTTTATATGTATGCTCTATTTTGAATACTGAGCTTTTTCATTTGGTTAGAATTGTTCTATAAAAGTTCTGATTTAAATTTACAGAATTATTCAATTTGAAAATTTGGAAAATTCTTTTTAATTTATGTATATATATATATATTAGATAGATATGTATTTGTTTTTGTTTGTGCGATACGTTTTGAATGAATTCAATTATTTATATGAAAGTGCATTTTTAGCTAAATGCGAATTGGGAATGATTTTTCGTTCTACTGATTTGGTACCCCCAAATATATATATATATATATATATATATATATATATATATTGTTTTTAAAATATAACTATCCACTGACACCTGTTTCATCGTCTACGACTCCTCAGATTCATCGCTAGATTCAGCCACTCTGATGAGTCGTAGATGATGAAACATGTGTCAGTGGATAATTATATTTTAAAAACTATATATATAATAGAAAATTTTGGAATTAAAGAAAAGGTTAATAAAAAGCTTTTCAAATTCAAACAAGATGAGTTATAAACATAGAGAGATACATTTATAGAATAACAACCTTATCCAGATTTAAAAGGCTCAATATCAGTGATAGGGTCCAATATAAGTAATAGACGTCATGATATTGTATATTTTATTCAAATCAAGAAATACGAGAAAAAGTGAGAAAAATGATTTGACCTGGCCATGGAAGCACCGTTTTGCCAATGTTACAAAATTCTGCATCAAACAATTTTGTTTTCTTCTCCATTTGAAGCTTATATCCTCAATTTAAGTCCTCACGTGCTTCTCTACACTTTAACATTTATCTCTTCCATGGAATGGATTTTACCCCATTCTTCAACACAAGACTTATCTACAAGAATATATTATTCTTTTTTTCATCCCTGCATATTTTTAAAGAGACTCCAAAAAACATCTTTTTGAACCTCTTATTGGATCTACCCAACATGAACCTCATTCTCTCACTAGATTTCTGAAACACTAATTATTGGACATTGTTGAGTATTTTTTATTTTCCTATAAACTTTTACTTTGCTTTAAAAACTATTATAACTGTCGTTTTCAAAAATTGTGCTAACCAGCAAAATTAGATTTTTATCTGTATATTCCTTTTGCTAATGTTTTTTTCCTCTGAGGAGAATAGCCTATCTTTGAAACTCCATGGAATAAGGAATTTTTCTTACTTTTTCTCATATTCCTTGTTTTGAATAAAATATTGTGAATTTAATTCTACAGTATCGTGACATCTAATATATATATATATATAAATGCATAGGTATTTTTTAATTGCTTGTATTTATTTTATTAATAACTCATAATGCTGATATTGTTTTTGTTAACTTTTATTAAGTGTTAGTAGAAACGTTAGTATTTTTATTTTAAAAATATTCTGTCTATATCATATTTCTTGGAGTCTGTCTGTTTATCTATTCTACTTTTTCTTGGAAACTACTTAGACAATCTGACTGAAGTTTTGCATGGACCTTTTTTATAAAGTGCAGCAATGGCATCCATCAATAGTCACCACAATACCACATTTACTTTAAAAATTTGGCATAAAGCACTTATTGTAAGTCTATGGGCTATAACTTTGCTTGTTTTTAATGGACTCAAAAATCTAATTATTTATAATTGTTTAATGAAATCGCATTTTTTTTTTCTTTTGTAGAAATTGCAAAAAGTCAGTAGTGGTGTTTTGCGATTGGCTTCTCGGAAAGCTAAGAAAGATTTACCTCTGAAGTCTTCTCCTGCAACGACGGTCCATTCCAGTGTAAGATGAAAATTTCTTTTCTGGTTGCCTTTTATATATTTTTTTTTGTTCACTGATACGTCACTGTTTATCAAGGCTTATTATTTGTAACAGTATTCATTAATCTCCCCTCCTCCCTAGTTATCTGTTTTTTCCATGTCTTTTTCTCTCCGTATAACATATTGGCCGTTTTTTTTTTGTTTTTTTTTTTTTTTTGTACTCTTGCAGAATTCGACCTGGATTCTCGGCCAGCAATCACCAGATAAAGCCGACAATTTTTGTTTTTGTATGAAAGATGTAATTTTCATTAAATTTTTTGTTTTTGTATGAAAGATGTAATTTTCATTAAATTTTTTGTTTTTGTATGAAAGATGTAATTTTCATTAAATTTTTTGTTTTTGTATGAAAGATGTAATTTTCATTAAATTTTTTGGGTGATGGGAGGGGGTATTTTTTCTCTTTATTGTTTTAACATTTGTTGACAAAAAGTAATTTGTAAATTTTCTTGAAAAATCTCTTCTGTACTTTCACCTAACAATTTATGGTTTTCATAAAAATCATTCATCTTTTCTTTTAAAAAACAACTTCTGTATACAAAAAAAAAAACGTTTGCAGCCAATTTTCTTTAAAAAAAAAAATATAACTTTTTTTGAAAAAATAACTGTACTTTCACCTAACGATATGGTTAACAAACATTAATCTTTTCTTGATAAAAGAATTTAAAAAAATATAATAAACAATACAAAATGCAATTTTTCTTGAAAAAAAAAATATATTCAGTAAATTCACAGTAAGTTTTGATTATTTTTTATTGTATTTCTCCTTTTTTTTTCTGGTTTATTTGTTTTTAAATTTGTCTGCGTGTGTTACTTTGCTTGACTTAATCCGGTGACTGCCAGTCAAGTCCAAACCATAATTGACAGAAAATCTTGAGGTAAAATTCTGCAAGAGTACTTTGGCTTTTTTTTTTTTACTGTTCATCTTTAGTTTTACTTCTGTAGAATTAAATCCTAGTCTGGATGGGGGTGGGACGGTGTTCTTAAAATACTTAAACCTTGCGCAGAGACTGAAAACACTGAAGGCATTCAGCTGTGTGTGTTAATCCAAAAAATCAAATGTGTACACTTTAATTTTAATGATTTGGACTATTTGGACTATGGTTCTCATCTTTGATATAATCCTTACAACGTTTCAGCTGTTGTAACCTCCATCCTTGTTCAGGTACATTTTGTTGAACTTGGGAATCTATACAGAATTTCAAACTGAATATTTGATCCACGGTTTCTGAGTTTGACAAGAAATACCTGAAAGAAGACAGGGTAAGTTGCATTAAGCGAGAATAATATCCAAGATGAGAACAGTAGTCCCAATAATCGAAATAATACCAATTATCAATCCTCATCTAAAAAAAAATGATAAAACTTAATGTGTTCTTCAATGTCAAAAAAATAAAATTCTTGGTTTTATAATTATTTTATTTTTTAGGACTTTTTCATGTGGACAATGAGTCACGTTTCTATCGTCAAAGATTTGGTTGAATTCCATTTCAAGCAGTACATCCAGGTTAGTGTAACGATTTGTTTCATTTTAAAAATACATTATGTGCCAGTTTTTTAATGCTGATTATTGTGTGCGTTATAAAAGCAACTAGCAGGGTTACTCGATGTTGCCTGGGGCAAAAGTGTAAGATATTTCTATTAAACTTCTGTCTCTTTACCTCTTTTTCTTTCATTCTCACTCTCCAACCCCCTCCTCTTCCTCCCCCACCCAATCCATTCCTTTCTGGACACACAGACAATATTCCTCAAGGAATTAGTTGGTATTAGAGAAGGAACTCCTTGATTAAAAAGAAAAATTATTTCGCTAACACAGCTGGAAAACCAACTCTTGCAAGGGTCTCTGCTGCAGTGGTTAGAGTGCTTGAAAAAATCAATTGTAAAAGTGATATTCACCTGAAGATTAGAGGTTCAATTCTTAGTGTGGGTGACTGAAAAATACAATTGCGAATTACTTAGGAGCTCTTATCCAATCATGGCTGACGGAATAAGAACATGCTACTCTCATGAAGTAAATAAAGGGTTCCATTCGAAATTCTGTCCAGATTCCGAAGTTCGACAGAAACCTTCTCGAGTTTGATAAAGAAGGTTGAAGGTTACATCGACCGAAATGTTGTGAAACTGACACTCAAGATGAAAAGAGTAGTCCGAGGAATCCAAATAATGGTAAAGTTTTTCTTTGATTTCTTTTTTAAATGCTCCCTGTTGGTTAAATACAAGTTCAATGATTTTACATTTTATCCTGTTCAAATTTGATATGGTTAATTTTGAGCTCAAAGAGCTAGACACATCTTTTGAATGCATTAATTTGGTTAAATTTAAAAATCTGAGTAATTATCAGTTTTATTGTATGTTTGTTGGTCTTTTTCGTACAAATAAAGTGAAACTAATTGAAGCAAATCGACTCGCCTGGCCTTTGATCAATATCGGGGAAACCTTCATATCAAACAATTGCTATTCATTTGGAGAGCTCCCCCTTTCTTGGGAGGAGCTGGTTTTCCCCAACATCGTGAGGAACCAGAAACTGGCCTACAGCCAACCTTCATTTCTGCATCTTTTTTTTTTAACTTTTTTTTTCCAATCACCCGGGCAACGCCGGGCACCCCTGCTAGTTTTTATTAAACGAAAGATAAATTTTTAAAATTATTTCCAATTGTCAGCAAGATATTTTTAAATGTTTATTGTTGATTAAAGATAACTTCAGTAATTTTATGTTTTGGTCAAGTTTAATATGGTTAATTTTATTTTTCTGCAGAGCAACGAACACATGGAGAAATATCTACTGGAAGAATGGACTCAAACAGAGAACGAACTTCTTCGAGAACGTGGTCTCTGGGGACCTTTAACAGGGTCCAGGTTAGATAAATGGATGCTCGACATGACGGAAGGTCAGTTGATTAAATTGAGTTGTTGGAATCGTTTTTTATCATTTTTTTGTATTTAGTGTATTTTGAAAATTTTTGATAAAGTTGTACTTTACATAAAAAATTTTTAATTTAATCTTGGGATCAATTCAGAGTTCAACAACAAACGCGCCCAAAGGCATAAAAAGTAATCACCTACACAACTGTAGACCTCCAATTAAGAGTTCATCAAACTGCAGATTTAAGTTTGTTTTGAGTTTACCTTCTCGCAAACTTTTTCCTAAAAAGAACATTGAGGTTAAAATGTGAATATACCAAAATTGTGTTAAAAAAAAAAAATCAACTAACAATAATTTCTTCATTTTTTTTTTTTTTAATATAATTTGTGCTGGAACAAAATCTAAAAAAAAAAAAAAAAAAAAAAAAAATTTTTTTTTTTTTTTTTTTTTTTTTTTTTTTTTTTAACAATATATGTTGGGAAACTTGTCGATAAATCAATTTCCTTTCATATGATAACATTTTATAGATTTACTAGCAGGCTGCATGGCATTGCCTGGTCGTAAAATAGGCATAAATATTATATTTTAATTCATACAGAAACTGAGGCATGTGCATGTGAGTATTATTATTTTTTCTAAACAGTTCACTTTTTGTTAGTAAAAAACTAAATACTCAAGCTGAGATCGAAACCAAAACCTAAAAGCAGTGAGTCAAGTACGATAACCATTAGGCCAATTGGACACAATCTTTAAAAAGTGTTTTCAAACCTACTTATTCTTAACATAAGAAATCTGTCATGTGAATCATTCATGCATGCACATTCGTGAAACAGTTGACAGATAAAAATCCGATGACATGCACATAGCAATTTTCCAATGTTAACTCCTTAGCAGCCCTTTTTTCCGGATGGAAATTGATTAAAAAGTTTTCCACATTTCTAAATATCCTATATACTTAATTTCAAGTCTGTAGATCAAAAATTCGTAGAGTATATAGGTTGAGAATTGTCTTCACATGCACACATTCTCACTTTTATAGATGTATAATGATCTTTTTGATGTATAGATAAGGGTCTTTTTGACAGGTCCGGTGTAGGTCAGTTATTTTTGTAATCCTAAAAGTTGTGGGGTGAGGGGGGGGGGAGAGAATATTTTGATAGTCTTAGGAGTCAGAATGGAACCTTCCAACTCCATAACTCTGGTAGTAACATTAATCACATTCAATGCACGCAAGTTTTCAATTGTTCATTTTGTACAAAAAAAAAAAGGCTTGTTTGTAAATGCAATAAAACAAAATAACTAAAAGTAGATAAAATAAATGTATTTTATAATTACTTCAATTGAATAAGGTAAAAATTATTCCAAATTAAAACATGAGCATTTCTTTAAGTTTCTTTTATAAATTGCAGAACCAAACAAGATGGTCTTTAACTCTACTAGACCGAGTTACCGATATACCGGTAATTTCTGAAAATGTTATATACTGAGTTACCGCTAAACTAGTATTTTTCCGACCACGTGTTTTTGTATTGTCAGGGAGCTAAAATAGCTGCTTAACCTCGATTTAGCGCAAGCCTAACATTCTGCAAATGACTTCCTTTGTTTTGGCGGAGTTGCGAGTTGTTTTGTAGACTAAAGTAGCCATGAAGCGAGCTAGTGACGAACCAAGCACTTCGACATGTAAAAGAGCAAGACCAAGGAGTTTCACGGTGCAACAAGTGTTGGATAAAGTGATAAATTCTGATTCAGAAGAAGGCGAATTTGATCAGCAGTATGTTTCTGAATCAAGTAACGCTAGTGATGATGAATGTATCGATGAAGGAGAAAGTGATGATAATTTGGATGATGCAAGTCGGCCTGTGCATCAATGAGGGCTCCACCTGTTGGGTGAACTGGCACACAAAGGCTGAATACTGGTGGTAGATGGAAGGCAAAAAAATTACTAACGCGTTTAAATTTTTTTTTTCACAATTTTGCCCAGGAGGCCAGGCACAGGGGCAAATTAGGTTCAGTAGTTCGCGTCTGATAGGCTTAACAGTGTGCTTATGACTCAAATGAGGATTTTGTTTTTAAATAAATTTTCTATTTTATTCTCCCAGGTCCTTGTCGGATGCGAAAAAAATTGATGCGAAATGATATGTTCTATATCCATTATCCTTATCGGCCTAACATGGATTCCAGTGTAAGTATCGTTTTTTACTAGAATGAATAACGCACTTTTCATTGTCGCATAGATCATATATAAAAAAAAAAGCTGTGTAGTTCAGGGTGAGCCTATATGCTTGATTACGAAAGATGGTTGATACATTTGTTGATCTTCTGTTGCTGCTGGTTTTATTATTCCATACAAAGCACAAAAAACAAGCATAATTACCACAGAGAAACTTGATCACATTTTTGAAAACATTGTTTCGTATGTTACATTTGAAGATTTAGAAAAATCAAATGTTATATAATTGTTTTTTAAATTATTAAGACAGGTACGGCTAATGATGGGAGTACTATTGTTACATCTGGGCAGGAGTTGCTAGAAGCAGCTTATCCTGCCTTGACAGAGTTTAAAATAGACTTTGTAGCTTAGTGGGGGATGCCCTTTTCACTTCCCTTCAACCTCTTTCCTACAGAAGAGATGTTGCGAGCCTGTCTCTGATCGTTATTTTCATGGCAAGTGCTCATCTGAGCTTCAATCTATGGTACCCCCTTGCCAAACTTTCATGGAAAACACTCGTTTAGCCAAAGCCACTATCAATAATTTCCCATACTCTTTATCTGTGCCTAAACCTAAGCGTAGATTCCATGAACAAAGCTTCTTTTTTAGAACTGCATGCTTGTGGAACTCTCTTCTGATTACCAGCAGTCTGATTGTCTTCAAGTCCAATGTAAACAAGTTCTTGATGAACCGTCCCCCAAGTAATCCGATTTACAAAATTCCCACTACTTATGTTTACAATGCTATAATCACATTGACTAATGTATACTCATTAACCCTTATCCTCGAGTGGCCTCTGAGCCTTGATAAGTGGTAATTTATAGAATAAGACTTTTTTTTGTTATCTTCATTTTATTGTAGGGATTTACAGCAAGGTGTTTCTCTATTTAAAATTTGTGCTAACCATGCAGCACACACTGATTTCAAACTTTACGACAACCATCAATATCATAATGGATTACACTATCCTTGTCAAGTTCTTGTAAACTTGAGGTTCTGTATGCAGCATAATATTGAAAAATTCAAACACTAAAGGAGAGTTAATATTTATCCAATAAAAATATCATGCACAGATTAGTTAACTTTTGTCTAATATTCATTGTCCATGAACAGTTGTAGATTCAATGGATTTTTATATTATTAAATACATTTTTTTCTTAAGTGATGAATCCATTTTTTTTCCTAAGTGACGAATCCATTTTTTTTCCTAAGTGACGAATCCATTTTTTTTCCTAAGTGACGAATCCATTTTTTTTCCTAAGTGACGAATCCATTTTTTTTCTCAAGTGACGAATCCATTTTTTTTCCTAAGTGACGAATCCATTTTTTTTCCTAAGTGACGAATCCATTTTTTTTCCTAAGTGACGAATCCATTTTTTTTCCTAAGTGACGAATCCATTTTTTTTCCTAAGTGACGAATCCATTTTTTTTCCTAAGTGACGAATCCATTTTTTTTCCTAAGTGACGAATCCATTTTTTTTCCTAAGTGACGAATCCATTTTTTTTCCTAAGTGACGAATCCATTTTTTTCGCATTATTACAAAAAATATCTGTCGTTTATCTCCAGAAGCCTCTGAAATACAAGATGGCCATTAGCCGTGACAGCCGCCCCTGGTTCAAGCGGTATCGCTCTCAGAGCTTCCTCTGTGACGATGAATTACCAATTCAAATGGACGAAGCAGATTTCTTCATCGCTGAAACGGATTCAGTGGATCAGAACTCTGATGGTGAGTTACTTTTTAAAAAAATTCTTTTTTTGTATTGTGTTGTCATCATCACTCAGATTAGCTGGGATCGTGGCGTAGCACCTGTTCTATCCTTATTCAGTAAATGAGAGATCCTTCTAGACTATTGCAATTTAAAAAAATATGTTTATTATTATCCAGAGTGTCCCCTTCCCCCGTTTTTTTTGTTTTGTTTCAGAGCTTTATTTTATCGCACATTAAAAACTGCCCTCATGGGGAGACAAGTAAATAGAGATTATCATCTGCATAATTATTCTTTGCACAAATTTCATTAATGTTCATTTCTTTTTTTGTTACATAGGAATCACCACTTATCAAGGCGAAGAGGCCACTCGAGGATAAGGGTTAAAGAGTGTACAGTAAACAATTGGACAATATAGTACTCGTTAGTAAAGGAAATTCGGTAAATTTGTTAACTTATATGGAACAGCTCATCAAAAACTTGTTTACGCTAGGCTTGAAGACAACCATATTGTAGTCAGCTGAAAAGCAGGCAAACGGAAGACAGTTCTACAGGTGTGCAGTTCTAAGAGAGAAGTTTTGTTCATTGAATCTACGTTTAGGTTTAGGCACAGATAAAAAGTGGGGGGAAATTATTGATAGTTTTTCAGCTAGAAGGATGTTTCTTGTGAAAGTTTGGTGAGGGGAGACCATAGATTGGAGTTCAGTCGAGTTTCGACTGATGTGCCTCTGGCCTATTTTGGTTATCGTCAAGATTGTCACCTGTTTTTTTCTTTTGGCTTCTGTTCTGCAGATAGGATGACAGTGACAAGCCAGATATGGTCAGTACTAATTGATGATTATCTTCCTCTCAGATGGTGTGAAAGCCTTCTCTTTTCCCATGTTAAGAATGGCTTTCTTGTCTGCTTGACCATGTCCTATTATCCAGCCAAATAGACTGGAGAAACCGGAAGTTAAGAAAAGCAAACAATCTTGATTATAAACTCTTACTTCAGATATCGTGTCTATTTAAAAAATAAATGTCACTTGTATTCGTACACGTTGTTGCTCCTCAAAGCAAATATACGGATGTGTAAATGAATTTAGCAGATCCAAATTTATCACCATTCATTGCAGACCATTAATATTTACAGACATTACTCATACCTGTTAAAATGTTTTTGGCTCCTAATGGGGGTAGTTATTTATTTGCCGCCCACCTCGGCAAAATGTGGCACAAGGCCGGAAAGTGGGGATCCAGCAGGCTCCCCTAAAGGAGGGGCACTCCTACAATTGTAAAGAAGTAACCCCGGTAGGGGCGCCTCAGGCAGTAAGCAATGAACTTACTCCACCGGAAAGCCCAGTGGCAAGGCCTGGGAGGGTGAACCTCCTAGGTATTTATTACCCAGGCGGCGTACCTCAGTTCAGCAGGTACTGGGCCGGTTCCTGGCCCCTCACCTGTTGGGCTGAGTGTCAAGTGATGAATCCTTGACGAGTACTACTACCCTGTCTCCCTGCAGCCAAAGACGCTAGGAGACACATCCCCATTAGACGAACTAATGGGGGTATGCCACCAATGATTTAGATGACCGTTTTTATAACCACAAGTTATAATAACCAACCAATCAGAAGCTTCCAAAGTTACTCTAAAAATTGTTGAATTTTGGATTCAATCAGGTTGTCCGTCGTCTCTGTCATGAACCTGAATTTGATTCTTTGCCGCCATCTTTGTTACTAGGAATTACTTAACACTCAAGATCGGAACTGCACTGAATCTTCGCCACCATCTTTGTTCAATATAATGTCTCAACACTTAACAATACCCACCTGGTATTGAAATCTCTTTTGTAAATATTTTGTTTTGTTTTATTCTGACTTGATATTATTTGGATTCATCGGAATGCTGTTCTCATCTTGATTTTTCACGTTTCGGTCAATATAGCCTCCAACCTTCTGAAAAAAATCACACGATGAGAACAGTAGTCCGAAGAATCCAAATAATATGAATAACTAATCTTCATCTCAAAAATTCAGAAACGTCATTCTGACTTCTGTTCTCATCTTTTCTCACACTGTAACTTTTGACCTTTTTCAGATACGTACTGTACAAACTCAAATCTTTATAGAACTTCAAACAGATTCCTCCTTTTTTATATTCACGTTCACCTCTAACAAGGCACATTGCCACTTGCACGTAAGGAGCTACTATTTGGGACCATGCCTAGGAAAGATTAACAAGATGTTGGTTTATGTTACATTCAAACTTCTGCATATCTATACAGTCAGGAAAGCAGGTAATAGGAAGGGAATTCCAAAGTCTAGGTGTTTGAGGGAAGAAATGATTAGAGTAGAAAGCTTTCTGGCATTTAAGGACCTCAACAGTGAAGAGTTTTTTTGTTGCTAAGCAGATTTATCAGGGATATGTACGTTGAGGGGGGCACAAGTGCAATGAGTTCATCAGATCACATTGCATTAAAATATTTTTAAAACAGACACAGAGATGCAACATTGCAGTGATGGGACAGACTAGCGACAGATGCATCAGCTCAGATGTGGCAAAAATACTCCATGCATGGGTGAATAGTGGCTTTGTAAAGATACAGGATACTCTCAGATGTGAGTAGTCTTCTAGCACGATATAGAGAACCCACCTTCTTTGCAGCAGCCTTTGCAATGTCCTCAATGTTTCAGTTCATATTTCCTGTGAATGTTAAGCTGTGGAGTTTTAAGAAAGCCTTCTCAGGTAGGGTGTTTTTTGTCGCGGATATCGGTGGTTGGAGAGGTGTTTTGTAATTGTGTGAAGGAGAGCAGCTTCTAGCATCAAATGTTGCCATCCATTTACAGCCCCATTCCACTATGGTCTGGAGGTCATTTTTCTAACAATTCTCCCATTGTCTTAGATTTGTGTATATCCTTTGTGCATGTTATAGAGCGTTGTATCACCAGCAAATATACCCATCTCAAACACAATATTATCAGTTGTTAATGAATATCAGAAATAATAGTGGTCCAAGGATCAACCTGAATCACTTTTTCATTAATGTTTGGATGCACGTCCATCAATGACAACCTGGACTGTCCTATTATCTAAGAAAGATCTAATTATATTTAGTATATGCCCAATTACACTGTACGATTTAATTTTCATTAGCAGCCCTTCATGCCAGACTTTGTTAAAGGTCTTGGACATATCAAAGGCTACAGCCCTGGCTTCGCCAACCTTATCCAGTGCATAGTATATGTGTTCAGAGATGACTTAAAATATCTGGTAGAATGAAATTACCTAAATCTATACTGTGTGTCAGAGAGAAGATTAGCTTTTGCGAGGTGATGGACTAGTGATTGATCAAGGTCTCAAAGATTTTAGTGAAGAGGGGGAGGAGACGAATATGTTCAGATTTAATTTGTAAAAAATTCTATTTTCTATAACCACACGTTTTTAGCTTTTAGTTTTTATTTTAAAAATATTTCTTTTTTTTTTTTTTTTTGTTGCAATGTTTTTGATATAATTTCAAGGAATCATTAAAAAAAAAATTGGAAGGTTTTATTTATGGATACTGGCTATAAGAACTGACCAATCAAATGAAACCACATTCTTTTAGCAACCAATCAGAAACCGGAATTACTCCATGATCTGTTAGAATTTTGCACAATTTTTCGTGTCCACATGAGAAAAATCTTTGCTCTTTGTCTGCATGCTTTTAAAGTTTAAGACTTATACAGATTAGCGACCCATCAGAAACTCTTCTAAAATTAAACATGGCTTTCAATTAAAAAAATTCAGATGAATGTTCTCATCTTTTCTCACAAATCTTTGGCTGATGTAACCTGCAATCTTCTTCGAGTGTATCTTGATGATCTTGGGAATCTTTATGTCGGACTCTGGAATTTGTACAGAATTTCAAACAGATTAAATCCACAGTGATAACTTCCTCTCATTAGTTCAGCCATGTTTTAAGTCTTAAGTAATTTTTAATTACAAAATTAACAACGACCATTATTATTTCATTTGCATCCTCCAACTACTTATAATGCACTACAACAGATTAAGAACATAAAGCCCCTGTCTCCTCGCCACAATGTTGCATTATTGTGCTTGTTTTACAAATACTTCAATGGAATGTTTTCTGATGAACTTGTTTCACTTGTACCCCCTCAACGTACATATCCCCGACAAACAGGCTTAGCAATAAGATCTCACCCCTTCACTGTTGTTGTTCCTAAATGCCAGAAAGCTTTCTATTCTAATAGTTTCTTCCCTCAAACAGCTAGACTTTGGAATTCCCTTCCTGCTGCTTGCTTCCCTGGCTGTACTGATATGCAGAAGTTTAAATGTAACATAAACAAATATTTTGTTAATCTTTCCCAGACATGGCCTCAAATAGTAGCCCCTTATGTCCAAATGGCGATATGCTTTGTAAGGGGTGAACATGAGTAAAAAAAAAAAAAAAAAAAAAATAGGTGTTTCTTCCGATTCATTTTACCTTGCGGCTGTAGCAGTTACAGAGAACTATTTTCTCTAGTTAATCAATGCCCCCCTCTCTGAGTTCTTTGGCCACAGGCTGACCTATTAGCTAACAAGCTGCATTGATTCATCTGCTCCCTAAAATGATTTGAGGGAACGTCAGTCAGTCAGGACCGGACCTTCAGCCAAGCAACACCTATCTTCTCTCGTCCCCTGTCCACCGGACATTTTGATCTAGCATTGACGGTCTCCACTGGGGACAACTGATATTAGCTGAGGACGACACAGGAAATGTACTGACTGACTGACAACGACCTCAAAAACAACCTTCTTCTTTTATCTCAGTTCGACCTTCAAGCTCCTGCTGCCAATAAAACTCTATTCTGCATTGTTATTGTTAAAAAGAAGTTTGTTGTTCGTTTTGTGCTGTGTTCATTCATTTACCTTCTTAAACGTCATACTTATTTTTATATTTAATAAAAATCAGAGCCCCACAAATTTGGTGGCATTTCTCCACACACATTCTAATTTCGATATCATATTCCAATGCAGTGATGATGAACATCCCCAAGTTGTTACCCCGGCGACAGACGAGTGTCTTACGAAGCATTGAAAATGAGGATGATGCTGATGACTCAGTGGGTAACACGGAGCCAAGTGCAGATGTGGACAAAACAGACAGCCAACCAGAGAGTCAGGGTGAGAACAAAGCTTCCAATCAAGCCATCTTACGTCTGCTGGGAGACGGAGAAAAGGTAAATAGAAGAATTATTTCTTGCATGATTTTTGATGGTAATATATTTTTTAAATGAAATGTATAGATACTTCGCCATATGCAATTGTTTATTTGAAATGATTGGTGGGAAAGGGTTAGCTAGAACCTCTCTCTCTCACACACACACACACACAAATTAAATAAGTAACTAAAATTAATTAAAGAATAAGTAAATAGATAAAATAATAAAATAAAAAAATAAAAAAAATAGTAAATAAACAAACAAATAGTATATAATAAATAAAAATAGGAAGATAACGGATAAATATTGGAATAAATAATTAAGTAAATAAATATGTGAAATGTAAGAAAAATAAGAATAAAGGATATAAAGTATGAAAATATGAAAGGAAAAAGAATCCAAGAAAACATAAAAAAATAAGTAAAAAAAATAAAATGAAATCTAAACCTAAACATAGATCCCATGAACAAGCTTCCTTCTTAGAACTGCACACCTGTGGAACTCTTTTCCATTTTCCTGCTTTCCAGCTGACTACAATATGACCGTCTTCAAGTCCAATGTAAACAAGTTCTTGATGAGCCGTTCCCCTTAAGTAATACAATTTACCAAATTTACACTTCTAACGATGATATTGTCCTTTTGACCACTGTACACTCTTTAACTCTTATCCTTGAGTGGCCTCTGCACCTTGATAAGCAGTAATTCCCATGTAAAAAAAAAAAAAAAATAAATAAAGTAAGTAAATAAACAAATTGGTTAAATAATTAATCAAGAGTAGTTAAATGGAGGTTAAGCTGTATTCTTAATTATATGGTTAATACAGTATTTGGGAGTCTATATGAGATTGAACAGATAGAAAGGGAGTATGGAGGTTTAGTGAATATATGAGTAACAGTTAAAGGTTTTAGTAGTCGAGATAAGTTTTATTTTCAGGTTGGGGGTAGAGGTCTAGGGTAGTTTTTGGAAAGTAAATACTTGGATTACTACTTTAGGTTGAAGTACTCAAATTTAGGGTGAAATGTACTAGTTTTACTCAGATTATGGATTAGTATATTATATTGTATGCACACAGTCACAAGGGGACATATACACAAATCCTAGGAACATCAACCTGAAAGAACAGTTGGAAATGACTTATATACCATACATTACGACCATGTAATCCCTACAGCCACCTACGTTGAAAATGCTGCTGTGAAACCCAACATAGTTATATGGAATAAGTCAGAGAGAGTGGCAACCTTGGTTGAAGTGAGTGTCCCTAATGATGGAGGTCTGAACAGAGCTGAAAGAGAGAAACAGATCAAATATCAAGGTCTCAGGTATGATATGAAAAGAAACTGGAATCTTAAGGCGATATCAATCATACCAGTTATTATAGGTGCTACAGGGCTTATGAAGAAGAACCTGAAGTCCTACCTAACTAATATTCCTGGTGAACCAAGTGAAAAAAAAGAGATCTAGACAATTGCACTTAAGGGAACAACGAGGATACTAAAAAGAGCTCTCGGTTGGTTTCAATAAAAAGCAGGGCAATGTTGGCAGCTGGTTTGGCTGCCCCATACTCAGCATTACAATCTTCAAAGGAAGAAAAATAAAAAAAAAGATTCACATATAAATATGTACGAATAAAAAATCAATACGAAAAATATATAAATGTTTATATCTTTTCTGTATTTATTTCTATGTGTTGACATGTAGGAATACAAAAAGTCTTTTGAAAAAAAACAAAACAAAACGAAAATGTTTCTTTCAAAAACACATAATTTTCGACCGATCCTTAATGCACGTGGATACAACATATAATTCTACTCACATATACATATATACATAAAAAATATATAAGTATACATATATATATATATATATATATATAACTATATGAACGCATATATACAAATACAAATGTATATAGTCACATACATAAAAATGTACCAACCAAAACATATACATACACATATGTATATGCGCACAGAGAAAACGACATCATTTCGGACTCCACAATCTCCAAACAACATTTACATCAAGTCATCATGTTGCAGAAGATTATCTCCATATTTTTTAAATAAAGAGTACATGCAGGCTTGTTGTTCAAAGTTTGTGGACGTTAAATAATAAATTAATTTTCATTAAAATTCTACTCAATTTTTTTCCGTGATTTTTTTTTTGTATGTGTAAGCAAGGATATTCCTCCATTTTTTTTTTTTTTTTTTGTATGTATGTATAAGCGAGTATATTCCTCCATTTTTTTTTTTTTATGTATGTATAAGCGAGTATATTCCTCAATTTTTTTTTTTTGTATGTATAAGCAAGTATATTCCTCCATTTTTTTTATGTATGTATAAGTGAGTATATTCCTCCATTTTTTTTTTTTTTTTTTTTGTATGTACAGTGATGATCATATTTATTGGCACGGTAAAATAAAAGTTAAATTTTGTCTAATAAATTCTAAAAAAGGGATTAAATTAAAGAAAATAACAAAGTATATTATGTATTTTTAACTGGCCTTTCCGATGCAGCAATCGGATTTTAGAAAAAATAAATAACAAAGGAACAACAAACATAATTGCAAAAAACCCTTGTTCAAAATTATTGGCACGGCTTTGTTTTTCTTTTAGTATCAGTATAATATCAATCAATTTCCGGTTTACGTGCTTTCTGAACTTTTTTATAGCCATATTATGCTTGTTTAACGCTAATTCAGTGAATAATTTTTTTCAGATAATTTTTAGATAGCGATTTATTTAAACTATTATAAGTGACTAAATTATAATTTTCAATCGCCATGGTTAAAACTAAGGAACACAGCGAAGACGTCAGGAAGCTTGTTGTAGCATGCCATACCAATGGGGAGGGCTATGATAAGATTTCAAAGAAGCTAAACCTTCCCAAATCCACTGTTAGAGCCATAATAAACAAGTTCAAATCGCAAGGCCACGTTATGAGTTTAGAGGGTAGAGGGAGAAAAAGGATTCTTTCCCCAAGAGATGAACGGAAAATTGTTCGACAAGTAAAACAAAACCCAAGGATCTCTGTTGGGGAGATTGTTGATGAACAGAGCACCTCTGGAGTGAATGTATCTCGACATACAGTTGGTAGAGTTTTGAAGAGAGCTGGTTTAAAAGCATGTCGTCTGAGAAAGACTCCCTTATTGAAGCCTATGCACCTGAAAGCAAGGCTAGCCTTTGCAAAACGTCATATTGATAAAGATGTTGCATTCTGGAAACGTGTTCTATGGACTGACGAAACGAAAATAGTTATTTGGCCATAATAAAGTGTCTTATATTTACAGAAAATCTGGCAAAGCTTTCCTGCCTAAGAACACCATACCCACAGTGAAGCACGGTGGAGGCAGTTTGATGTTTTGGGGATCCTTTGCTGCCTCTGGACCAGGGCGACTTGTTAAGGTCACAGGTAGCATAAAAAAGGAAGATTATGTTAAAATATTGGATGAAAACCTGAAAGACTCTGCTAAAGAGCTCTCACTTGGTCGTCGTTGGTGGTTCATGCAAGATAATGACCCAAAGCATTCGGCTAAACTGACTAAGAAATGGCTTGAGGACAATCATATTAATGTTTTGGAGTGGCCATCACAAAGCCCAGACCTTAATCCAATTGAAAATTTATGGAGAACATTAAAATTGAGGGTAATGCAAAGGAAGCCTAAGAATCTTATTCAATTGGAGGATTATTGTCAGGAAGAGTGGGCTAAAATTACTACTGAAGAGTGCAACAACTTGGTTGTAAACTATGAAAAGCGACTGAGGAAGGTAATCAAGGCCAAAGGCTATACAATTGATTATTAAATAAATCGTGCCAATAATTTTGAACAAGGGTTTTTTGCAATTATGTTTGTTGTTCCTTTGTTATTTATTTTTTCTAAAATCCGATTGCTGCATCGGAAAGGCCAGTTAAAAATACATAATATACTTTGTTATTTTCTTTAATTTAATCCCTTTTTTAGAATTTATTAGACAAAATTTAACTTTTATTTTACCGTGCCAATAAATATGATCATCACTGTATGTATAAGCAAGTATATTCCTCCATTTTTTTTTTTTTTTTTTTTTTGTATGTATGTATAAGCAAGTATATTCCTCCATTTTTTTTTTATGTATGTATAAGCAAGTATATTCCTCCATTTTTTTTTTTTTTTTTTGTTATTTCATTTTTAACTGCCACATTTTAGTGTAACGTCAGTAAAAATAAGCACTGAAAGTTCTCTGCTTTGGCGGTGTTATATTAGGAATAAGCGTATGGTGACGAAGGAACCAGACAAACAATATAGGTTTAAATTTTAAAATGATTGATTTCTCAATTGTTTATTAAAAAAACAAAAACTTAACAAAAGCAAAAATAAACTAAAGTGTTCAAAGTCCATAAGGATATGAAAATATTCAGGAAAGAAGATTTTTGGCGTAAAATGAATGTTTGTAACTTCTTAGGAGAGAAAAGTCTGGTGCTAATATGAAACATGATGAAATAAGAAAAGTAAATGTTAATTCTCGCTGTTGGTGCTTCCATGTGGAGAAATTTGATGAATGATGGTAATAAGATGAGTTCTGGTTGTAGTTAAAATTGTCTATTGTTTTTAACTTCTAGCTTCTGTTCCAACATGGAGGACAGTGACAGGCAAGATATGGTCCCTTCTGATTGATGATTATCTTTCTCTCATAATGTAAAATCCCTCTTTCTTACCTAATGTTAAGAATGGTTTTCTTCTCTGTTTGACCATGTCTAATTATCTAGTCGAATCGCTGATTTTGGAAGTCAAAAAGAGAAGACAATCTTGACTATAACCAGAGTTCTTGCTGTAAATGTTTTACCAAAAGGAACTTGAGATTAAAGTTCAATTTTTTGTCTTTTTAAATTTTTTTGTTTTATTTATTTTTTTTGTAGATCACACACATGTTTCGTTGTGCACGTATTCAAGGCTTGGACACCGCAGAAGGACTCTTACTCTTCGGCAAAGAACATTTCTACGTCATCGATGGTTTCACTTTATTGAAGAGCAAAGAAATCAAAGATATTGACAGTCTACCACCAGAGTTTGTACAATTTCTATCTCTTTTTAGACTTTAGATTTCTGATGAGTCTTTTTTTTTTTTTTTTAAATTCTTTTTTTTTATGCATCCATTATTTTCAGGATATTCCGATCATATTCTCCTTAGGAGAATTAATGTTCTTTTTCTTTTGATTTCATTGTGGTCTTATTTCAAAGATAAATTTCTATCAAAATTACCAAAATGTGAATGTTTATCTGTTTCTATAAAATAAATGCAAAGATTTTAGTCTTGTATTTGCAAGAACTGTTTGTTATTGCAATAGAAAAATGCGAGCAAGAAATTCTAGTAAAAAAATATGATGAATTTATAACTTCTTTATATTGCAGCATTTAGAATTGATTATATAATGTTAAACTGAATTTAAAAAAAAAATCCTTAATGCTGCAATATTTTAAGTTATAAATTTATTATATTTTTTACTAGAATATCTTGCCCTCTTCTTTTCCATGCTTAAGCTTAACCATATTACTTTTCATGCTTGTATTTTACAAGCTTTCAGTAAATTCACTTGTTCTTTGTTTAATTTCAGTCTTATTCTTTTGCCCCCATAAACATAACATACACATATGTAATAACAATGTACAGCACTCGTCTGCTTTCAGTAAAATCCCCCAATTATCTCCCTTTTATGCTTTCATTCTCTCTGTTTCACTTGTTACTTCTCTTTTCTCGAGTGCGGTGAATTGGTAGCAACAGTAGGCGCTGAAGTGAGGTGGTTGTTCTGGAAACCAGTCATAAAAAAACGTTGCTCACCTCACATTATAGCTGAGGTGGTGATCTATAAACTGTAATAATTGTTTGAAATTTGGTCAAAAAATGAATGAGCAGTGAAGCTTTAAAGCAGTTCTAAATGGCTAAAACTGCCACTTAACCATATGTTCAAACACTACCGTGTTTGAACATATGGTTCAAATGATTACGGATCTTTCAAACACGACCGTGTTTGAAAGATCCGTAATCATTTGAATGCCTAATCAGCAAAACTTAAAAAAAAACAAAACATTTGTTAATGTTCAATCGACGCCGATGAATGTTGATCGGTTCAGTTTTTTTTTTTCTGCATGAATTTCTGCGTCTGACGCATGACCATGATGGGTTGCTTTCTTAGTCTCACACTGTTAATATATGCAACAGAGAGATGAAACTTTCAGGTCATGAATGCAGAAGTTCAGTCGTCATAACAATGCAATTTGGAATCTTCTCTGATCCAAAACAAAACCTATCTAAAAACACTGCCAGGCACATAAAGTACATTTGTGTGAAATTTCAAAATTATCAGCCCAGCCATTTAGGATTCTATAGGGAATGAACTGATACATTCACACACATGCGTGCACACACACACACACACACACACACACACACACACACACACACACACACAGTTTTGTTTTATATAATAGTAGATATAAAGATATTCAATTATCATAATACTGCAATTTGGAATTCCCTCTAATCCATTTGGGTAGAATAAAAAATAGGAGGCATTACTTTTGGAACGTCCAAAGTATTATGGTTGTTTACAGCTGTTTCAGAGCAGCATTCATTTATAAGTCTTACAATGAATCATAAAAATTATAAATACTCATTCTTATCAAAACAAAACGAAAATTTCAAATAAGAATGTTTTGAAGTGCCATAAAAAATTCGATACAAACATGTCCCATAATGCTAGAAGTTATGTATAATAATGCAAAAATCAACTTCTCAAAATTGGAATGGAGCTGAATGAAGACAGAACTTGCAAACAGAAAGGATTCAATACTCTTTTAGATAGAGCCTTATAACAATAATAAATGTAGCTTAACACTTTACTGCAGTTTCATAGAGTTTCCAATCATAAGTGAAAAATATAAATCCTTAATGTCTCTTTCCGTTTTATTACAAAGGAATTGGTGCTTGGTTGACAGTGCGGGACTTATTAGATTGAAGCCTTTTTTTTGTACCATGAGTTTAGCGGTTGATACACCAGCCCAGATGTGGCAACAATATATAACAGCGGTCATGAAATTCAATCAAATCCAATAAGCTGAAGTCTATATTCTACCTCTGCATATAAGCCCACCCTTCTTCTTTAGAATTTGAGTATCTCTAATTTTTTTGAATTGTGTAGTCGAGTAGTCTTCATGTTTGATAAGCCCAGACATTGGACCAAAATGGTGGGTTGAGTTATTTGAATTCTTTTATTTATACTCTGTACATACACTGAGCTCCCTTATATTTCTGTAAAGGACAATACATCCAACTGGGGTCTACCATACTATATATGTCTCTATCTCTACTATTATATTAAAGTTACTTTGTATGTGTGTGCAGGAGTTCTTTCCTTATAGGTTCCGAAATGGCTGAGCCTATCTTTTGCAAATTTCACACAAAGGTAATTTATATGCCTGCCAGTGTTCTAGGTTATGTTTTGTACAGAGATTTGTCCGATAAGTATCGGAAAAAAAAAAAAAAAAAAAAAAAACGATCCTAAAAATAGTCTTTCTTTCTTATAGATAAAAGAATTTTTTAGTTTGCACCGGCAAGGGAGATAATAAAATCTTAACAAATAATTTCTTCTTAGAAAAAACAGATTTGTTGACATCTGGAAACATAGCTCAGTTGTAGAGAATTGATCCCATGTTCAAATCCTGGTGTACTTCACCATTTTATTTTAATTTCTTCTTATTAATGAATTCAATCTGTGATAAAAGAAGTAACATTTAAAATCGCTACAAATTATTTCTTTGTTTGCATATTTTAAAACTAAACTAATTAATCAGAAGTGAGTTTCCAGGGCATTCATCATCGAGCCCAAATATCATCTGATGTGATATTGTAAACAAAGACAGACTGAAATTTTTGAACTACATTATCATTATTATTTATTTTATTTATTTTTTGCGAATTAGTTCACCAGGCAAATTATTTCTCATAATATATAATAATCAATAGAGGATTGATTCTATAAAAATACATACGCAATCTGTATAAATTAAAATATCATGTTTAAGCATATTATACAACCGAACAGTGCAAGGCGTCCAGTATATGTGTGTATATATATATATATATATATATACACACACAAGTGGCAAAAAGAAAGTCTGCACTTGTAATTTTTTCAAAAGTTGCAAATTTAAGCTAAATTTAATGTAACTGTTATCCTCGTTTGATTGGCCTTTTATTCTTCTATAATTTTACCTGTTCATATTTGACTTTTAATTGAAATATTTTAGTTTTCACGTCAATTTAAAAAAATAACTTCAAATTGAGGAGGCAAAAAGAATGTCTGCACAATGGAAAATCATTATTTAAATGTAACTTTAGGACATTAATGCAACACAAATACAGCAGAAACACAATGAACTAGTTAATATTTAGTAGCATAGACCTTCTGCAATTTGACAGCTTGTAATCTTTTGGGAATTCCTTGAATTAGACTGCAGCAATACTCCGTGAAAAAGGCAGCCTACTTTTCTTTAATTTTTGTCCAAAGTTCTTCCAAATTTGAAATTTTATCATTGCGTAGCTGTTGCTTGATGTAATGCCATACGTTTTCAATAAGATTGAGGTCTGGAGATTGTGCAAGCCAATCCAAATGGACTATCACACTTTTCCAGGATTTTCTTGACATTGCCAACTGTGTGAATGGGAGCATTATCCTGCATAAAGATGGAATTATCATCCAAATTCCGACCAAAGTAGGGTAGAAAATGCTCAGTCAACATATTAAACGAACTATAGGCCCTGCAACATATTAAACGAACTATAGGCCCTGCAAACGAACTATAGGCCCTGGACCATTGGTACTGATAATGTCCCACACCAAAACTGAACCTCCACCACCTTGCAGCGTTGAAACTGAGCACCTAGGATTAAATTCTTTGTCTTTCTTCCGACGGATATACTGCCTACCATCACTGCCTAACTTATTGAACTTGCTTTCGTCACTAAAAAGCACTTTTGACCAATATGAAAAGTTGTGATCTTCACTGCATCTGACAAAATCCAGACGGCGCTTTCTGTTCTTTACACAAATCATTGGCTTTCATCTTGCAACATAACCTGTCAAATTAAATTCCTTTAATCTGTTCTTGACAGTAGAAAGAGAGCACTTTTTAACAAGATTGCACTGTTGTTGGATTTAGGGAGCCGTTTCAAATCTGAAGAGGCTGAGGATCTTGATAGCATTGTCTTCCCTGTTAGAAGTAACTCTAGCACAACCAGATTTAGGGGCAGCACGAATACTACCGGTGTTTTGGTGTTTTTGCGCAGTCTTTCATACCGTTTTCTCATCACATTTCAATCTGTGGCCAATTTCTCAATTGGATAAACCAGAAAGGTAGAGATTAATGAACTCCTGACGATCACTAAGAGAAAGTCGTGGCATATGGATCAACTGTTACGTTGTATAATCTGGAACAACAACAATTACGATTAGAGATGCTTTGTTGTCTGTTGGTGGATATTTTAAACTGATTTATGGGTGATAATTTAAGCTGGTTTTAAGCGAATTTGTTGCTGCGAACTTTCTTTTTGCCTCTTTAATTTGAAGTTATTTTTTTAAATTGACGTGAACACTAGAATATTTCAATTAAAAGTCAAATATGAACAGGTAAAATTATAGAGGAATAAAAGGCCAATCAAATGAGGTATAGGTTGTTTAAACAGTTACATTAAATTTAGCTTAAATTTGCAACTTTTGAAAAAAAATTACATTCCTTAATAAATACTTTCTTTTTGCCAGCACTGTGTGTATATATATATATATATATATATATATATATATATATATATATATATATATTGTTCATTGGATAAAAACAATTCGAGCTCTTCATCATGATGGTTGGATTTCAGTCCCAGCTTGAGACACCTGTTTTTTGTTTTTAGCTGAACTGAAAAGCTGTGATACAGAAAAACAATCTATCTGTGGATGACTATATGCTCCCCTTGCTCTTGACAAGAGCTCTTGTAAAGAAACCCTCAACTGCCATGACTTAAGGCATTTCTCATTGGTTAAAAATAATTCAAGCTCTCCAGCAATTAACAATGTTTACACTGAGATTTTGCTTACATACATCATGTGTTGGATCATAGTGTAAGAGTTAGAAGTGTTGACAGTCGAGTTCTGATTCTGACTTAAGGCACCTGCGTGTCTAGTTCCACTGAAGAGCTGTCATATAGCAAAACAGTCTGTGGATGGCTATATAGTTAAACAAACAATGCATATTATTATGACAAGTAATTTTTTCTTCTTGTTCCTTATAGATTTCATGAACCTATAATTCTTTGTTCCTTATAAATTTCATGAACCTATAATTCCTTGTTCCTTATAAATTTCATGAACCTATAATTCCTTGTTCCTTATAAATTTCATGAACCTATAATTCCTTGTTCTTATAGATTTCATGAACCTATAATTCCTTCTTCCTTATAGATTTCATGAACCTTTAATTCCTTGTACTTCTTTTAGATTTGATGAACCCATAATTCCGTGTTCTTATAAATCTCATGAACCTATAATTCCTTGTTCTTATAGATTTCATGAACCTATAATTCCACGAACATCAAAAAGTAGCGGCAGCTGCCAGAAAAGAATGTAAGTCAATTTTTTGTTTTCTAAAAATCAAAATTAATGTTGTCTATCACAGAGTATGACATTGCTTTGGATTGATATATTCTATACAAAAAACAAACTCATGTTGCAAGTAAGTACCAGAATTGAAGATCTATTTTCTTGATTAATCAGGTTAAGAATTCTTTTTGGATTCTCTTGTTCTCTCCAACCATCTCTGTCAGGGATCATTGGCGACAGGTCTTCAAGATGGCGTCCAAATGACTTCTACAAGTTGGTTGATGTAAATGTGATGAGTTCTTCCAACCAATCTTTTGCCAGCAGTTCAAAATTCTGTATTGTACCAGAGTTTGACATGAAGATTTCCAAGTTTGTTGTTTCACCATGTTTCGGTCGGCCAACTCATCCACTGGCCTTCCTCGGCACAGTGGATAGAGGCGTTGATCAATGCATTTGAAGAAGGTCGGAGGTTACATGGAACAAGATGTGAATAAAACAACCAAGATGATAGTAGCATGAATAATCCAAATAACAAAAATTTTATTCACTTTTTAAAAGTATTTGCATCATCATCATCATCATCATCATCTGTTTCTGAATAAAGACTCATGGCATAATGGATAGAGTACTTGGTAAAATTCAGTTCTAAGTTACACTCTTTTGGTGTGCAGATGACACTCAAAAGACAATTATGAATTACTTCTACCCAATCTTGGCTGACAGAATGAGAGCATTCTATCCTCGTGGATGAAATAAAGGGATTGGTTTGAAATTCTGTGCAGATTCCCAATTTCAACAGAAAAACTTCCAAGTTTGACAAGATACATCTGAAAAAGGTCGGAGGTTAAATTGTCCGAAACATTCATGAAACAAGAACAAACAGCAGCAGTAGCGGAGGAGGGACTAACCAAAGTTGCTTTGTGCGAACTACTATGAATAGATCGCATAGCGTGGACATTCTCTGCAGTTGATACTTGTGATCTGCTGATGATTTTTTTTTTTTTTTTTTTACTTTTTTTTAATTTTTGAATCCTTTGAGATGAGACTTCATAATTTGTGCATTCATTTTTTTTTGCGGACTATTGTCCTCATCTTCATAGTTGTTGTTGTTATTTCACCATGTTTCGGCCAACTCCTCCTCTGGTCTTCTTCAGGTGATTAACCGCAACAGGATGAGTCTTGTAACTTACTGCTTTCCATAGTTTTTGTCTCACCACGTTTTGGCCAACTCATCCTCAGGCCTGCTTGAGGAGGATTGAAACCACTATCTTCAGACAATGCTCATCTGGAACCATAGAAACTCAACACCTATATCCACTGTGCCGAAGAAGGCCAGTGGATAAATTGGCCGAAACATGGTGAAACAACAACTATGAAGATAAGAATAACAGTCCACAAAAAAAAAAAAATAAAATAAATGCACAAAATCTGATGACGAGGTTCCATTTTGGGACCTTTTGGAAGTGTAGAGTTACTTCCTAATAACCATTATTTCCAGATTCATTCTGATGAGGATATGCAAGTGACTGGGAACCCGCTTGTGAATTTGATATCCGTGAAACTTTCTCCTAAAAAAGAATCCGGTTCAACCTGCCTATGATAAGTGCCGCTTTGGGTCGATATGGTACCCTTTTAACAATGTGTTCCTAGGCTTTATTTCATATTCAATGTATACATTAGTTATGCTTTTTAAAATGGGGATAATCTTTTAAATAGTTTCAAATATGAAGAACTTAAAGTATAAAACCTGTTACCAAAAAAACTACTTTGACATTAAAGAATCCAAAATGGATTGATTTGCTGAAAAACAAAACCGTCAAACCATTCTAATCTTTATACTTTTTTTTTTTTTTTAAGCTGCAGTAAATTCTCCTATGACGACATCCGGGAGGTACACAAGAGGCGCTATCTGCTGCAGCCAATTGCAGTGGAAGTTTTCTCCGCAGACGGACGTAATTATCTGCTGGCTTTCCCTCGAAAAGTTCGCAACAAAGTTTATGCAAAGTAAGTTTTTTTCCTGAATGAGTTTTGATTATTTATGAGCTGATTTAATAATTAATTGATTGGTTTAATAATTGATTGGTTTAATTGATTGGTTTAATAATCAATTGATTGGTTTAATAATTGATTAGTTTAATAATTGATTGGTTTAATAATTGATTGGTTTAATAATTGATTAGTTTAATTGATTTTTTTTAGATATCACATATCATTCATGTATTGTTCCCAGAATCCATTAAAAGTTGAGCTTGGTGGTGGCTTTCATTCACACCTCTTCTGTTCTGTGTTGAAATAAACAAGCTGTCATTAAATGTGTTGAGGTCGACACAGGTGAACCCGATTACATTGATGAGATGACAAAATTTGTCAGGTTGAACCCTCCACTCGGCTTGTTTCTTAAGATGGCACGGTAAATAGGGAGAGGAATGACAGTTTTTCTTCTCCTTGTAAAGGAAATTATTCAGTTTTATGCAACGGTGCCAAATGCTACAAATGATTGTGTAGAACTACTGGATTCATATGCATTTGGCCTGATAAAATAGAATTTAAAAAATAATACTTTTGAAGATACAAATTTTTTAACCTAATCTTATTTAGTTAATCCTTTCAGCTTTCAGACTCATTCATTTTTTTTTTTGTTCCTAAAATCGAGACAACATTTTAATTGACAAAGCTGAGAAGTAATGATAACAGATGATGACCCTATTAGGACCAATGGTGTTAGTATATTGCAGTTTTTTGGGTCTAATTTCACAGCGTGAGCACGAAGCTATTGACAAAGCAACTGGTCAGAATAACTGCAATATTCGTGTTCCCCAGACTTGAAAAAAATGTACAAGACCGATGGGAATAAAAATAAGAAATTTATTTAATACGTGTGCTCTCTGCACGATAACAATATCAAAAACAAAGATAGCTGCTTGTCATACGTTACCAGTGTGAAATCTCATAAGTTCTCTTCCAAATGGCGTTATATACATTCAAAGGGAGGTAAGCCTGTTTTGACTTCATCCAAACGTGTGAGGGATATAACTCTTGACTTAAAAAAAACACCTCGGCTCACCCATGTGATTGATATTGTTACGTTGCAGAGAAAACACGTGTTAAATAAATTCTTTATTTTTAATTGCCATGATAGTACTTCAAACCAAGAGTCAACACGGGGGTCACAATCATGTCCTGAGTTAATCATAAAAAGAAAGATTGGCAAGGGGGGACCAGAGATTGGAGCTCAGACGAGCACCTTCCATGGTAATAACGATAAAACAAAGATAGGCTCGCAACGTCTCTTCTGTGGGAGAGAGGTTGCAGGGAAGAGAAAAGGGCATCCCCCACTAAGCCACAAATTCTATTTTGTACTCTGTCAGGCAGGATAGGCTGTTTTTAGCAGCTCCTGCCCAGATATGGAAGCAGTATTCCATCCTTGGACGTACTTGACTTTTATATAGATAGAGAATTGCATCAGTAGTGAGATATCTTCTGGAGCGGTAGAAGGATCCCACCATCTTTCCAGCGACCTTGGCAACAGACTTGATGTACGTGTTCCATTTCAGATCAGGAGTAAAGGTCCAACCCAGAAGCTTGTCAAAACACGGGGCCTCTCCCAGACTCTCGGATGTGGCAGCAGTATTCGATCCTTGGACATACTTAGCTTTTATATAGATAGAGAATTTCATCAGAAGTGAGATATCTTCTGGAGCGGTAGAAGGATCCCACCAGCGACCTTGGCAACAGACTTGATGTACGTGTTCCATTTCAGATCAGGAGTAAAAGTTAAGCCCAGAAGCTTGTCAAAACATGGGGCCTCCTCTATACAAGAGCCATCCATTTCAATTGATGCCAGATGGGGATCAGAGCGTTAATGATGTAAAGATAGGAGCTTGGTTTTAGATGCATTAAAAGTAACCAGCCACCTCTTCCCCCACTGTACCACGCACTCAAGATCAGAGGAGAGAGAATCAGAGACAACTTTGTCATTTACAGCCTTTGATGTGTTGCCCTAGATGGTCGTGTCATCAACGAATGATTTATGTGTTTTGGGAGATCATTGATGTAGATCAAGAAGAGAGTTGGGCCTAGGATGGACCCCTGAGGGACTCCAGCATTAACTGCGGGCCTCTGATTTTTGTCCATCAACCACTACTCTTATGAGCCTATCAGAAAGAAATGATTTAATGATTGAGAAAACATTTCCAGTTATACCGTAACTGGAAATCTTGTGAAGTAGGCCTTTATGCCATACCTTGTTGAAGACCTTTGATATGTCAAGAGCAATTGCCCTAGAAAGGAATCCTTTGTGAAGAAATGTCACTCGTATTTTGTTTTTGAAAAATTTTTGTTTTTTTTACATAGGCATCACCACTTATCAAGGCCAAGAGGCTACTCGAGGATAAGGGTTAAAGAGTGTACAGTAGAAATTGGACAATATAGTAACCGTTAGTAATGGAGATTCGGTAAATTTGTTAACATATGGAACGGCTCATAAAAAACTTGTTTGCATTAGACTTGAAGACAACCATATTGTAGTCAGCTGGAAAGCAGAAAAACGGAAGACAATTCCATAGGCATGCAGTTCTAAGAAAGAAGCTTTCCTCATGGAATCTACGCTTAGGTTTAGGCACAGATAAAGAGTGGGGGAAATTATTGACAGTGTTTTCAGCTAGATGGGTGTTTCTTGTGAAAGTTTGACGAGGGGGGGGACCATAGAATGGAGCTCAGCCGAGCACTTGCCATGAAAATAACGATAAAGCAGAGACAAACTCGCAACATCTCTTCTATGAGAAAGAGGTTGCAGGGAAGAGAAAAGCACATCCCCCACAAGGTTACGAAGTTTATTTTGAACTCTATCAAGGCAGGATAAGTCCTTTCTAGTAGCTCCTGCCCAGATGTGGCAACAGTATTCCATCCTTGGACGTATCTGGCTCTTATATAGATAGAGAATTGCATCAGCAGTGAGATATCTACTGGACCGATAGAAGGATCCCACCATTTTTCCAGTGGCCTTGGCAACGGATTTAATGTATGTATTCCATTTAAGATCAGGAGTAAAGGTCAAGCCCAGAAGCTTGTCAAAACATGAGGCCTCCCCAAGACGAGAGCCATTCATTTCAATTGATGTCAGATGTGGATCAGAGCGTTGATGATGTAAAGATAAAAGCTTGGTTTTAGATGCATTAAAAGTAACAAGCCACCTCTTTCCCCATTGTACCACTTGCTCAAGATCAGAGGAGAGAGAATCAGAGAGAACTCGATCGTTTACGGTCTTAGATGTGCTACCATAGATGGTAGTGTCATCAGCATAGATGCCTATGAATGATGTAAGGATGTTATTTGGAAGATCATTAATATAGATCAGGAAGAGAGTTGGGCCCAGGCTGGACCCCTGAGGGACTCTAGCATTAATACTGTGAGCTTCTGATTTCTGCCCATCAACCATTACTCTTATGAACCTATCAGAGAGAAATGATTTAATAATTGAGAAGACATTTCCAGCTATACCGTAGCTGGAGATCTTATGAAGTAAACCTTTATGCCATACTCTATCAAAGGCCTTTGATATGTCAAGAACAATTTCCCTAGAAAGGTAGCCTCTGTCGAGAGATTCGTTAATCCTATGAGATATAACTGTAAGCACATCTGCTGTAGATCTAGCAGAATGGAAACCATATTGTGTGTCACTAAGAAGATTATTTTTGCTAAGATGGTTGATTACTTCTCTATTTAACAGATTCCAGCAACTTAGTCATGACGCACAGGAGACTTATTAGCCTGTACTGTGAGGGAGATGAGCGATCCCCTGAATTCTTAAATACGGGGGATACTGATGAGATTTTCCAGGGTGACGGGAAGCAATTCTCCTTAAGACAACGTTTAAACAGTTTTGTAAGGATGGGCGCAAGTTCTGGTTGAAGTCTTTTGAGTACTATAATTGGAATACAATCAGGGCCAGTTGCTTTACTGGAATCAAGCTTTTTGATTAGCTTGGCAACATCCCGTACAGATATTTGTATATCACATAGCATGTTTTCTGATACAGGAGGAAATATTGGAGGTTGGCAGCCTTGGTCGCAAAGGTTAGAATTAGCTGCAAAGTTCTTGACAAAGAGTTTGGCTTTGTCTGATGCTGACGAGATTACCTCAGGTCCATTTATGAGAGTTGGGATAGAGCACACACTTCGTTTCAGGATTCTGTTTGCTATTTGCTAAAACTGGTGGGAACCAAGCCACTGCTCAGCTACTTTGGACTTGACAAACTGAGCATACAACTCTCTTGCGTTCTTTATTACTTTTTTACAGTGGTTGCTGGCAGTTCTAAAAGCGGCTTTAGTCTCAGTACATCTATTATGTTGGAAGCAATGGAAAAAGTGATTTCTATGCACAATGGCAGCAGCACATTCCGGAGAGAACCACGGCTGGGTGTTAGGTTTTTGCTGGAATTTTTTCGAGGGTATGAAACAATCTATACCTACAATTAACCATTCCATCAGGTCTAATACTATAGAGGACACATCCTTTTTAAACATAGAACGCAGAGATAGATCTGATATAAATGTGCGGAAGCTATCCCAGTCAGCCACAGAATATCGATATACTGTACAATGGAGAGGTACATCTGGAGACTTATTACATTTCATTTTTATCTTAACTGATACAACTGAGTGGTCGGAAGATCCAAGTGGAGACAGAACAGAAGCTGAACACAGTTCAGGGCAAGTTGTGAGAAAGAGGTCCAGGAGACTTGCATACTGGCCGTCAGTATTGGGAACATGGGTGGTTTCGTGAACAATCTGAGTGAGGTCATAAGCAATGGAGAAATCATGACAGAACCTCCCCTCATCATCGGTCTTGTATGAGTGAGTTAACCATTCCACATTGTGAACATTAAAGTCTCCACAGACATGAATATTAGCTGAAGGATAAGCAGATAAATTTGTTTTATTTTGTTTTTTAAATATGATTTTTAACAATTTTTCTGTTATTCTTTATATCTTCTTTTTTGTTTTGTAGATTTTTGTCTGTTGCTACAGCAATAACAGACAATGCACAACAATCTGTTTCAGGGCAAAAGCAAAATGCCAAGATTGAATCAAGGTGAGTATATTATTTTTATGCATATGTGTGTTTTTATGCATATTGTGTGTGTGTGTGTGACACACACACACACATATATATAAACTGTGTCAATCGCTTTATTGCGGATTAGTAAAATATCAATATTCCACTAAATATACATCACCAAAAAAATTAAAATTGTATCACTAAAGTGCTGCTTCAAGGTTAGTTATTTCCCAAAATTTTATTCAAATTCATCCGATATTCACAAAGTTATAACATTTTATTCTTTATCAAGGAATTTCCACTGTTCATTGCTTTATTGCAGGTCTCTTAAAGGCAAAAATACAATATCTAATCATGAAAACTCCTTTTTATTATATTATTCTGTCAAAGAATAATAAACAAAAGCACATCATAGGTGCTAAGCCTCAAATAAATGAATTATCGGTATATCCAACATTTTTTTAAATAACTTTAAACAACTATTAATCCACTGAGGAAATCAATTGTTTGATCTGAAAAGAATTATGGCTCTGGCAACATCAACTATTTTCCTCCACAGGGCATCCTTTGAAGTAAATTGCTCTCCTCCCTCATAAACCCCTCATTTTAATATTGACCAGAGATGTTCAACAGGTTTAAGGTCTGGAGTTATAAAGGTTTCTCCTGCAAAGCCCATGGATTCAAAGAAGGCTGCAGTCGCCCTAGCATAATGGGATGGTGCATTGTCATGCATAAAAAATCATCTGAAAGCGACAATAGTAAGTCCTCTACCTATGGCGACTATGATTATCCAAAAAGGCTGTGTATGCATTGCATGTAATCTTTACACTCTCTGGCACTTGAAATATTCCAACCAACTTATCCCCAATGATTCCCACCCAAAACATGATGCTTCCACCTCCTTGTTGGTGATCAACTCTGTAAGGAGTCAGAGTTCAGTTCGGGTTCCAAACTTTGGCCTATCCACCCAGATCGTCAAGAGTAGCACGGGCCTCATCCGTAAATAGGACATGTTGGAAATCTATTTTCATTTATTTCTGTGCCAAAGCCATTCGGTTTTCTCTATCTTTGCTCAATTGTGGCCTTGCAAGAGGTTTGATGTTCCTTGCCGTCTCATTTAACACATTGCATCAGGCCTGCCAAGATCTTGGAGTGATTCAAGCTCTTGCAAAAATGGAAACACTGGCGCTGTTTTGGTTTCAGTTGACTTCCTTATGAATTTTCTAAATATCACGATCTGTAAGGTTTCTCCTGGTGCCATTATCCTTTCTGGATTTGGTGTTGAGGTTGTTCTGAATGAAGCCAAGGTTCTTGGATCCCTTTTCCAGCTCTGTGGCTTAATCTTTGATGGACAATCCTTCTGCAAGTCCAGCGACAATCCTTTGCTTTTAAATAACCTTCAATTGCCTGTGTTTTGACCTCGAAACAGATCTGCAATACATACTGTCCATTCCTTTATTGCTGATCTCTTTCAAGGTCAAAACATGATGGACAGTAAAATTTCTTTGATAATAAATAAAATGAATTCTTTGATAATAAATAAAATGTCATAACTTTGTGAATATCACATGAATTTGAATAAAATTTTAGAAAATAACTAACTTAGAAGCAGTCCTTTGATGATACAATTTTAATTTTTTTGTGATGTATATTTAGTGACATATTTATATTTTACTAATCTGCGATAAAGCGATTGACACGGTTTATAAACATATAATTTTTGAGCGGGTACAGAATTTAATTTGTGATATATAGACCAAATTTATTTTTGAACATGATAAATTAATATAAAAATGACTGAAAAGGCTAGCTAACCAGTTTCGAAGCACACTTAAGAGAAGAAATTGATCAAATCATTGAAAACATTATTTTCTGAAATTAAAGAATTTAGAATGTCAAATAATGTTACTAGTATCATTAAAATTTTAAATTTTTTATTTTTGTTAGACTGTCGATAATATATCTTTTTCAAAGAAGCTGTTTTTTTTGTTTTTTTTCTCTCTTTTAATTTTACTGACATTAAATGTGAGGGTTGGTTCACTTGTGAATACAGCAAAATAAATGTCCGCTCTTATTGATGAATGTTTAATGAAGTCTGAAATTTTTGTTGTTTTATTTTGTTTTTATTTTAAAATCAATTTCCACCTTTTGTTTTCCATTTCAGTGCTGGAATCATCAGCAGCCTCATGGGAGAAAAATCGGTGACCCAACGATGGGAGGTAATGGAGTAATTAAAAAAAAAAATTTTTTTTTTTTTTTCAATTTAAAAATTTTTTTTATTACATTTTCACCCCAAACAACGCACAGTTGCCATTTTGATGTAGGAGGCTACTATCAAGGACATAAGTTGCAGGGATACTATGTAGGGAGTTGAGCAGCAAGATGTCTGACATTACACTTGAACTTCTGCATGTCAGCACATTTGGGAAAGCAGGAGACCGGAAGGGAATTCCAAAGTGTAGCAGTTATGGGGAAGAAACTATTAGAGTAGAAAGCTTTCTTACATTTAGGGATCTCTGCTGTATAGGGGTGGGACTTTGCTGCTTGTCGTTTTTTTTTTTTCGGCAGGGGTGGGGGGTATTTACATCAGGGGGATACAAGGAGTATCCACCATTTAAAATACTTGTAAAACAGGCTGAGGGATGCAACATTTCATTGATGGAACAGAGGTTTAAGCTTAGTTGACAGTTCAGGACCTATAAGGTTGGCGACTATCTTTTGAATCCTGTCCAAGAGTGAGAGACTAGTAGCAGATGCAACATCCCAAATGTGACAACAATACTCCATACATGGATGAATGGTGGCCTTGTACAGGTACCGGATACTTTCAGGCATAAGTAACTTTCTAGCATGGTAGAGAGAGCCCACTTTCTTCACAGCAGCCTTGACAATGCTCTCGATGTATCTGTTCCAACTTATGTTCCCTGTGAACGTTAAGCCAAGGAGTTTAATAGAATCATGTTTTAAGATTGTACATTAAGAGAAATTTAGGGATAGGAAATTTACAATCCTTATTTTCATTTCTTTTATTTACTGGAGGTTCATCGCTTATCAAGGCCCAAGGGCCACTCTAGAATAACAGTTTTTGAGTGCTGGCTAGACTGAGACAACACCGTAATGATGAACTTCATGACGTGACATGAACTTGGGTAGTGTTTGATTATTTAAGAGCATAACTCAACAGGAATTTATTTTCATTAGATTTGAAAATGACCATATGATAATCAGCTGGGAAGCAATCCCACGGTATTGGGGTCCACAGACAAATCATTCTTTGCTCATATAATTGGTCCACCGAGAAAAGGAGAGTGGATCTGTAAATTCACCCTTGTCCATTTGTCTGTCTGCACTTTTCCCAATAACTACGCTTAGAAATTTTCTGAAATTTTGCACAAACATTAAACATGATATGAGTAAAAAAAAGTAACAGAACGGATTTTCTGGGAAAACTCTGGTTGCTCTTTTAGGGGTGCCTTTCAGGGTTAAAAATGGCTAAAATTGACACAAAAGTGCTTATTAAAAAAATTGATGCCTTTGATTTTTATAAAACTTTCTGAAAAGTTATAACTAACTGATTTCTATATAATTTTGTTTGTCTATACTTCGCAATAACTCTTGGGTATAGGATATATCTGCAATAGTTTTTGTCAATATTAATAGTAATTAATTTGTGATTTAATAATAAAAAAGAAGAAATTAGGAACACCTTTCTTAACATACGCTTATTTATCAAGGCAGAGTTTAAATGAAATTAATATTCTTAAATAAAAAGAAATATATATCAACAAAGAGGGAGAGGAGAGAATAGCTGCTCTTCTCTCACTGTGCGTATGAGGAGGGAGCTGTTTTAGAAACAACAAAAAAAATAGTTTGGCATCTTTCTCATTCATTCTGCTCCACCATTTTGAATATCGCGATGCCAAATTTCCTTTTTTTTGTTCACACTCCATCGGTCAAACGAATTTATTTATTGTTTTTCATTTTTGGTTTTATTTAAAAGATAAATCTTGTGATGCCCACCATACAGATAACAATGAACTCTTCCACTTAATAAAAAGATTGGGAGAATATATCTCTGGGCATCAGAACACAAGTTGCACATGGGTCATGCACGTTTGGCAGTCAAACTGACATATAACACATTTTCTTTTTAATATTTCTTTTTCTTTTAAATATATTATGTTTCTATGAAATACAGAGTTGTCTTTCTTCGAGTCACTTATTGGTTCACAACACTGAGGATGAGATGCCAATGTTGTAGACCGGTAAGGATCCAGAAACAATAGATAAATTAAAATTACCAAAACATTTTTATTTATTTATAGGAATAGATGTGAAAGTTTTGTATTGTGTTTACAAGAAACTTATGAATGAAATGTTCATTATTTAAAATGCTGTTTTCAAGTAGCAAAATCTGTGAAGTGATACTGAGCTGGCAAAACATTAAAAAAAAAAGTATTTGATAATATATATTACAAATAGTATATTGTGACCCAACCACTTGTGGTGGTGGAATTTTACATCAATAACAGTTAAAATAGAGCTGAGTTAGAGCTTTTATTTTGTGAACAATCCCGGGCAATTCCTGATTGCCCTGCTGACTCCAGTTGTTTGGTTGATAACTCAAACCAAAAATGAAGAAAAAAAATAACTTCAGCTGAATGGATTTGGAGATTGATAATCATATTTAATAATATTGTTTTATGAAGGAACTCATTGAATTGGGGAGGATAGTATTAACGTTATTTTACCTAAACTTGGAAACCATTTTTGACCCGAGAGTCAATCTCCAAGTGTGAGAAGCTTTTGATGGAAAGTTACTTAATTAATATGCACAGGTGATTTTACCAAATTGGCCAATCGGTGAATTCAATTTTGATAATGTACAGGCTGATTGGCTGAATGGAACTTCAGCCAATCAGGACTTGTCAGCCCATCTCTGCTCCCTCACTATAAGAAGGCGTGTGAGAGCGAATTTTGGCAGTTAAGTTGAATTGGGGTGTAGACAGTCTGAACTAGTTCCACTACCTCCGCTGCCTACTAACCACTCCTCCCACTGACCAAAGGTGATGGGAATATCACAAGAGAAAAAAGAAATAAATCGTGTGTTGCAGATAGATTTTTTTTTCTGAATAAAATGTTACACGCGATTGTAAATATTTGCATTGTTAAAAAAAATGCATTTATATTTTTTCGTTTAATTCCACTGTATAATAGCAAAACATTGTAGTCAGGAGTTTTATTTAATAATTAATATTTATAAAAGCAAGAACTGATGACTGGAGTTTTATTTTATTCATTGTTTACGGGATTTGTGATTTAACTACTAAATGAAACAGTCCACTTGAGTTAATTTCTTTCAGGAGACAGCAAGCAAAAAAGGGCACTTACTCCAATAGTAGATACAGACTGCATCACAACTATCTCCCCAGAGACTTTGTTTCCTTTGTTTTTTTTTCTCCTAGTTTTTTATTTTTTTATTTTTTGTTTTTTTACTTGCGGACCACTTGTGACAAAAGGAATAACCAGAATCATGCATCGAACCCCATCATTGTATCGACGATCTAAGTCAAGCTACTGAAGTTTCTTGTGTGTTCCAAAATCAGAACCACCTAGAATTACACTTATGTACCGATGAACACTTCTTGGAGTCTTCGTCGGTTTACATTTGCGGCCGTTTGACCAGGACATGGTCCTTTGGAACTTTATAACCATCTTCATAGATAACATTAGTGCTTTCGTGACCAGGATTTGACCCCAAAATTTTCATCAGTTACATATGTTACAAATGAATATATTTTTATATTTTTTTCCAGCGGGGAGAAATTAACAACTTTCAGTATTTGATGCATCTCAACACATTGGCTGGTCGATCATACAATGATTTGATGCAGTACCCTGTCTTCCCATGGATCCTATCCGATTATGATTGTGAGGTCAGTACAAATAAAATGATGAATGCAAAAATGTTACATCTGATAACACAACTTGTCAGTTTAATGTCAACTTAAAAATGAACAAAATGTATAACCTTTAACAAATTTATTCAACAACTTGGAAAGCAAAATGACATGCGTAGTGTTTGTTTATCTCTCAAACTATCGTAGTGGATTTTCTTTTTTTTTCCCCAAGGGCGATAACTCTTCCTTCTTTGGTCCAAGGGAAATAATTCTTATTTTTAGGTTGTACTTAAAAAACAAAAACAAAAATTGTAAAAGAAACAAATTACAAATTACGATAAGAAACGACAATTTGTTTGCAATTTTCAACAACTAATTTTATATAAGTTTTTTTTTTTTTAATTATTTTCATTATCAGCTTGATTATATGTATTATTATAGATGGTGTTTTCTATGGTGTGAGAGAGTTAATCTGTGTCTAAAATTAAATTATGGTCTTTTAATAGGAGTTTACTTATGAATGCCGATAAATTATAGAAACCTCCACATTGTTTAATTGTGCTAGAATTTGTGATAAGGACCGATTCAAGAAGTCTCTGCCATGGTGAATTTCAAATAAATTTAACTGTTTTTGCTTGTTTGAAGTCAAAAGTATTATTATGCTGCAATGAATGAGGGAATAATGCATTCAGAAAATTGCTATTTCTTATCTCTTATGTTCATTGAATCTTTTCTCTAGTCTACTTTGGGTTTCACCAACGTGTATATGATAGCAATTTTGGCACGGAACAGTGTATATGCCTGCATTAGAAATTGCTTTGTTTTGGAGATGTTTGTTGTTTTTAATATTTGTTTTATAGTTTTTTATGTGGTTTGTATTATTGGAATTCTTAATTTGTTAAGAGTATTGCAAATTATTGTGTTATTGGTGTGTGTAAGTAAAAGATGTCTGCTTACAAGAGAAGTGTCTGGTGTATATGCTTTTTGCTTATATAATATAAAATATATTGATATCTATATGATGTTACCCCCCCCCCCCCAAAAAAAAACCCCAAAAACAAAAACAAACTTGCTCTTTTCAAACTTGCTCTTTTCACGACGCTATAACTTTCTTTGAATTTTCAACAACTTTTTTCGTTTTGGAATAGAACAGTCATACTTTTCACAACAAATATATTTTCAAATATTGTACTAGTATTTTATTTTCTTCAATTTATTCATCCAGACATTTTACAATAAAGACGAAACATTGCTTTTTTTTTTTACACAGGCATCACCACATTATCAAGGCCAAGAGGCCACTCAAGGATAAGGGTTAAAGAGTGTACTGTAGAAATTGGACAATATAGTAATCATTAGTGATGAAAATTCGGTAAATTTGATAACTTATATGGAACGGCTCATTAAGAACTTATTTACATTAGACTTGAAGACAACCATATTGTAGTCAGCCGGAAAGCAGGAAAACGGAAGACCATTTCACAGGCATGCAGTTCTAAGAAAGAAGCTTTGTTCATGGAATCTACGTTTAGGTTTAGGCACAGATAAAGAGTGGGGGAAATTATTGATAGCGTGTTCAGCTAGACGAGTGTTTCTTGTGAAAGTTAGGCGAGGGGGAACCATGGACATATAACTTTGTTTGTTCCTTTTTAATATATAAACCTTTAAGATTTATGATAGAATTTAAATCAAGTTTCAAAATGAAAAGCCTCAAAAGCGCGTAAATAAGTTTCAACTCAAAATCTAGCAAACAAATGGTACTTATCCAGTTTACGACCCAATCTCTGGCAACTTTGTGTTGGCATCTTTTTGCAGGTTATGGCAAGCAGAAAGAACATATGAAGGCGATTAGCCAATCAGCTTTCAGGAGACGATAAATTTCAATGAAAGCATGGAATTTATTAAATCACAAAAATTTATTTTTAACTTAATGACTTTCAACACATTGTGTAAATGTGAAATCCCTCACTTTCCCCATGTTTAGAATAGCTTTCTAAATAGCAAGCTATTCTTAACATGGGGAAAGAGGGACACCACGATTTGAATGAATTTTCTATCAGTTTTCGCTTTGGCATTTTCCAGCTGTTTATGTTACGTACTGGAAGTTGCTAACACTAAGTTTCCAGAGATTAGGTTATAAATTGGATAAGTACCCCCAAAATACTCCCCTTTTAATAAAAAAAAAAAATCATTCAGTCAGTATGCCATGCATAGGAATACATAACGAAAATTATCATGAAGTAAGAGAATCAATATTATAATTAAGAAATCTAAATAGTTTCTAATTTGTCTCATTACATTCATTACTGCAATTTTTTTTTTTTATATTATTGATGTTGATACAGAAGATATTTTATTTATTTTTTTTTTCAATGTAGGAATTGGATTTAACCAATCCTGCCTCGTTCCGAGATTTATCAAAACCAATGGGAGCACAAACTCCAGATCGCTTGAAGCAATTCAAGAAACGTTACCATGACTGGGATGATCCGCAAGGTAAGTAGACACTATAACTACCATCATTCCATCTTGCGTATCACCTCATATCCTGCTGGTGCGATCTTGTTGCAGTTGCTACCAGTAACCATTTCCAAAAACAAAATATTGATATTAATGCATCACCCAATAAGCCGTAGGTCTAACATATGGTGCAACTAATAAAAAAAAATTCCATATGCTTTTTATAAAAGTACTAACCTTATAATGACATAAAAATTTGAGTCCAATCAAATTGTTAATAATTAGTTAAATTTTTAAAACAATATTAGTTTACAAACTACATTTATCGAAGTAAAGCTATTGTTGTAGATTTTCACACAATAAAAACAAGAATGCCGTTTGTTGATAAAACATTGGTTTCTGATTGGAAAAAATACTGTTTAAGTAAAGCCATTGCTTGGTGAGTGTTATTCGGACTCTGCTTCATTGTCAAGAATTCAATGACACATCTGTTTCTGTCCATGAAGAGGTTGCTTTCTTTTTTAGAATCTCACACCGTCAATATCTGCAACAGGGAGATGAAATTCTCAGATCATGAATGCATAAGTTCAGTCGTCATAACAATGCAATTTACAGTCTCCTCTGATCCATTTGGGTGGAATAAAAAATAGGAGGCATTACTTTCGGAATTCACCTTGTATATTGCAGATGTTTGTCTTGTTATTCCTTGGATTAATTACAAGTTATACATTTTAAATTAAGTATTTATTAGATGCAAATATTTTATTTTGACGCAGGGGAGACACCACCATACCATTATGGCACTCATTATTCATCGGCCATGATTGTTGCATCATACCTTGTACGCATGGAACCCTTCACGCAACATTTTCTCAAATTACAGGTTAGTTTTATCTCTTTTTCAAAATTTCTATTTTTATTTTTCATTTTTTTTCTTTCTTCAATTTTAATTTTGCATTCTTTTTTCTAAATTTCTTTGCATGTCTCAATTTTTCCTTCTTGTTTTCCTTTATTTTTTATTCTTTTTGCTTTTTTTTCTCTTTTTAATTTTTCTATCTTTTTCTCTTTTTTTCTCCTATTTTTTCTTATTTCTCTTTTCTGTTTTTTCCTTCTTTTTTTTTTCTCTTATTTTTTTCTTTTTTCTCCTATTTTTGTTTTCTTTTTTCTTTTTCTCATTTTTTGTCCTTTTTTTTTCTTTTTTATTTAAAAAATTTTTTTTTTGTTTTTTTTTGTTTTGTATTCTATATTTTTATATTTTCTTTGTTGATTTTTCTTCTCCTTTTCCTCTTTGTTTTACTTTTTTCTGTTTTACCTGTTCTTAGGCCCTCTTGGTGGGACATTAGAATATGCCGACTGCCCTCCCCCCCGTCAGAGGGTAAAAGTCCCTCAATGGGGGTCCTGGATATGACCTTAAACTATATCCAGTGGTGAGGCCCCTGCTTGTGGGCTTTGGGGAGTGTGGAGCCACCCTTTAATTACCATTGCTCCCAGGTCCACTCTGACCTAGAGTGGTAGTACCTGTTAGGGTCCCAACTATGGGTTAAATAGAAACCGACATGAAAACAACAAATATATTCTATTAAAAAATTTTTCTTCAAAATCTTTGGATTCGGCATTAAATAACCCGAAAAGGGTTGATATGCCGTAAAACAAAAACAACCAACCAATCTGTTCTCAACATCCATTTTACATGTTGGTATGTGTTAGACAACTTTTAGAAATTCTCTTCCAAACTAACCTATCTCTGACCAGGTCTTTATTTATCCCCCTTTTTCTCAAATTTATGCTTATCACTTTCTTCCCATGTTTTCCTTGAGTTGGCTTTTCCCCCTGCTAATTTACTCTATCTCAACTGTTGTATATCTATGAACCGAAGAACTCACATCGATTCTTTTAATGTGACCAAATCAACAAAGTTTCCTGTTCTGCATATATTTATTTACACTATCCAGATTTAATCTTTCTCTGAGTTCATCAGATTTCCTGGATAATGCTTCTAAGATGCAAATGAAAAGCAACAAATTCAATACAGAACAATGATGTACTCTCACTTTAACACTAAACATTTGTCAGTAAATGTTGCATTAATTTTAACATGACTTGATGTATTTCTGTACAGCCTTCTCTTTAGAGAAGGTTGTTAAGGTCTTTTTCTCATTTCTTTTCCTTTTTTTCGGGTGCTTGTACAGTATGGGATTTCAAATAAATGCATCTTAGACAAAAGCACTATTACATAATTACATGTCAAGTTTGAAATTAGTAAAAATTACGCAAATTACAAAAAAATGATTGAGTAAAAAAATAATTGCAAGAAAAAAAAATTTATTGAATTATAGTTTCATCGTATTTGTTTAATTGAAGAAAAAGTTTTCAACCTTTTTTCATGTCTCTTTTTCTCTTTGTACCTCTATCTTTCTTTCCTTCTTTGAATATCTCCTTTCTTTTCCTTCCAGGGAGGTCATTTTGATCTTGCCGATCGAATGTTCCACAGTGTCAAAGAATGCTGGCTTTCAGCATCCAAGCACAACATGGCTGACGTGAAGGAACTCATTCCAGAATTCTTTTATTTGCCAGACTTTTTGGTAAATGCTAACAATTTCGATCTTGGTAAGTAGAAGCATTTCATTTTTCATCATTTTAACTAACAAGTTGATAACAATATCAATTTAAGATGAGGAAGCCCAAGGCATTTTTGACTACAAAACCTCTATTTTTTTTTTTTTTTTTTTTTTTTAACAAACTACCATTGGCGTATTTCTGCTGTGCTTAAAAAATGATGCCATCCACTGATATATAGAAATGTAATGAAATGTTTTGACCAAATAAAATCAATTTTTCCAAGTGTTCTAAGAATAACTTGTATCATTTATTTCAAATTATTATATTTTTAAAAGCCTATTATGAAATTGAATCCATCATAATGCATTTTGGTTTCTTTGTAAACAAGTCAGCCATTCTAATATTTTGTTAAGAGGTAAAAAAACCCAACCCCACCCCACCCCCACTTTGTGACTGTGTGAAATTTGATATGTTATATCTCCCTGTTTTAGTTTTCATACAGTGCATAAAGATTATTTGATACTGGAGATATTCATAATCATACCCTATTTCCAAATGAGGGGAGATATAACTTATGAGAAATATTTGGAATCAAGTTTCCTCTTGCTGTTATTTCAAATCATTTGAAACCATAGCAAGTTTTAGTCTCCCCTACATCAAGGCCAGAAGTTTTGGGGATGTGTGTGTGTGTGTGTATATATATATATATATATATATATTTGTGGAAATATGATTTTTTTTAATTATATTGAATTATATATGATTACAGAGCATATATACAGTACCACGCAAAAGTATTGGATACATTACATTTATATATATATATATATATATATATATATATAGTGACATGCAAAAATATTGGATACATTACATTTTTCTTCATAACTTTAATTATGGTTCAAGATTTTACCTAAGATTTGGTCAGTATATTCCTATTACTATTTTAAATTATATTTGGAGTAGTAATTACAAAATCAAAGTTTTATATTTGGAACTTATAAAATTGCCCAAAAAGGTGGTATATATGGACATATCTATACTGGTAACTAAATTAAATATTGAAATGCTCATGTCTTTGGTTCTATGGGACAAAACTACATGAAAATTTGCAGGTTTTTGAAGATTATAATACTATTCTATGGTTAAAATTTTATGACAGTTGGTAAAAAAGAACCTATGTTTTCAAACAAATAAAATATACCCAAATTTGCAAACATTTGTATCTATAATATTATGGCAGGCCAGCTTCAGTTTTACTGCTTTGGGTTGAATTTTGCTTACGGTTTTTTGCTTGGTTGTCTCCCCTGTGGCCTTGCCAAACCACTAATATATGAAAATTATGAGATTAAGAATGTTTTAAAGATAAAATCAATTTAGTGTTATGCATTTATAAGTGGAAGTCATTTTAGTATGCTTTTCATCTTGAGTGATACAAAAAAAGATGTGCCATTAAATACATGACTTTTTCGTAAAAAGAAACAAAAAAGAAACAAAAAAGAAACAAAAAGAAACAAAATAGATAATAATAGATAAGTAAAAGAAGAAAGATCCTATGTTTCTTTCGTTTCATATAATAAAATTAATTTGTGTGATGATTGTTTTTTTCCTTTCTAGGCAACAAACAAAATGGTGTGATGCTGGGTGATGTGATTCTGCCTACCTGGTCAAAGCAAGACGCTCGGGAATTCATTAGAGTTCACCGAGATGTAAGTCATTCTTACTTAAAATTGCCACAATTCGCTGACTGCAACTTCATACAGAGGGTCAACAACCCTCTCCCTCTGCAAATCATACGTCATAGGTCGCAAACTGTAATACTTTAGGATGGGATTCTGGTGACTGAGTCATTCTTTCACTTTTTTATTTTAGCTAGACAAGAGATCAGAGGGGCCCGATATGATCAATCATCTGGTCACGTCATGCCTTAGTATTTATGAGATCATCCCCACGTGTATTATTTAATCTGATTCTTCAAAAAATCCAAAACCTTATTTCTCCTTTTTTATTTTATCACAAATAAAGATGAGAAGGTGATGACTAAGAGTCAGCCATGTTGAGAACAAAGATTACCAATGCTAAGGAGTAATTTCTTTAAACAATAATATATTCAAGGAGTATAAGATAATTACAGAGGTATATTTGACAATTAGTGATTGAATTTTAGCATTACAATAATAAAAAAAATTTTTTTTTAAATTCTATAAATTTGAAAACAAAAAGTCTTAATTCTCAAAAAAAAAAGAAAAAAAAAGTTTCTTGAATTGAATAAGTGTAAATATATGGGATAAAGTGATAAGAATGGAGTTGAGAGAAAGTGGGATAAATAAAGACCTGGCCAGATATAGTTTAGTTTGGAATTTAATTTCTAAAAACTGTCTGAATATGATAAAAGAATGGACGAGAAACTTTTGTTGTTAGATGAACAATAAAACTTTGAAGCATAAAAACCTGTAAAAAAAAAGTGATTATTTTACCTTTTTTTTTTTTTTTTTTTTTTGAAAGGCCCTGGAATGTGATTATGTGAGCAGTCATCTCCATGAATGGATTGATTTGATTTTTGGCTGCAAACAACGTGGCCCACCAGCCGTGGATGCTACCAACGTATTCCACTATTTGTTTTACGAGGGAAATGTGGACATCTACAGCATCGATGACCCTCTCAAGAAAAACGCTACGATTGGCTTCATCAATAATTTTGGCCAGATTCCAAAGCAGGTAAGAGCTTTTATATTTAAACCAGAGTCCAATGAGATGACGACAGCGATGTGTGAACAGAAAGTTTTTTTTTTTTTTTAAAACTGTAATATATCAGCAGCAGCAGCATACATATGAGACTTTAGAACCCCCCCCCCTCAACCTCCCCAACGCCGGACAGTATTATATAATCTATAATATAAATCTCACCTGTCTGTTTAAATGTATGTATGTATGCATGTTTGTATGTCTGCCTAAAACTTTCGACAGAGGCGATGGATTTTCACGAGATCGGTATCGTTTTGAAGCTCAATCCTTCAGACGAAATATCGAAAAATTGGCTAAAAGCATTACTACAGGGAGGGGTTGCTTTTTTCGCTGATATTTTCAAAAGTCATCCTCTCTTTTCGATCGACTAGCCTTAATTTAAACCTTTGCCACTTGGAAACAACCGCAAAAACGTCACGCTTTTTTTTTTCATGTTCCTTTCCCTCCTTCGTGGTATGGGTTCGAGCCTGCCTACTATTTTTTTTTTAAAATTTTTTGGCTCAACACACACCTCCAAACACCCAGACTAGTCTATAATATAAAAGACAAAGTGTGTTTGTGTATTTGTATGTCTGCCAAAACTTTCGACACATGCGACGGATCCTCACGAGATTGGTATCGTTTTGAAGTTTTATCCTTCAGACAACAAATATTGAAAAATTGGCCAAAAACATTGATTCCTTCACTCTCAACTCGACTGTTTTTTTGCAAGGAGGGATTGCTTTTTTCGTCAACATTTTTGCAAGTCATCACCTCTGTTGGATTGACTACGCTTAATCTCAACTTCCGCTTGCACCATGGATGCATCGGCTGACGTTACTTTTTTTTTTTTTTTTTCCTCCTTCATGTTACAGGTTTGAGCCTGCCTGCCTACTACCACCATTATTTTTTTTTTTTTTAACACCTCTCCCCATCCGGGCTGCCGACTGTTGTTTCGACCGCCCCCCTCCCTATTACCACTTTTTAAACACCTCCCCAACCGAGGTTCTTTACTACAGCACCTCTCCACCTGGGCAATGCCAGGTACCCCTGCTAGCCTCTATTATAAAAGGCAAAATGTGTGTGTGCGCGTTTGTATGTCTGCCAAAAAACTTTCAACAGTAGTGTCGGACTGTGACAAAATTGGTATCTTTTTAAAGCTTGATGTCTCGGACAACAAATATCCACAAACAGTAATTCTTTCACCGTTAACTGGGCCGTTTTTTACAAGGAGGAGTCACTTTTTTTGTTGAGATTTTTGCAAGCCATTCAAACCTCACGTCAATGACATCACATAAAAGATGTTATTTCGACCACACGCGACGTCACAATTGCGATTGGCACATCGATAAGACCGTTTGCTTTTTTAACTTCCTTTTCCTCCTGCGCATTACAGGTTTGAGCCTGCCTACTACTCCTATTTTTTTTTTTTTTTTTTTGTTGCTCAACCAACACCCTTACACACACCTCTACACACCCGGGCAATGCTGGACATCCAGGCTAGTTTCATATAAACATAGAAATGATAGCAGCTCTAGTCATTAAGTTATGAAGAGATTATGAGTTATTTAAACGTAAGTGTTAGTAAGAGGTAATGTTTAACAGTAAGTAGCAATTCCACGATTGAAAACTATATTTTTCAGATCTGGTGACTTTTTTCCAGGTGGGATTTTTGTCATCGACATTTTGATTTGTCTTGTCCTTGTCGGAACTTTCACCAATGTTAAAGTGGATCTAATGCCGCTGATTAAATAGAAAATGTGTTCACACGACTATGTATGACACAGACATATCTAGACAGCACTACAGCACCAAAACATTATCGGAAGTGGGAGGTTACATTATACCAACATGTAAAACGGAATATGATGATGATTCATGAGGATGATGATGATGATAGCACCTGTCTACTTGCTTCCCCATGAGGGCAGATTTAGACACCATGCTGACTGATGTGGAGAAAATTTAGCTCTCCAAAAATGGAACTCTGAATTGGGGCAAAAGTAAAAATTGCCTCGGTCTAGAAGGATTTCTCACTCACTGATCGATAACAGGTGAACTGTTGTATGAAAACATATTACATTTTGTTCCTAGCAAATTGTTTGCGGTATTTAGCAGAGAAGCCAACGAACAACTATATGTAAAACAAAAAATAAATAAATATACAACAAAAAAAAAAATGACACCATAGCCAATAAAAGTTAATTTTATACCTCGTACTTGGTTCATTTGTTCGTGTTTTTTTTTTTTTCAAGTAGTTTTTATTGCTCTTTATTTAATCTCAAAAATTCAGTTTTTCTGAGTGGATTTGAAAAAAAAAAAAAAAAAAAAAAAATGGTGGCATCTTCTTTGGAAAAAGCAAGCCTTGTTTTGAATTCAAGGTTTACAGGTGTTTGAATTCTTTTGGTATATTTTTACAAGAGTACCCAGCGTAGTGTAAACACCCCAACCTCCCCATGTAAAGAACGGCTTTCAGAATAAACACCCCCCCCAACCTCCCCATGTTAAGAACGACTTTAGGAATAAACACCCCCAACTAAGAAAGCCATTCTTAACATGGGGAGATTGGGATGGTTATCCTATGCTGGTTACTCTCGTAAAGAATATTAAAAGAATTCAAAATGAGGCTAGCTTCTTCCAAAGAAGATGCCGCCATTTTTTTTATTTTTCAAATCCGCTCGGAAATACTGAATTTTGAGATTAAATAAAGAGCAATAAAAACTACTTGAAAACCAAAATAGATGAGCCCAGTAGGTATAAAATTAACTTTTATTGGCTAAGGTAACATTTATTTCTTGTATATACTTATTTTTTGTATCATTGTTTGTTAGCATCTCTGCTAAATTATTGTTGTTTGAATAATCCGGATAGTATAGCTGCTATACCTATTTCAGCAATAATAAACATATCCAGCAATTACAAATATAATTACATCTAACCCATTATTTGAGTAGCAATTCATAGCAGTTATGCCCCCCCCCCCCCGAATATTATGTACTTCTGTACCATATTTTTGCTCATACAATTTTTGTAATTTGTATCATACCATTGTGTTTGTCTTGATTATTTACAGGACTCTAAAGCTACAACATATTTTTTTTTAATTTTATTTGAATTTCTCTATATTTATCTTTTGTAGCTGTTTAAGAAACCCCATCCTCAGAAGAGGTTGAATATTCGAAACCTGGACCCAATTCCAATGTCTGCAACATCAAGTGGTGCTGCCGATAAGCTCTTCTTCCATAACGTGGACAATCTGAAACCTACAATGCAGCCTTTTAAAGGTCAGTATCCAACACCGTTTTTGTTTCTTCATATGTAATCATGTCAAATGTGCAGCTCTTGAGAAGAAGATACTGGAATAAGAAGCTGCATTAAAATAAGGAGACCACCAGACCAATGAGTCAAATGAGCTGGGACAAAGGAAGCAGATAATAGATCAGATAATTCTGAAGAACACATACCATAATAGTATTTACAGAAAAGACTGAGACTAGCAACATCACGTTTTGGTGTGTGTGTGTGTGAGAGAGATAGAAAGAGAGAGAGAGAAAGAGAGAGAGAGAGAGAGAAAGGGTGCAGAAAAGATGGAGTGGAGCCAATCAAATTACAGACGTATTTTTACACCTTATCAAGAATCTTCAAATGGGACAGAGATTCACCAACCCAAATATGGCAACAATACTCCATACATGATCTGATAGTAGATTTGTAGAGATAGGGAATAGTCTCGGGTGTGAGGAAGTGTTCAGAATAGTAGAGAGAACCAACTTTTATGAGAAGCAGAAAGAGCAATGGATCTAATATATGAACTCCAAGAAAGATTTGATGAGTAAGAAAGGCTAACAAGTTTTAATTTCAAATGATGAACTATGCTAAGCACGGTTAGAAAAATACACTTTTTTGTTTTTCAGAATTAAAGAGTATGGTTGGACAGATCATCCATAACGATAAATATGTGTTGGCTGTGGAACAGAATAAAGTACTCATTCCTCCGAACTACAATAAATACCTTGCCTGGGGTTTCTCGGATTTGACCATCAGGATCGGTAACTATGAATCGGACAAAGTAAGTTGGAATCCAAGATTTAATGTTTGTTTTTTTTTTCTCTATTTTTTGCTTATCTGGCATCTTCTCTTTCTATTATGTGGGGTGTCCTCTGATTTCTACCATTTTAAAGACAGGTTCTTCTTCACATGTAATAATAAACATGATGTTAGTAAAAGACAAGTTATTGTAAGTCCAAAGGTGATTAAAAAAAAAATGTCGATCCTATTCTTAACTATAATCATCTCAGTTACCACAATACCACATTCACTCTAAGGAGCCATCCTACTTATGAAATGCTCAAATAAGTTTGAATTATTTTTGATAAATATGGTGATATATACAGAAATTCATTAGACTATAATGATGAATGGGAGAAAGAAAAGCAAATATTGATTAGTAATTAAACCTATTCCAGTGTTTTTTTTGGTTTGAACAGAACCAAAAACATGCAGATTAATCTCTAAATAGGAGTGGTATTTAAGTGAAACAAAAAATGGGAATGGAAATTGGAGAATGGGTAGTGTCCTTCCAAGATAAATACAATTATGGGGAGGCCAAGGACAAAACATTAAAAATAGGTTGTGAACATCATGAAGGATTTGTATTACCGGGGAAAGGGGGAATAACTCATCTACTTGACTAGCTGATAGGCTAAATTTAGCTGAAGGAAAGTTTAATTTGCATACAATGAGCTTTTATCTATTTGTTTCCCCATGAGAGCAGAAGTAGAAACAAAGTCAGTTTTTAATAAGGGGGAAATCCAGCTTTGGAAATGGCGGTACAGTAGATTATGACAACTGATGGCAGAACTAATGCAGTGCAGCATCAGAGCAGATACTGCACTCTGATCCTAGCCAAAATATCATTTTTTTTCTTTTTACATCCAAAGAGTTGTTTATAATAGTGTGTTTGAGAGTTAATCCCGAAAAGGTTGATAGATTGTTATACAACAGAATCCAGTCACAAAAATAATGATTGAAACTTATATTTTCCCGCCTTTTCATTTTTTTTTTTTTCTTTTGCAGGCTACAAATGTCTTTGAATGTTTAGGAAATGGAGATATCCTATGTGCTGCCTGTCCTAATTCCAAAATCTTTGTAACTGGCGGCACAAGTACGGTAAGTAATTTCTTGAGATTAAACCAAAGACATTGAAGACATTTTTTTTTTTTTTTTGAATAGGTTAATGCTGAAAGTACAAACCCTCTGCCGTATTCCATTGTTTACTTAATTATTATTATATGGCATAATCGCGTTGACACACTGGTTCTCGTCAGATCACCAAAGTTAAGCAATGTATAGCCTGGTTAGTACCTGATGGGTGACCATTTGGGAATTCTAGGTGCTGTATGTGCTCTCCACTTATCTCGGCATTTGTTTTCAGTCGTCCTGTAATTTACTTGCCACTGGTATTTAACAATGTCGTCTCAGAAGAGGTGTGGTTGGAGATTGCGCACCTGCCACAAAAATTTCACGCGCAAGCAACTCTTCGTGGGTATCCATAGTCTGTCCAAGACTGAAGGAGCCTGATTTTACTTAATTATTGCTCTTGTTATTTGTTTGAGAGAGGATAACTAGTTTGTTTACCAAGAGGTGTAAGACAATTGATACGGATGAGAACTCAGATGTGGAGAAAGTATATTTTTATGCCGATACTATTGAAGTTGTTGAGTAGTTATACTCGTGGAGCACAGGATGGAGCAGCTGGCAGTGTGACTGCAAGAACTTGGAATGGATGGAAGAAGTTCAGAGAACTTGTGCCATTACTAACCAGCAGAGCATGAGCACTGTCGACCTAGAGAAGAGTCTAACAGTCATGTGTATGCAGTATGATGATATTTGGAAGTGAAACTTTGTCAGTGAGGGTTGAGGACATGTGTTGCATGGAGAGAAATGATATGACAATGATACTATATAGAATTGTTTGTTTTTTGCTAATATTGAAACTTTTTAGATATATAATTAAAATAAAATTTTGATTTGTTATACATTTACCATAACCTAGTGGTAAGCAGGCACACCAGGTTGGAAATCACTGGTTTAATCAATATTCAGTTCCTAACTGCTCAATATTTTTTCTCCTTTTTTCTTTTTAGGTGGTCAGTGTGTGGGAATACAAAACCAAAGAAAAACGAGTGGTCCTAAAGTGTCCACTTTATGGCCACAATGAAGCGGTCACCTGTCTGGCCGCTTCACCTGCATACAACGTCATAGTCAGTGGTTCACGAGATCGGTCCTGTATCATCTGGGATCTCAATCGCCTGGTGCTAGTGCGACAACTGAGAGGTCATGCAGCCCCAGTAGCTGCTGTGTGTGTCAATGAATTAACGGTAAGACGACACCTCTCCACGTTTTGTTTTTAATGGCTTCCACATGTTCGTATTAATAAAATTGTGTGACTACTTCTTGTGTGCCTGTGTTTCTCGCCCATATGTGATTTATACATTTTTTTTTTTAATTATTAATCAATTATTTATTGAAAAAATAATGCAATAGCCTAAATTATTAAAGCGGACTTTTAAATATCCTAAAAAATAATTAAAAAATTAAATCTTCAGAATGTAGTTTTTGTTGGATTTTAGATGGAGCATTTTAAAGCATTGTAAATTATTTTATGCATATTGTTATTACTTAAATATATTATTACTTAAACATATTGTTATTGCTTAAATATATTATTACTTAAACATATTATTATATTGTTATTACTTAAACATATTATTACTTAAACATATTAAATATATTGTTATTACTTAAATATATTGCCATGATTAATTTATAACTTTTTTTTTTTGGATAATTAAAGCATCATTATATACCTTTTTGCAATAATCCCACTCATATTGATCCGAAAACAACTTTTTTTGGTCAACAGAAATCGAGTCAGCTTCCATCAGGATAATGCTTGTCCTCTTACTGCACTACTGACAAAAGATCTCCTATGAGAATTTCATTGGGAAGTCTTGCTCCATCCTGCATATTCTCTTAACCTAGCTCCCTCAGATTTTCATTTATTTCTAAGGTTACAAAAGAGATTGAATACAAGTTAGATTCATATTTCACATGAAAAGAATGTTACAAACTAGGGATTAATAAATTCATTAAGAGATAGAATCGAGTTATAGAAAGCAAAGGTCATTATTATTATGAATAAAGATTTCATTATAAAAATAAAATATTAAATCGGCAAATAACTTTTGCAACAACCTATTAATTGAACTGTTTGTGAAAAGTTTAGAAATGAGAATTAATTACCTTTTGACATTGGAAATTTAAAAGGAATTTGGGAGAGAAAACTAATTTCTGGCTTTAAATTGGAAAGTTCTGGGGCCTTGTGGATTTTTGTAAATCTTATTTCTTTTACTATTTGTGATTATAGATTTTTGTAAATGAAATCTTTCTGAAATAACAAATAAGACCTATATATATATATATATATATATATATATTTGCATGGGTTCCCGGGTGTTTGGAGGTGTATGCTGAGCAAAAAAAAAAAAAAATGGTCAATTTTTTTAACTTTGACTCCTATTATGACCTCTTAAAATTTATTGTTTTGGGCTCAAATCAAGTTATTAAGTTAGATCCATGTCCAAGGAACATATATCTAAAATTTCAAGTGTTTAGACCCCAAATTGTTGGAGGAGTTTGGTAGAGATCGCAAAGGTCAAATCATTGAACTTTGACCCCTTAACAGCCAAATTTCTGGCCCAAAACCGATCACATAGATTTTCCCAAATCTCAGTACCCTGTATATCAAATTTTGAGTCTGTAGACTGAAAATTAACAGAATTATTGCGAAGGAAAATCTACATAGACACACAGACAGACACACATTCACTTTTATAGATATATATGTAAGAATGAAAGTTAAATTCTTTGGATTATAATATATATAAAAATATATTCAAGTTAAGTATTTATTGTTTGAAAAAAAAAGAATATATTGAAAAGAATTATATTTATTTACTTAATCCATGGATTTTCAATAATGGCTTATATCATCAGAGGAAATGAAATGCAGTAGCAAAAAAGATCAGTTATGGATAAACATATTTTGCTTATCAGCATATATATTGAAAATTTTGTTAAAAATCATTTAAAACGCATAGATAAAGAATGTCACACAGCCTAGGAAATCCATGGATTAAGGAAATAAATATAACTCTTTTCCATATATCCTTTGCTTCAAACAATTCTTAACTTGAATATATTTTTATATATATTTTAATCCAAAAAATTTAACTTTAATTCTTGCATTTATATTTTGCTCTATTTTTTATATAGTGAGCTTTATCTTTTTAGCTGGGATCATCTTGAAAATATTATCTCACTATAATATTTAATAAGGCAATAATTTGTTTGATTATTAAATCTGATTTAACTCATATATATATATATATATATATATATATATATAGATACAGCACAATCACATTGACACACCGGTTTTTGTCAGATCACTGAAGTTAAGTGACACTGAGCCTGGCCAGTACCAGATGGGTGACAATTTGGAAATGCTAGGCACGTGGTATGCCCCACGCCGATTTGTAGAAATTTCCAGGTTGGTATCTAGAGGCGCATTAATTCACTGGGAGAATTATGCACCCCTAGTCTTAGTTTAGACATGCATCTAGAAGGTAACTCTGACGGAAAAACCTGCATTGTGCTTTGTCTTGTGGCAGTCATCTGCACCAACAAGGATTAGCTGTAATAGCAATGAGTGTGATTGGTTCTACACAAAGCCTTCACCATAAGGAAATCATCTGTGTTGATTTCCGAACAACTTAGTTGGGTTTTTTTTTTACACAGTGATCACCACTTATCAAGGCCCGGAAGCCACTCAGGGATAAGGGTTATTGCAAGTACATTACGTTAGTGTGGAGATTTGATGAAGTGTTTAATTAAGGGGCGGTTCATTAGGAATTTGTTAACATTGGACTTGAAGACATCCAAGTTGTAGTCCGGAGGGAAGCAGGCAGAACCTCATATGTCAAGATCGACAGGAGAGTCAATCATATATATATATATATATATATATATATATATATATATATATATATATATATATATTAGGCTCTAATAACACAGTGAATAATATAAGAAATATATCATAAACAGATAAAAATTATTGACTTTATTGTACAAATATTAGGGATACAGTATTCCAAATCTCCATAAGTAAATACTGCAGGTGAAGTTTAGATTTGAAAATCTAAATTATAATATATGAACTCCGTTGGTTAAAAGAAGACTTAGTAATAATAAAAAAGTGTAATTAAATTTCAGGGTGATATTGCTACCTGTGCTGGGACATACTTATATGTGTGGACCATCAACGGTGAGGAAATAGCTAGTGTCAACACAGCCACTGCTAGGAACCAACAGATATTCACAGTTGCTATGTCACAGGTAAGTACATTTCATTATTTTCATTTAACAAGTTTTATTTATAGTAGAAATGTGTGTGTGTATATATATATATATATATATATATATATATATATATATATATATATAGTAGAAATGGTAATCAATAAAAACTGAAGAAAGTGCTCAATACTGTTGTAGAGCAAACATGCGTTTTATTTTTTATTACCGTATCTTTCTGTTAAGTTACATTATTGTTTCGGCTACACGGCCGTTTTTTGGCCATCATGTAGCTTCAGTCAATGGAAAATCATAAACACAAGTGGATAAAAAACGGCACTTCTACAGAATTGGGATGAGATTTTGTAGTCGATAAATGGAGTTTTCAGATAAAAAAAACAATGGTTTCAACTGAATTTTTCTTGTCAATTCTAATAAGTTACAATGGTAGCTTCCAAATTATGCAGTCAAAATTACCTGAATATTACTAAATTATTAAAAAAAAAAACAACTTTAATCGTGTTAGCAGGTGAAAGATTGCCGCCATCTTGTTTGAATCGAAATGGAAAATTACCTTCCTTTTGAACTCATGTGTTTTATGATCGCTTTCTTCAAATTCTATTTTTTCTTTTCTTTAATAAATAATTTTTTACCTTATCAATTTTAGTAATTTTTGGATATAATCGTCTTAAAAATATTAGGAATGCGTAGATACCATTGTTTTCATGTGAAATTCAGTTTTACGATTTCCGAAATGTCATCCCGATAGTATAGAAGTGCCAAAAAATGTTTAAATAACCAAACAAATACATTACTATTTCATACGGAGTGTTTTGTAGAAGTGAAGAGGTAAACGAATCCAAACAAATGGAGAAAGAAAGAGATTAAGCTATTCAAGCCATTTGCTTTTTAGTGTTCGTTGGAATTACTATTTTTTTTTTTTTTTTTTTAATTATTTGACATTATTAAATTGTATTTTTCTATCTTTGTAGATGATGGAATGGGATTGTCAAAATGTGATACTGACAGGCAGCAGTGATGGAGTGGTCAGGGTACGTATCAAAAGAAGTAGTGTAATATATGTATACTAGCAAGGAGACCTGACGTTGCCTGGGATTGAATGAGGATCAACAAATTTTCCACACTTCCAATACTTTTATTGTCATCAAAATTGGTGAAATAGATCATTTTTCAAATCGATTGATCACCTGCTCTAGTCGGGGACCCATCATGGTGCACCATGAGGAAGCCTCACATGCCTGCCCGCAATGATTTAGTCCACAAGACATTGTAGTTTATATTTTACTATAGAAAACTTAATGTTGATTTTATAAAATTATTTTTTATAAAATGGCTTGAATTAAAGTTTAAAATGCAAAAATCAAGTATTATGGTTCAATTGTGCGCTAAATAGCAACATTCATTTCTAATATACTCCTGCCTTATCAAAAAACCTACTGTTGATTTTATATGCTAGGCCTTTCTTCTTGAGTGGTGATAAAGCATTTAAAACGCACTTGTGATGTTAGGTTGTATAAAGATGTTAACTTTGTTCAGAATCGGATAATTCTGCCTTAAAGCAGTTGTTTTAATTATCAATTTTTGATACTTATCAGATGCATTCCAATACAAAACCTATCTAAGTACACTCCCAGGCACATAAGTACATTTGCATGAAATTAAAAAAAATCGGTCCAGACATTTCAGAGTTCATAGAGAACTAAATCGCTGCACATATATGTATCTATATATATTTTTGTTTATTGATTCATTCAAATTCTTTTTGCTTTTGTTCCTACTCCCCAAATTTTTGTCCGTCTGCCATGGCCAATTTGTCATGTAACCATAAACATTTGTATTATTTTGTAGATGTGGAGTGTAGAGTTTGTGCAAGTTCCTGAAGAAACTAAATGCAAAGCCTGTATTGAGGGCCCCAAAGAAGACAAGAACAAAGAAGACGTGACAGACAGCCTCGTTCCCTTGCCAACCCCCTCCTCCTCCATCACTACCAGCACCACCACATCATCAGCTACCATCACCACCACTTCCACAACCACCAAAGAAAAGACTAATACCATTCCAATCAATCAGGATACCACTGTCTCGAAAAACATTACTTCTAACGGATCAGTAACAAAGCCGACTGATATACCCCGTCTTGGTCGTCGGGAATCCTGCGACAGCTATATTGTCGATGCTAAGGCTGTCGCTGACCGTCTTAAGGAATTCAAAGACCCTGATTATTTGGCTGCAAAAGAAATTGAGCTTGGATCTTCGACTGAGAGTGAAAGTTATTTCGGCCGCCGCTTAGCAGCCTGCAAAGACGAGCTAGCAAGCATTGGCCCACCAGATAAACGCAACGAGAGCAACTTAAGTTCTACAAGCAGCGCCAGTGATATTTACAAGACTAGTGATACTGCAAGTGTCGAAGATGAGCTTGACACGGCAGCCAGCAATGAGCTGTTGATCTTTGAAGAGTATCCCCGGTTATCCGCGGCCGACAATGGCAGTGGAAGATCGGTTGAGGCTGCGGTCGATGCACTCTTGGAGCTTGAACAAGAACAGCTAGGGATCCAGAAAACACCAGATAGCACAGACTCTATCCGAGATGACTTGTCGAGCAAATCGAATTTGTCCGACCAACAGAACACCGCTGCTGATATGGATGAGTCTACGGACACCATCAAGGCAGACGAACAGACAAACAGTCTGGATAAGGTCGACCATGATAGCGATTCTGCCAAGTCGTCCTCGTCGGATTTTGTTGTCATATCGACGTCGGATGTTCCGAGCTTTAGCAAATTGAATGATAACCAAAATCGAAAACCTAAGCTCTCGATGAAAAACCATTTAAGAGAAGGTAAGTGTTCTCATCATTCTTTACTTTCTTCATATCTGCTAGCACGGCTCAGTTTTATTTAAAATTACTGTTATTTTGTATGGCTTTGCTCAGTTCATTACACATACACAAGCCTGATAGCCTCTTGATAAATATCTGCTGGTTAGTAATGGCAAGGATTCCCTGTATTCCATCCACTCTTAATTCTTTCTCTCTATCTCTGCAGGTTTCCGTTGGCAGAGACAGTTGGTGTTCCGCAGCAAATTGACCATGCACACAGCATTTGAACGCAAAGATAACAAGGACCCTGCTGCTGTCACTGCCATAGCAGTGGCCAAGTAAGATAATTTCACATCTTTTAAACTTGTGTTTGCAGTTGAAATTTTAGTATTTTCATTTTAAGACCATGTCTACATTTCAATCTACTGGTTTTCAGAGTTCAGTCTGAATAAATTGACATTTTCAATGCTAATCAATAGTAAACTTAATTTCATATAAAATACTGAATCTAAACACTTTCTTTCCAAGGGACCACAAAACAATTTATGTTGGTGATGCACGTGGCCGTATCTACAGCTGGACTGTAACTGACCAACCGGGACGCGTTGTTGCTGACCATTGGATGAAGGACGAAGGAGTTGATAGCTGTTTGTCCTGTCGGGTGAAATTCTCTTTCTCAGAGCGACGTCACCATTGCAGAAACTGTGGACAAGTATTTTGCTCCAAGTGAGTAGCCACCTTAACTCCCACATCCAGTAAAAAGTCTTTTATAAAAATGAGTGAAACAAGTCTAAGTAAAAGGGCGATTGCCGCCAACATTTAAAAAAAACCCAACCAAATTCTTCATTTAAAAAGTCTGTTAATAAATTAGTTTCGTTTTCAATTTTCCATTTTCAATTGTGCCACTTCAGAATCTTAAATAAAAATGTGTTTTTTTTTTACAGATGTAGCCGTTTTGAAACGGAGATCCGCCGACTCCGTATTATGAAGCCTGTACGAGTATGTCAGACTTGCTTCAACATGCTACGCGTACAGCATGCTGCTGATAATCTAGCGGCCATTCGTACGTAAGAACGGCTTATCGCTGCTCTTGCATCATCTAAGGTCTACCTACTTTGCCGTAGGTACTTGTTTCCAGAGCGGTGACGGCCCCACCCCTGAGGAGGAGGACACTTACCTGGATATTGGAGAGAGAAAGAGAGAGGAACAGTGTTTAACCCCCATTCCCTCATGCAAGGTTACAAGCTATCACCATGACAACAGTAGTCCCTCCAGTTCTTGTCCCTCCCTGTATACACACACACAAATAAACAGACCTGTATATTTACATAGTTATATATACATAGACATGCATCTATATATATATACATAGATATTATGTATACAGATACACACGCACACACATATATATATTTCTGTGGAAATATTATTTATTCACTTATATTTCCTTTTTATATATACAAATCCTTATTTAAGAAACTTAGTGTAATTTCAAAGCATATAATGAATTAATGACAAAAGTTTGTATTCCAAATTTCATGATGTTGACCATCTTACAATTTACTCCTTTAATTCAGTGAAATAAATTGTAAGATAGTCAACATCATGAAATTTGGACTATAAACTTTTGTCATTCATTCATTTTATATATATATACACACACATATACACACATTAATAATATGGAAGTGTGTTTAATTACATAAATGCACTCTTATTTCAGTCCTAAATCTCACCAAGCTATACACACACACACACACATATATATATATATATATATATATATATATATATATATATATATATATATATATATATATATATATATAAATACACAATAATTTATATATACACACATAAATTATTATTTTATCTAAATACTATACATTATTGTGTCTATTGGAGATGCCTGGGTTTCATCTATCTGGTCATCACAGATTTAGGAGAAAATCTGGCTTGTATTTCTTAGAAAGATTTTTCTGTTCCTATCAGACACTTGTGTATATAATATATATATATATATATATATAATCCTTAAAAATAGAGGGTGTTATAATGTAAGTAAGAGAGTTAACTCTCTCATGTACTTAGGAAAGTGCATCACTATTAGCTTTAACATAGCCATTATATATATATATATATATATATATATATATATATATATATATATATATATATATATATATATATATATACATACACCTGTATGTGCTGATATTGAACAATAGCTTATCGGTTTCTCAACCATTTTCAAAATTAACTTGATTTGTATAAGTTGTTTAATTACAAGTTCAAAAAAAATCATAGAGTTTTACAACATTCCGACTGAGCAGATATATCTAAGTAAACTTTCAGACAACTATTATGCCCATTTTCAAATCTTCATGCGTTGGTGATATGGCTATTCATTATTTGTGTCTGTTTGGAGTATAACTTTCTCTGTCGCCAACAATGTTCAATGCGTTTATTATCGTTACATTTTGTCAAAATACTGATCGCTAATAAGAAAATCCAAGAGGAAAAAAAAAAAAAAAATAATGGTTAATGTTTATAAATCAATATTCTTGAGATTAAGTTTCGCTATTCGAATTTATTTTTAACCAATGGTTTTCAACTTCACAAAAAAAAAAACAATTAAGGACTGGTAAAATAAATAAAAATATTTAAGGGTTGATAAAACAGAAATGAAATCTACCTTATTTTTATAGAGGTATTTTTTGAAATAGAAATTGAAATTTATAAAATAGTGTTAAAAAAAACTAACAATTGCAAAATTATGGGAAATAAAAAAGCTGAAAATTATGAAATAGTGGTAAAAAAACTTTAAAACTATAAGATTACTGGTAAAAAATGGAGGACGTTGAAATTTTGAGAAAGACCTATTTAATTTGAAGTTTGCCTGGAAGTAGGCTGCCGCTTCATTGCAAGAACACTTTACGCTTTCGGGTTATGGAAGGCTATAATAGTTTATAGAATACATTTGCTGTTATAAGCAGTACTCGTCACTCTTATAATAAACCAGGCATTAATGAATTGCAATGAAATTTAATAAACCAGGCATTAATGAATTGCAATGAAATTTAAAAACCAGGGGAAGTAACCCTTTCTCTCTTCCAGTAATCACTCTTGCTGTTTTTCATGTTTAGACCAAAGATATTGTTGCTTTTAGTTTGGTTGCTTGCGTTGTATTTCTTCACCAGCATTTTAACGTTTTTATGTGATCATTGATTTCTTCTTCGTTGAACGTGTCTCTTCTACATCAGATGTGAGTTGCACGTTGTTGGCCATGATAGCACAAAGTAATTTTCTCGGTGAAAGATTTACTTTGGTTGCAGCATTGCTTGAGGTTTTTCCTCACTTATCCTCAACTGACGTGGCAATAAAAAATACTTTCTCTTTGAATTAAAGGCACTCAGACAGCAATTTCATGATGCCCTAGCACCAAAGCATTTCTGAAGATAAAGTCTGTTTGTTATAACTAGTGTTGGGATGATGTATCAGAATCGGAAAAATTTCAGCCTATTTTCCGATGGCAAAACCGATTCTTTAAATTATCTTTTTTTTATTTGATTTTGGTTTAAGAAACATCTTCCACTGCTTGTAGTAATAATAAAATAATAAATATTTATTGATTTAAACTTCCAGTAAGACTAAAATCACTAGATCATCTCATCACAAGTGTATTTTTATGTTTGAGAAAATATATGTACATGTGTATTTTACGGTAATCAGAACAAAATAACACTTTCATAGTTAAATATTTAGAGATTTATAAAAAATCTTAATCCGAATCTGTAATTTAGTACAGAATCGGTAATTGTATTGGAATTGGGAAAAATATTGGAATCGTCCCATCACTAGTTATAACTATGCATGACCCAAATAACTTATTGTTCTCCATATCTGTTGGATACCGGACCAGTTTAATGAAAAGTAATTTCCTCTGAAAATTTTTCTGTTTTTATTGGGCATTAGATATCATGATTATGGAAGAATTAGACAAATTGGTTTGTAATGGTTAGATATGGCTAAAAAATACAAAAACATGTACATTTCTATATTCGTGCACACATACAGACTTGCAAACTCTCATATTCACACCTACAAAAATGTATGTCTCTACATATAGTTGCATAAACATTTCCATTTGTTTGTATGAAGAGCATAGACAAATGTATTATAATTGTTTACAGCTGTTTCATGATAGTGTTCATTTTAAACCATATACCAAAACATAAAAATGAACAGAAATTTTTGTAGGTGCTCACCAAAAATACGAACCAAAATGTTACAATTTAACAAAAAAACACACGCACACACACACACAAAATGAAAATCGCTAAGATTAGTTGCAAAAAGCATCAGCAGAGTGCTCGATTATTAAGAAAAATTCAAATGAGTGTAATATTTTTGCGTATTACAGAAGATAAGAACACACAGTATTTGAGTCGTCACTTACCAAAGCAACAGACCATTAGGGAGGCTGAGGAGAATCCACAAAGGATGGTCATGTTCTCCTCATTTAGATTTGAAACTGGCAGGATCAATGTTGTTCTGATTTTTTGTGATACACATATAAATGAATATATATATAATCACATAGGCATTTTTATTCAGACATGTATACACAAACATATTCCAGTATATAAATATACACACTTGTATTCCATCACATACACTCACATATTCAAACATCTATACATAATGTATTGTTTATTTAATTGCAATTTCACCATATCATAATTACTGACACCTAATCATATGGATCTGATCTAATAATATGAATAAACAAACATATTGCCCACAAAGCTAGAGATTTGAGTTATTGGGACAAGTTCGACTTTCGATTCATCGTGAGTCCATTGGACAAGCGCTTAAACCGACACCAGCTGAACGCTGTCCCTCTTCGTAGGCACATGTTCTAATCCTGTATGGATCTCAATTTTTATCTTTGTGGATTTTCCATGTTCCCAGCCCTATAGAATACTTACTTCGTTTCATAACGGTATTACCTACACAAACATGAGGGTCCACTAAAAAGCAGCATTAGATGTAGCATATATGATCTACTACGTGCACGTACATGTACATTTAAACTTCAAGCTAAAAGACCCCGCTCCCTCCCACAAATATTGTAATACTCATGAATTATTGCCTTCCACTCACACACACACACACACACACACACACACACACACACACACACACACACACACACGTGTGTATCCCTCCAAAATATTTCCATTTAAAAAGCCTCAACTTTGTAATGATATTTACAAACACACAACCCAAACATTGAAAAATGCATATATAAGGAAATAAAATTAAAATGTTGACAACTTCAAACTCCTTCTGCAAATTGAACACATAATTGCGCAGACAGATGAAAATGAGGATCATACAGATGTACAATGTAGCCAAGCAACAATATCTACACCCCACCACTAAACACAATATCTACACCCCACCATTAAACACAATATCCACACCCCACCACTAACACAATGTCTAATGAGTACAAAAAGTTGATAAACACACATCAACCAAACAAAACCCTAACAAAACACACCTTTCTACACATATAGACACAACAAATAAAAAATACACAAAGCCATATCGAGCTGATAACCAGTAGAAACTTGAAGTGGTTAAAAGTAAAAAAAAAAAAAAAAAAAAAAAAAAGCTTTAACATTTTATTTCGTTCAACACTTGATGAAATGGAGAAACCTGGGTTGTAACAAGATAGCGTAATGTAATAAACATATTTCCAAAAAATGAATCGCAAATAATTAAGTTTTCTGAAATTCACACAGGATAATTATTTAAAGTGGTGAAGGTTTGTATAGAACCATTCACACTTTTTGGGATAGAATGTAGTGAAAGACAAAACGAAGAAAAAAAATAAACACAGGAAAAATGAGAACAAATAACAGATTGATTTATTTCATTTGAATCAACATTTTCTGAAGAAATTCATTGATTTGAATGAAGGCGATCAATATCTTGTTTGTGTTTTATTTCGTTCTATCTCTCACAACACTCTATATATATATATATATATATATATATATATATATATATATATAACCTTATTTAAATTAATCAGTTATCACTCTTGAACACCTTTAGCCTGGTGTATATATGTGTGTGTGTGTGTGTATCTATATATATATATATATATATATATATACACACACACACACACATACACCAGGTTAAAGGTGTTCAAGAGTGATAACTGATTAATTAACCGTGTGTGTGTCTATATATATATATATATATATATATATATATACCAGGTTAAAGGTATTCAAGAGTGATAACTGATGAATTTAACAAGGTTATTAAGAGTGCTCTACAAAAGAGATGGGCAAGATATATTTTTATTAATACAAACAAACTTAAATAGTCATGACACTCAATATGCTAACATTTAGGACAAATGGTTGATTAAAACCAGAAGTCCTCGTCAGGCGACTTAACAAATGGTTGCTTTCCACAAAAGAAACCAGTCCATAAACTAATATATATATATATATATATATATATATATATATAATCAGTTGATGGAAAAGTATAAGCACACAAGTGAATGAAAATAACAACTGAACAAATAAATGTGTAACTTACTATTTCGTACTGAATATTTTTGTCAATTTTAGAAGGAAGGTAGATCCCAATTTGATTTTTTATTAGTACATTCTAAAGGTAATTTTCAGAAAATTTTTCCTTTTTCAAGCTTTTAATGAAGAGTGAACTGAGTTCATAAAAATCATTTCACTTGTGTGCTTAGAATTTTCGATCGATTGATTTCACACATGCACGCACACACACACACACACACAAGTCTGAGTATATATGATTGACTTTCCTTTATTTAGAAATTTTTCTGATGATTTTTTGTTTTTACAAGCAATTCTTTTGTTTTCAACTGGCAACTTGTATATTGTAGTGTCAAATGACGCCACAATACAAAGAATTGCTCGTCAAGGCAAGAAAATCACCAGAAGAGTTAAAAAATGAAAACTCTGTAGTATTTAATCAAACATATTTTGAATAAAGAATTGCTATCTAAACATACACACACACACAACACAACTACAATGAAATACATATACAGAATAAATTAAAATTAATTTATTATTGAAGAAAATCTAATTTAGAAAGAAAAAAAATGTAACAAAAATAAGTAAATATATTTCCTGTACTACAAAAACTGGTAGATTCCCATCCCCCCCCTTTCCACTATGTATTGATGCAGATACCCACCCACTCCTCAAATTGTGACATGGCTAAAGTAGTGACCTTTAAACTTATTAGATTGCTAAAAGAAACAAGAGAAGACAATTCAAAACGGTTCTCGTTTGGAGAACCTGGAACTACAATTTGTTGTTGTTTTTGTTGTTATTGAAATACAAACGGACATATTTTTTTGTTTGTTTTTTTTTTTTTTTAATTATTTGAATTTGAGTCGATGTAAACTTGATGTAAAAATTGAGACCCCCTTCCCCCTCGACATGAATAGAAGAAGTTTCATGGACATTTTTTTATTTCGTCTTCAATCAGTGAATTGATCTGTAAAATAAAGATAAGAAAAAAAAAATCAATTAAAAAAAATTAAATTAAATTCAGTTGTATTTTTTTGTTTGTTTGCTTTTTTTTTTTTTTTTTTTTAAATTAAATAAAAACTGTAATTTTTTTTTGAATTGATTATTTCTCTTACCAGCAGATACATAATGATTTTAAAATGTGTTAAAAAAAAAAAATCAAATTCAGTTGAATGCATTTTTTTAATTTTAATTGAACTCGGCAAAAAAGTTTTTATTAAATTGATTAACCCATTTGAGTAAACAAATAAAATAAAATTCGGTAAAAAAACAAGAAATATTAAAAAAAGAAAAGAAAAACAGTTGTGACTCAACTGAAAAGGTGCAACTCCACTATAATAACAAGTAGATATTCTTTTTTGTTGAAATTGACTCAAAATATCAATAGATACCCTTGTTTTTTTTGTTTTTTTTTCTTAAATCGATTTTTTTCATTTTCTCCATTATAGTGCAGTTGCACCTATAAATGATATGCATAGATTATATATATATATATATATTTATATATATATATATATATATATGTGTATATATATATATATATATATATATATGTGCATGTATATATGGGTATATATATGTTGTGTCGTAACACAATAGTAAAAGAAGAAAATCAAGTCAAGGTTGGTTTGACAACCGAAGTGTATTAACATCACAGGTACAAAGGTAGGAATACGAGTATAACTGACTAGCGCTCAGCTAGGCAATGGAGTACTGTCGCTCCTTCTCACCCATGTAGACATTACTGGCACTATATATATATATTGAGAACTGGTGTAATTTCCCTTATGCATATAAAGGCCGGTATAACACCCCCCTTTGAAAATATCCCGTCTGGAGATTAATAACGTTTCTGTTTTGGGTTCATCCTAATCAACTCAGTTGATTTCCATTTTCTTTTTGACTTCCTATTCTCGGGAGCTGTATCTGGTATGGGCACCTGAAAAGTATCAAACACTGTGTCCATGATGTCCATCTCGGGCGATCTGGTCACCTCACTGTTCAAGTATCTTTTCCGCATTTGATTAGTGTGACGTTTATAGCATGAAATCTGGTCCCTTAATCATATAAACCATGTTGCCTATTTGTTTCTCAACAATGCTGGATTTCCAGAAAATCTTATTTTTGTAAATCTTGTAGAAGACTCTTTCGCCAACTTTATACCGATTCCTGAACTGGCATGTATGACATACCGAGGTATCTCGTTGAGATAACAGTGAAGTTACACCTATAAATGATATTGCCATAAAAGCAAAATTCGTAGCGTGTTTAAATGAATTTAATTAATGTAATTGATTTTATAATTGATAGCTAACATCAGTGTTAGATTAGTTACATTTTGTAAACGTAAACGAGCTGATTGACTGTTCAAGTTTCAATACCAATCAAAAACGTTTTCAGCGCGATTTTTTTACTACATATTTGTCAATTAGGTAGGATACGTTTAGCGACAGAGAATGCTCAAGATTAATATGAGCTGTCACTTGATGGCATTCAGTGTTTCTTCCGCCTGTGATTTACAATGCCCGGACGAGTCCTCAGTTTCTGAATTGGCTTATATGGCAATAAGGAGTAACACGTTGCGATAATCTGGCACCCAACTCCATTCGGAGCAGATCTCTTCTAAAAAATTTTTGTGGCCTTTTGGATCAAGATCAAAGTGTAATATCTGTTCTGATGCTACACTTCCATGTTTTTGTTTTCGGTTAGTAGAGGAGAAATCCTTCACGACTGAGGCAATTTTTAATTTTTGTTCCTTTCTCTAGATTAAAAATCCACATTGGTATCTAACCCTGCTCTCGTGGGGAGGCAAAGTAAGTAAGAACTCACAATAAGAGTAATCATATTATCTATTTTAAAAATATTTCTATATCAATCAATTTCAAATCATGAATATAGATTAAGAATTCTCCTTCATAGATTAGTGGGAGAACTGCCAACTGTCAACACGACGGTTCTAGGTTCAATCCTTGGCTTGGGAGAGATGCTAGTCTAGCGGCACTGATGAGTTGTGATACAACGAAACAGGACTGTATGTCGATGACTACAAATATATATATATATGTGTGTGTGTGTGTGTGTGTGTATGTATATATGTGTATATATATGTTGTCGTAACACAATAGTAAAAGAAGAAAATCAAGTCGAGGTTGGTTTGGCAAACAAAGTGTATTAACATCACAAGTACAAAGGTAGGAATACGGGTATAACTGACTAGCGCTAAGCTAGGCAGTGGAGTACTGTCGCTCCTTCTCACCGGTGTAGACATTACTGGCACTATATATATATGTTGAGAACCGGTGTAATTTCTCAGGAGCTGTCTCTGGTATGGAGAAGCTATAAGTAGAGGGTCCAGCTGCATCTGTATAACGTGAGAAACCAAGCCAATTTTTATGGCATTAAAGTCACCAAACACATGTATTCCGGTTTTACTATCCAAAGAGGGTGATGCATCTATATTATCAGACACATGACCGATCAGGGTACGATCCTGACTGAAAGAAAAACGGTAGCGAAAATATAAGTAACGAACGCAGTGGTAAAATGTTAGTCGAAAGCACATAAGAGCCTGGTCATCCAATTCAAGTTTTTTTTCTCTAGTTAAAGGGAAGGTGCTATGATCATAGACTCCAAGCCTGTGCATATATCTATCCAAGTCCTTACAGCAAAGAGGAAGGTATCCTGTAATGATAAAGTAGTTAGAGGGGATTGAAGAGAGTAAGTTTGTTTCACTTAATGATAAGATATCTGAGGAGTTTACTAAAAAGTAAGACTCTACATCATCTATATTACCTTTAAGCCCATGGATATTTGTGAAAGTAAAATTCAAGGGCGGAGGCGAATTTGTTTTGTTTGGGTGGTTGTCTGGTTTTATTGTTATATTTGTTTGGGTTGTCATTTCATTACGTTTTTGTTTAATGTCAGATTAGAGGAAGAGTGTTGAGCAAAGTGAGCTGGTTTTGACACCAAGTATACACACAGTGGCTAATTAGGCTAGTTCTGTCTAGAAGCTGTGGTCTCGTGAAAGCCCACCAGATATAGCAGCAGGGTCCCTTTCTATGCGTGACATGGCGCTACAGCTATCCTGATATTATACAACTGATGACAGAGCAGTCTGTCTAAGCATTACGAAAGAGTTAGGGCTCCTGTACTGTCAGTCAGAAACAGCAGCTAGACAAACTGCCAATCAGTTACCCTCAACCTCTCAGACAAGATCGGCCTAAATAAGTCATGTGAGCACAAGTGGCATGCAAGCAAACCCAATTTTCTCAGTTTCTGAGAGGAAGAGTGAAATTTAAAATAGGGGAAAAGGGAACGACGTTCAATGTCCTAGTCAGAAAACAAGGCCAAGCACAAGGTGGCTCTGGTGAATCCTTGGTATTGTAGACAAAGAAAGTGTGAAACCCGGCGATAGCAGAGCCCATCTACTCCTTAAGCAAGTTAGGTTTGCGAACCAGGAATTTGTTTGAGTCACCAGCTCCAGGAAGGCTGTCGACCATGACTGAGGTGGCCTCCCTCCGTCAGTTTTCTTCTCAGTTTTCTTTCTCTTTCTCTTAGATGGATGATCTGACAAAATCTATGGGTCCATCACACCAAGAGGGTTAATCATGCACCTGGTTTCTACATCAAGTATTTTTGTGCCTCCGCATGAATGAAGATATTGAGTATCTTACTTTAAAGTTTTTCTCTATTCTATATAAGTGTAGGATTAGAGATAGATCCTCCTCTTATATTTACAAGAAATTGTATCTTTCAATCTGCTCTAGTAACTAATTTGTTTTAAAATAAATGAATAGGATATTAATGATAATTGCTTGAATATGTAAGAGAATATAAAGCAAAGAAAACAAGAGAAATACTGTTGATGAGACTAGGGTACACACAACACAGATAGATGTACTTAACTTGGTGGTCTTCGAGTGACCCATCTTGGTCTAGCTAAAAGACCAGTGTCTCCACGTGGAATGAATTGAGGTGCAAAGATTAGCGTTTATTTGAGAGCAGTAAGAGGGAGGGTGGGTGGAAGTATCTGCCTTAAGAGCCAAACGTGTGCTTTGATTTTAATAGTTCCTTCTTTTATTTTATTGAAACGGTATCATTTAAAACACATTTACCATTTATGTGGTTTGTTGTTTAGTCTATTTGTCTACAGAGTCTATTATTATTATTATTATTATCATTATTCATTCATTCATTCAGAGATTGCACACTGACAACAACCGGTGGTGTTCCCTGAAGTCTGGATGACGATAAGTCTCTACAGATTTCTAGCACTCTCCACTCTAAAAAAAATTTGCATTATCGCAAATCAAGAACATGTTTACATTGGACTTGAAAACGACCAAATTGTAGTCAGTTGTAAAGCAGGAATAGGGAAGAGAGTTCTACAGGTGTGCAGTTCTAAGAAAGAAACTTGTTTATGGAATCTATGTTTAGGTTTAGGAACAGATAAAGAGTGGGGGGAATTATTGATAGTGGTTTCAATTAGACGAGTGTTTTTTGTGAAAGTCAGAGAATGAGAAACCATAGATTGGAGCTCAGACGAGCACTTGCAATGAAAGTAACGATAAAGCAGAAACAGGCTTGCAATGTCTCTTCTGTGGGAAAGAGGTTGCAGGGAAGAGAAAAGGACATCCCCCACAAGGCTACAAATCTATTTTGAACTCTGTCAAGGCAGGATAAAGTGCTTCTAGCAGCTCCTGTGCAGATGTGGCAACAGTACTCCATCGTATTGTCTATACAAATATTGCTAACTATTACTAATATATTACAAATATTGCTAACTATTACTAATATATTACAAACAAGATGACATGCTAGAAAAATCTGGGAAAATAGTTTCAAACATGTAAACAGCACGGGACATAGGAGTGGAATAAAATGACACAATAAAATGAATTAATTTTTTTAGTAATATCTATTTTAAGGGCAGATTAAGGGGATGGTTAAAATTTTAAATAGATTTAATGATTTTTTTTTTTTTTTTTTTTTAATGCAGGTCCCCCTTATAAAATTTGATTATGGTATTTTATTGTATAACATGGGGGTAGACTTGCCAGTTAAAATCAATTCAGATAAGAATGGGAGTTTGGAAATGTGGTTAGAAATACATTATAAATACATTTAAAAATACAAACTAATTTTATAGAATAAGTTAAGATAACAAAAGGATGAAAAAAATTTACAATTAAATTTTATTTACAACTAGCGGGGGTACCCGGCATTGCCCGGGTGTTTGTAGGTGTGTATGGTTTTAAATAAGAAAGAACTCGGGGGGGGGGGGGTAGGATCGAACCCGAAGCCCTGAGGCGAAGTTTGAAAATAAAATCGGCCAGCCAGAATGAGTTAGTGAAAGATGTTTGAATTTATTTAAGAACGAAATTGACAGGTGCGCAGCTGGAAGTCATCGAGCGTTATGACGACAACGACAATGTAGGTTTGTTTGTTATCAGCGAAGTAAAAAAGAAAACAACGTTAACACTTAAGCAGGGAAAAAGAAACACAAAAAAAACTAACGTAAGGCAAATGAACGATGAGAACAGAAAAAACGAACACGTGAAAAATGGCTTCAATAAGCCTGTTTCGATATTAAAATTTAAAAAATCAGTGGGTACCTGGGTGTTTTTTGGGTGTCGCTAATAATAAGCGAAGTAAAAAAAAAACAAAAAAAAAAAAATACAGAAAAACGAAACACTGGTTCAATATTCAAATTTAAAAAATCGAAAAACAAAAAAAATCTCACACCACGATTCGAACCCAAAACGTTTACATAATGAACCAAGGCCTTAACCAACTGAGCTAATGCGACTTACATGAAATTTGTTCGTTTTTTCAACTATTAAAAGTAAATCAGGTCACGACGTCATCTGACGCATGCGTAGAATCGGTCATTGTCACAAGAGGACCGCTTTTGTTACCCCCCCCCCCCGTCGAAAATTGTCAATTTCGGGGTGAAAAAGTTAACGTTTTTGGCCAATTTTTCGAGCAAAGGATGGAGCTTTGATGTGATACCGAGTTTGTGAATTTTCGTTGCGTCTGTCGAAAGCTTTTAGCAGACATCCTAACATACATACATTTTCACTTTTATATATATAGACTAGCAAGGGGTACCCGGCATTGCCCGGGTGTTTGGAGGTGTGTGTGGAAACTCCGGGGGTGGGAGGGTTAAAAAAAAATGTTTTGGTAGGTATGAGGATTGAACCCGAACTGTTGAGGTAAAGTTGTAAATTAAATTGTGAAAACAAAAATGCGACGCTAACGATTGCCCCACCGCGAGATGCTAATGGAAACACGTTTGAATTTATTTAATTACTTGGATTTGGCAGGTGCCCGTTTTAATGAGTTAATGAGGTCAAGTTTGACTGCGGGATTTTTATTTTCCCAAGATGTTATAGGAAAAAGACTAGCACACATGCGGCGAGCGACAAATGTTGAATATTTATCTTCCTGAAATCGAGCAAATTAAATAGACAGGCGAGCTTTGTTGTTAACTGTGAGATATTACGCTTTATATGTGATATAAAAAGTTTTAAAAAGTTGTAAAAAGTTGTGAGGCGAGCGACCGCTTCTCTGAAAGAAGCCTTTTGTAGACGCACAGAAAAAGCGAACACACATACAAACATACATACATTTTCGCTTTTATATTTATAGATTAAATTTTATTATGCTATTAGTTTGAAAGGGACTATAATATTTTGGGATACGGAAACCTCTTTAGGCCATGGCATTTCGAAGCCAAACGTTTCTCATCAGAAGAGGGGAGTAAAGACACATATTATACAAAGAAATTTTTAAAAAGATAATATTACCTTTATGGAAAGAGGATTAAAGGAAAAACAGAAAGCTGTACTGAGACTGAAGTCGATTCTATGATTGCCAGAATCATTACTCATGACACACAGGAGACTTATTGGCCTGAGAGGGAAATGAGATTGCTTCCCAATACCCTGGAAAACCTCATCAGTATGCTCTGTATTAAAGAATTCAGGTGATTGGGCATCTTCCTCTCACTACAGAGTAGTGAGAGGAAGATGCTGGGATCCATGTTAAATGGAGAAGTAGTAAAGCATCTCATTAAAAATAACCTCCTCAGTGACATGCAATATGGCTTCCATTCTGCTAGATCTACAGCAGATGTGCTTACAGTTATATCTCACAGGATTAGCAAATCTTTCGACATAAAGGCCTACTTCACAAGATTTCCAGCTATGGTATAGCTTGAAAATTTTTCTCAATTATTAAATCATTTCTCCCTGATAAGTTCAAAAGAGTAGTAGTTGATGGGCAGAAATCAGAAGCTCACAATATTAATTCTGGAGTCTCTCAGAGGCTCATCCTGGGCCCAGCTCTCTTCCTGATCTGCATCAATGATCTTCCAAATCACATCCTAAGATCATTCGTAGATATTTATGATGATGATACTACCATCTATGGCAACACTTCAAAGTCCGTAAATGTCCAAGTTTTCTCTGATTCTCTCTCCTCTGATTTGGAGCATGAGGTGCAATGGGGAAAGAGATGGCTGGTTAATTTTAATGCATCTAATACCAAGCTTCTATCTTTACATCATCAACGCTCTAATCCTCTATCTGGCATCAATTGAAATGAATGGCTCTCGGGGAGGCTCCATGTTTTGACAAGCTTCTGGGCTTAATCTTTACTTCTGATCTGAGATCGAACACATACATCAAATCCGTTGTTAAGGTTGCTGGAAAATAGTAGATATCTCACTGTTGATGCAATTCTCTACCTATATAAGAGCCAGGTACATCAAAAGATGGAGTACTGTTGCCACATCTGGGCAGGAGCTGCTAGAAAGATTTTATCCTGCCTTGACAGAGTTCAAAATAGACTTTGGAGCCTACTGGGGGGATGTCCTTTTCTCTTCCCTGCAACCTCTTTCCCACAGAAGAGACACTTGAAGCCTGTTTCTGCTTTATCACTATTTTCATGGCAGATGCTAGTCCGGGCTCTGATCTATGGTCCCTCCTCGCCAAAATTTCATGAAAAACACTCGTCTAGTTAAAACCACTATCAATAATTTCCCCCACTCTTTACCTGTGCCTAAACTTAAACATAGATTCCATGAACAAAGCTTCTTTCTTAGAACTGCATGCCTGTGGAACTTTCTTCTATTTGCCTGCTTTCCAGCTAACTATAATTTTGTCATATTCAAGTCCAATGTAAACAAATTCTTAATGAGCCGTTCCCCTTAAGTAATCCAATTTACCAAATTTCCACTACTAACTATTACTACAATATTGTCCCATTGACTTCTTTATCCTTGAGTGGCCTCCGAGCCTTGATAAGTGGTGACTCCTATGTAAAAAAAAAAAGGAAAAGCTATAAAGGGCTATAGTTCCATGGGTTGCTTCTTATTGATTTATGCCCGTTTTTTGGGGTGGTGGTGGTGGATAAGATTGTAATTCCAGATCGATCCTGGACTAATCCAATTGCCAAATTCTAGTAGATTCAGGAACTGGATAACTATCAGATTACAATACGATTGTTATCCAATGTAATCCAGTTATCCTACTCAAAGACAAAATTTTCATTGATCCTGTGTGATGTCACAACCAAAACGAAAACAATTGTCCAGACAGGATTTGCAGTGATCCGATAGACCGAACAATCTTGATGAAGTGGAAGCATTACAGTACAAAATATATCTCCAAAAATAAAAGCAAGATCATACAAAAACTGCTAAATTGTGCAAACCACTGCTTAGGAAGCAATTAAGTTATTGCTTATTCACTAAACCTATTTTCCTGCTCTTATTTACTTATACTGCTTCCCTCTTTTTGGAAATCATAATTTCTCATTCTATGACTAAGTGTAAAGTGCCTCCAAGACGCCTGCCTGTCTATTTTGCATGATAAACATTTAAAATCCTTATACTCCTAAATCCTCCCCCAAATCCTTGTATATCTATATTGTATTCTTGTAAGTATATCATCTCTCCTGTTTCAACTGGACAAACAACCAATTGCTCTTATCCCCAAGCTGATATAAAATCACATACTTTACACGTACCTTGGGAGGGGGGTTTAGCTTCGGGTCCTAAATTTTAGTAGGCTAACCCTTTAAAAATCGATAAATACTAAACATCTATAGATTTCTATTGCTAAGGCATGCATTAGGTTAACCTATATTTATACTCTATAGAATATCTATAAAATAGATACCTATTAGCCAGAGTTTGTGCCCAGGTTATAAATAATCTATATTAACTAGTAACTATATATTTCTTTCATTAGATGGGATAAAGTACTGGTGATTATCTTTACATGAAAACTAACAGTTAAAGCACATTTCGAAATGCACCCTAACCCTTATATTATAATTTCTAATTAGTCACTAATCCACAAACCATATTTGATTTTTCTTAACCCTAGTAGATATTCACCTTTAATCTACACCCATACTCACAAATACCTCTTTTCAAAACGTAGCCACATCTTCCAATCTTAATCCTATTCTGAGGAGTGTAACTTCAAAGCAGATACTAATTCTTTGATACTAAATCTATTAATCCAAACTATCACTTCAGAGGCATAGAAATGCCTGGCTTTGAAACCGGGTGCAGGGAAAACCCTTTTAGTGCTGATGGACCCGTAGATCTGGTCAGTTACTTCATCTAGAAGGAAAACTGATTTGTAAACCTGTGCCACTGACCTCATATGTATTGGCACCAAACAGAGGAGGGAGACCTCCTCAGTCCTTGACAACAGCCTCTCTAGAGCTGATGACTTGATCAAATCCCGGGTTTGCAAACCTAAACTGCTTAAGGAGTATATAGGCTCTGCCTATTGCCCAGCTTCCATACTCGTTCTTTGCCTATTAGCCATGAGCAGAGGTGCAGCCTTGTTTCCTGACAAGGGCTATGAAGCCGTCTCCCACATTTGCCTCATTCCCTTCCTTTATAGCTAGGCATCTTAGGGGGGCTTGTTTACTATATATGCTAACATGATTGGACTGCAGTCGAACAGGTTTGAGCGTACCGGTTTGACAGTTGCTACTTGCTGTTTCCGACTGACAGTACAGGAGCCCTAACTCTTTGGTTATGCTTAGAGTGGCTGCTCTATCATTAGTTGTATAATATCGGGATGTTTATAGTGCAATGGCGCGCATGGAAAGGCGCCCTGCACTCATCTCTGGTGGGTATTCCTGAGGCCACATTCCTGTAGATGAGGAGCCAGCTGATGGTCTACTTGTGTTGCATGGTAGTGGCTATGCACGTCCATTTTGCATAGCACCTCACCCTATGAAATAAAATGAAATGACAGTTCAATAAAAAAAAAAAAAAAAAACCCCGTTCAAACCCGACACACACTCAAAGAATTCGCCTCCTCCCTTGAGGCTTGTATTTACAAATATCCATGGACTTGGAACTAATATAGATGATGTTGAATCATTTCTCCTAGCAAACTCCCCAGATATCTTAGCGTTAAGTGAAACTAACTTGCACTCCTCCATTCTATCTAATCACTTTAACATGTTGGGTTATCTTCCATTTTGTCATAAGGACTCTGACAGACACGTGCATGGACTTGGAGTCTATATTCGTAACACCCTCCCCATGTCTAGGGAATCTAAACTAGAATCAGGTGATTAGGCCTTCATATGCTTTAAACTAACTTTACAACATAGCGTTAGCTACCTGTATTTTCTTTATCGCTCTCCTTAAACCCAGAACTATAGAAGCATAATTGTAGTACTCTCTTAATACTAGCGCCCAAATACATGTATTTGGTGACTTTAATGCATACAACAGAAATTGGCTTGGCTTCTCTAACTACACTGACACAGCTGGTAGCATCATCCACAAATTTGCTGTATCCCATTCCTTGACACAGTAACATTCCCGACCCAGATCGTCAGGACAAGCAAGCTTCACTTCTGGATCTATTTCAGACAACAGTTCCTGAGGATTGTGTAACAAATACTCATTGCCACGTAGGAATGCTGATCATGCTGTGATAATGATAGAATCACTCTAAACTCTCAACCCCAAGTTGAAGAGCCATTGCTCAAAACGACAACGTACTAAAATAAGGCAGACTGGGATTCCATTAGAGATCACATCAAAGACGCCCCATAGGGAAATATCTTTTCTCTTCCTGCAGAACAGTGCGTAAATGAGACTACTGAAAGCAGCAATTGAATTTCTACACGGAAGTTCTATAGCAAACCCCACTCTCCCCAATGGTTTACTTTTACTTAACAGCTGCCATTGCTCAGAGGCAACATGTATATCATAGATTTATCCGGCATAAGTCCTGTACAAACAGACAAAAGTTTATAGAATCTAGAAGTAATTGTAAGAAAGAAGTAGCAACAGCTAAGAGTGAATATACTGAAACCACCAGAAAACTCATTGAAGTGCAGAAATTAGGAACTCGTGATTTTTGGAGAATCTACAATAGTGTAGTAAATAATGGGCAATCAACAATAGCCCCACTATCCGACAATCATGAGGTTGTTTACACAGTAACTGAGAAAGCTAACATGCTTGCCCGTCAGTTGCCTCAAACTCTACCTTGAACCCAGCAAACCATTCCCTCCCTGATTTTCCTTGTCAGACAGAAACCACACAAGATAATCTGAAAATCACACCTTCTCAAGTACATGATATCATACAAAACCTAGACACTTCAAAAGCATGTGGACCTGATCTCATCCCGGCTGTGCTATTAAATAAATGCTCTGCTGAGGTTGCTCCAGTTCTCTCTGAACTCTTTAATAACTGCCTTAACGAATCTTGCTTTCCTGACTGCTGGAAAACTGCTTCTGTGGCACCAGTTTACAAAAACTCTGGCGAAAGAACTGACCCATTAAATTCTCACCGAATTAGCCTCCTCTCTCCTTTTGCCAAAATATTTGAATCCTTAATTAATCAAGCTCTAGTCCACCACCTTATAGCTGCTAAGCTTCTGACACTCAATATGGATTTAGAGAAGCCCATTCCACTGCAGATATTCTCACTGTAATCTCTGAACGTATATACCAAGCACTGGATAAGACTGAGGAAGGGAGGGCAGTACCCCTAGATATATCTAAGGCTTTTGACAGGTTATGGCATGATAGTCTTCTCATGAAAATAAAATCCTATGGTATTACTAAACGAATACTTAACATAATTAAATCCTTAAATAAGAAAACTTTCACAAGAAACACCCGTCTAGCAGAAAACACTATCACTAATTTCCCCCACTCTTTATCTGTACCTAAACCTAAACGTACATTCCATGAACAAAGCTCCTTTCTTAGAACTGCATGCCTATGGAATTGTCTTCCGTTTTTCTGCTTTCCAGCTGACTACAATATGGTTGTCTTCAAGTTTAACATGAACAAGTTTTTGATGAGCCATTCAATAGTTAGCAAACTTCCATTACTCTCGATTACTTCTATTACTATCGAACTTCCATTACTATCGATTACTATATTGTCCAATTTCTACTGATCCTTGATCCTTTATTATTTCTGATATTCATAAATGACACCTGATAAAATTGTCTCTGACATGGGTATATTTGCCGACCACACCATGTTCTATAGCAGGTATGTGGGGAAAACTAATGAGCACATATCTAAGATAATGACAGAAACCCTAGAAGAAGACCTTCTGTCTGTAGTGGAATGGGGTTCAAAAATGGATGGTAACGTTTAACGCTGTCAAGACAAAGCTCGTTTCCTTTAATAATTACATGAAATCTTACCAACCACCAATAGTTATGGCTAAAGATACATTACCTGAAAGTATTTCGTTCAAACTCCTTGGCTTAACGTTCACAGGGAACATGAATTGGAATATATACATCGAGCTCATTGCCAAGACTGCTGCAAAGAAGGTGGGCTTTCTCCAGCATGCTAGAAAGTTACTTACACCTGAAAGTATCCTGTATATCTATAAGGCCACCATTCGCCCATATATGGAGTATTGTTGGCATATTTGGGCTGGTGCATCTGCTACTAGTCTCTTGCTCCTAGGCATGGTTCCAAAGAGTGTTGCCAACCTGATAGGTCCTGAACTGTCATCCAAGCTTCAGCCTTTGTCCCATTAATGGAATGCTGCATCCCTCTGCCTGTTTTACAAGTATTTTAATGGTGGACGCTCTGACGAACTACAAGCTCTTGTGTCACGTCTAAGAAAATACCTCGACAAACTCAACAAGCAGCAAAGTCCCACCCCTACACAGTAGAGATCCCTAGATGCAAGGAAGCCTTCTCGTCTAATAGTTTCTTCCTCAGAACTGCTAGACTTTGGAATTCCCTTCCGGGTTTCTGCTTCCCCAACTATACTGACATGCAGAAGTTCAAGTGTAACGTGAACCGACATCTTGCTGCTAAACTCTCTACATAGTGTCCCTGCAACTTAGGTCCCTGATAGCAGCCCAGTACATCAAAGTTGCAATGTGCCTTGTTTGGGGTAAAAATGTAAAAAAAAAAACAAAAAGAAAAACTGGTAAAACCAAACAGGAAAACCATGTAAAAAAAAATAATAATAAATTTATTAGACTTAAGGAGTCGGAGTCGGATACAAATGCTGACTCCGACTCCTAGTACTTTTAGAAATCCGACTCCAGCTAAAACCTTTGACTCCTTCCGACTCCAACTCCGCAACCCTGCTTTGACCTCAAAAGGAAGTCTGTTCCCTTATGGGTATTAATACATAGCAGCTTTGAACACTTCTCATCGACTGGACCTCGCAAATATGCGTCACTAAGGTCGATTTTAGAAAAAATATTTCCCTCCACTCAATTTCGCAAATATTTCTTCAGAGCTTGGAAGTGGATAATGGTGCCCTTGTAATGCCCTGTTTAAGCCGGTCGAGAAGTTGGCACAAACCCGAGTCTCTTTGCTCTTCTTTTTAATGTAAACTGTTGGTGCAGCCCACTCACTATGATCAATTTTTTTCCAATGACACCTATGTTTTAGAGTTTTTCTAATTCACCGTCTATCTGTTCTATAGCGGCGTATGGAACATTTCTTTTCTTTCTGAACACTGGCTGTTCATTTGCTGTGACTTTAAATTTTGCTTTTGTACATCTTCTAAGACCGCCTGAAAATACGTCTGGAAATTTCTTTTTTAACTCCCTCTTGAGTTTTTCTGCCCCCACATTCGAATCCTCAACCTTCTGGCAAAAAGAGCTTAAAGGCAAATCCCATAGTGTAAACTTTTCGAACAGATCAGTTCCAAAGAGGTTATTTGAATTCAGCATGACAAAAATGTTTGCTTCTTCGGTCTTATTCTGAAAAGCAATATTCGTCAATAATTCTCCTTCGAAAATGATTTTTTCACCACTGACACTTCTTGCTGTTTTATGTGATTTAATCATAGCAGCTCTCCCAAGCTTCTTCCATGTATGTACATTAATAATGGAAATGTCAGACCCACTATCAAGCTGTAGTCTTACTTTCTTTTTAAACATTTTAACCTGTACATATTTCCGGATATTTCGTTCTTTAGGTTCAATTTTTGTAAGTTCAGTGGTTGTCTTCTTTCTATCAATTTTTTTCCTACAATGTGATGCCTTGTGTCCTTTCTGGTAGCATATGTCACATTGTTTAAATTTGTAGGAATACTCATTGTACCAATGTTTATCTCCACACCTCCAACACGGTCCAGGTGGATCTTTTCCCTGTTTTTTTCCTCTGGTTATTTTTTTGAAGTCAATTTTTTCGTCTGATGGACCTTTTTAATGTGCGATACTCCGCTTTCCTCTATGTCACGACTGTCCTGTTTCAACGCAACAAACCGTTCAGTCTTCCGCTAAGACTTGTAGTTTTAAATTCAGCTCGTTTTCAAGTTTATTTAAAATATGACGCCTGATTTCAGCGTCTTTATTTAAAACCAGCCCTTGCACAAAAATTAAACATTTAAAATTATCTGATGATAATTCCTCAAGTTTAAAGTCATCGCAATGCTTGTTTACTACACTTGCATAAGAAGTGTAGTCATCTTCCTCTCTTCTAGTGACATTCATACACTTATATCTTCTGTGAAAAAGAGATGTTTTTGTAGAAAACAGTTCGGTTAGTAGCGCAACTGTCTCTTGGAAGTTCAACTCGCCGGTCTTTTTTGGGAGAATAAAATTCACGAACTTTGTATGTTCGACTGTTCCCAATTTTCTTAGCAAAATCCTAACATTTTTAGCGTCTGTCCATGTACCGCAATCCGATACAAAAATATCTTCATATCTCCTATAGAAATGGGCAAAAGTTACATCTTCTGGGTTATAACTGAAATTTTCAATGGCGTTCCACACAACTGTCTGCGAGAATGCGTTATGATTCTCGTTTGCTTTCCCTCCTGTGTTTTCATTAAGATTATTTCGAAATGTTTCTGTTGTTGCAACAGCTCTTTTTAAAACATTTCTCTTCAAGTCGTCTTTGTTGCAAAGTGAGGTTTTATTCTGCTTGAAGTTTGAATAATTGCAAAAAAGACTCTTTGAACTCGGCGTCCATTGTAACGAATTCAATTTACGAAACACAATTTACACTTGGAAAAAAAAAGTTTTCTCAATATTATTTCGTGAGCAAAAACTTGCGCGAGCCTTTTCTAGTCTCACACAAAAACATGTGTTCACATCTCAAGCTATATTACTTGTCATATACATACGCGCACACAAACATACGCGCCCACGTCCACACACGTACATATATTCACGTTCGCGTACATACACTCACATTCACGTGTATACACACACACACACACACACACACACACACACGCTAACGTACGCACATACATGCACGCATGGACAACGTCACTTCCCCTTTCAAAGGAAATCCACACATGCGCAAAAGACCACCGGAAACACCTATAAAAGAAAGAGCAATAAGCGGATTCTTCCTTTTTCGGCCCAGTTTTCGAGCTGGTCGGTCTACAGACCGACAGTGTGCCTTTTCGGCAGGCGCGCGCACACGTGTACCTCACACCACTTGCTACTATGTAGGACAAAAAGCTATCCGACCGTATGTACACTTTATACGCTTTCTATCTCCATAACCTGGACTGACTTTCTCACTCTATCTCCCCTTTATTTTGGTCCATCAACACAGACATGTACTGAGCTTAACCCTCTCTTTCTACAGGCCGGCCTGCCACTTCGCGTTTCTCTATTGCATTCCCCTTTCCTTCCACGTGCGTAGTCGTCAACGGGCCAATGAACACGTGTACACCCAAGACTTTCATTTCTCAACATAAAATAAACGACATGTTTATTTTATTCCAGCATTTCACTTTTTGTTCCTCTACTCCATTTCCTTTTCTTGCCACGCGCTACAGGAAAATGGTCACCTCGTTATTTAAAAATGGAATGGATGCGTTTGAACAAAACACTCATACACACAGACTCTCTCTCTCTCTACGACAATAAACTTTCCCTCTCACCAGCTAACAACGAGAGACGCACGCCAAACTAAACACGTGTTGTACCTTTTTCTTTCATTTGTTTCTTCACGAAATAAATCTAGTTCGTTTAATTCAATTTAACACGTACTTCGTCTCTTTCTCAATTCAATTCATTAGTCCTAATTTTCACCACCACAACAAACTGGCGCCCGACTGACGCGAAACGAACAAGCATGGCGACCCTACCTTTTTGAAATTAATTGTTTTGAGCGAGACGCGCGTTTTATTTGATAAAGAAAAAAAACGAACTTTTCAACAAAGAAAAACAAGTGAACATCTACCGACAGGAATAACTACTACAAACAACAATGACGAAACCCCTCGTCAGACTTGGCAGAAAACAAACACGGAGCTGTCAACTTTATACCGAATTAAAAAAAAAAATTCGAGCTCGACAAACATTTTTTCACGGTTTTCTGACATTATCCTGCAACAAACGCGACGAGCAAAATCACATAGGCCTATACACATTCCCTCCCGCACAGCAGACGCAACAACAAAGAAACAGGACATCCCTATCAACACAAAGGAAGAAGTTGAATCAACAATACGAGTTGAGATGCACCACGCACGCTGATAAACTCACAACTTGGAAGTTTCGTTGACAGCTGGCAACCGGACACTATCGTTCAACACGAACGAATGCACAACAAACGCCCGTACAGACAATGTACACACACTACCGCAGACTCACATGTGAAGACAACGGAAACTGGAAACTCGTTCAACAAGAACGAATGCGCAACTAACGCCCGTCCAAACAAAGTACACACTACCGCAGAATCACATGCGAAGACACCGTCAACACGAAACAAAAATTTTCCTTCCAAACGAACAATTCATTTCACTATCCAAGCAACTCGTTGCACATGTCAGCACACAAAAAACAACCATACAAATATCACCCTAAAAAAAGAGTAAACGCCTTTTCCACGCGTAAGTAAATAGCTTTTTTTTTTACGAACACACTCTGTTTTTGACATTCCGTTTCTGACGTTTATTTAAACAACCACACCAACAGCAAAAAAAAAAACCAAAAAAAAAAAAAACAGGACGAAAAGTCAATTGCCGAAAACATTACTTACAAAAAAATTTATATATATATATATAAATATATATACACGGCA
>NC_136522.1:20372014-20424514 GCF_053919585.1 Euprymna scolopes | reverse complement strand
TTGTTTGGACGTACGCCCATCGAGGACAACCTCGATTCTTCTCTCATTTAAGAAGGATTTAATTATGTTAAGTATTCGTCCAGTAATACCATAGATTTTATTTTCATGAGAAGACCATCGTGTCATACTCTGTCAAAAGCCTTAGATATATATAGGCCTACTGCCCTCCCCTTCACTGCCTTATTCAGTGCTTGGTATATAGGTTCAGAGATTACAGTTAGAATATCTGCAGTAGAACGGGCTTGCCTAAATCCATATTCATGGTCAAACAGAAGTTTAGCAGGTGTCAGGTAGTGGACTAGAGCTTGATTAATTAAAGACTCAAATATTTTGGTGAAAAGCGGAAGGAGATTAATTAGGCAATAAAAATATTTGCTAATCATTTACTATTAATCTCAAACCTAAAGAATTTGCTAGTAATTTCCTATGAAATCATGTGTAATCTCAAACCCAAATTATATTTGCTACTAATTTACTATTAATTATTGATTAATATCGAACGAAAAAGATATTTGCAACCAAGTTGCAATTAATTCACTATTAATATCAAACCCAAAAAATATTTGCTACTAATTTACTATTAAATCATGTGTAATTTAAAACCCCAAAATATTAATATGTCAGGAAAGCAAGATTCGTTAAGACAGCGGAGCATTTTTGTTAATAGCATCTACTTGAGAAGGGGTGATTTTCAGATCGTCTGGTGTGGTTTCTGTTCACACAGGAAAATCAGGGAGGGAATGGTTTGCTGGGTCCAAGAGTTTGAGCAAAAATAACGGGCAAACATGTTAGCTTTCTCAGTTGCTGTACAAACAACCTCATGATTGTTAGTTAGTGGGAGAATTATTGATTGCCCATTATTTACTACACTATTGTAGATTTTCCAGAAATCATGAGTTCCTAATTTCTGCGCTTCAATGCGTTTCCTGGATGTTTCAGTATATTCACTCTTAACTGTTGCTACTTCTTTCTTACAATTACTTTTAGCTTCTATATACTTTGTTTGTTTGTACAGGACTAATGCTGGATAAATCTACAGTATGCATGTTGCCTCTGATCAATGGCAGCTGTGCAAGTAGAAGTAAACCATTGGGTAGGGTGGGGTTTGCTATAGAACTTCTGTGTACGAACATGTGCTTCAATTGCTGCGTTGAACTATTCAGTAGTCTCATTTGCGCACTATTCTGCAGAAAGAGAAAAGATATTTCCCCATGCGATCGCTAATGGCATCCCAGTCCGCCTTATTTTAGTACGTTGTTGTTTTGAGCAATGGCTCTTCAACTTGGGGTTGAGAGTTTAGAGTGATTCTATCATTATCACAGCATGATCAGCATTCCTGAGTGGGTAATCATCATTTGTTACACGATCCTCAGGATCTCTTGTCAGAAATAGATCCAGAAGTGAGGCTTACTGGTCCTGGCGATCTGGGAGACAGGTCGGGAATGTTACTGTGAGTGTCAAGGAATGGGATATAGCAAAATTATGGATGATGCTACTAGCTGTGTCAGTGAAGTTAGAGAAGCCAAGCAAATTTCTGTGGCGGACGTTAGAGTCGCTAAATACATGTATTTTGGCGCTAGTGTCAAGCAAGAGTGCTACATCTATGCTGTAAGAGACATGACTGATTATAGTACAGTCCTGGCTGGATGGAGAACAAAAAAGAAAATACAAGTAGCTAACGCTATGTTGTAAATTTAGTTTAAAGCACATGTTTGTTTGGAAGGAAAATTTTTGTTTCGTGTTGACGGTGTCTTCGCATGTGATTCTGCGGTAGTGTGTACATTGTTTGGACGGGCGTTAGTTGCGCATTCGTTCTTGTTGAACGAGTTTCCAGTTTCCATTGTCTTCGCATGTGAGTCTGCGGTAGTGTGTGTACATTGTCTGTACGGGCGTTTATTGTGCATTCGTTCGTGCTGAACGATAGTGTCCGGTTGCCAGCTGTCAACGAAACTTCCAAGTTGTGAGTTTATCAGCGTGCGTGGTGCATCTCAACTCGTATTGTTGATCCAATTTCTTCCTATGTGTTGATAGGGATGTCCTGTTTCTTTGTTGTTGCGTCTGCTGTGCGGGAGGGAATGTGTATAGGCCTATGTGATTTTGCTCGTCGCGTTTGTTGTAGGATAATGTCAGGAAACCGTGAAAAATGTTTGTCGAGCTCGAATTTTTTTTTTTTTAATTCGGTATAAAGTTGACAGTTCCGTGTTTGTTTTCTGCCAAGTCTGACGAGGGGTTTCGTCATTGTTGTTTGTAGTAGTTATTCCTGTCGGTAGATGTTCACTTGTTTTTCTTTGTTGAAAAGTTCGTTTTTTTTCTTTATCAAATAAAACGCGCGTCTCGCTCAAAACAATTAATTTCAAAAAGGTAGGGTCGCCATGCTTGTTCGTTTCGCGTCAGTCGGGCGCCAGTTTGTTGTGGTGGTGAAAATTAGGACTAATGAATTGAATTGAGAAAGAGATGAAGTACGTGTTAAATTGAATTAAACGAACTAGGATTTATTTCGTGAAGAAACAAATGAAAGAAAAAGGTACAACACGTGTTTAGTTTGGCGTGCGTCTCTCGTTGTTTACTGGTGAGAAGAAAAGTGTATTGTTTGGCGTGCGTCTCTCGTTGTTAGCTGGTGAGAGGGAAAGTTTATTGTTGTAGAGAGAGAGAGAGAGTCTGTGTGTATGAGTGTTTTGTTCAAACGCATCCATTCCATTTTTAAATAACGAGGTCACCATTTTCCTGTAGCGCGTGGCAAGAAAAGGAAATGGAGTAGAGGAACAAAAAGTGAAATGCTGGAATAAAATAAACATGTCGTTTATTTTATGTTGAGAAATGAAAGTCTTGGGTGTACACGTGTTCATTGGCCCGTTGACGACTACGCACGTGGAAGGAAAGGGGAATGCAATAGAGAAACGCGAAGTGGCAAGCCGGCCTGTAGAAAGAGAGGGTTAAGCTCAGTAGAGAGTCGCGCACATGTCTGTGTTGATGGACCAAAACAAAGGGGAGATAGAGTGAGAAAGTCAGTCCAGGTTATGGAGATAGAAAGCGTATAAAGTGTACATACGGTCGGATAGCTTTTTGTCCCACATAGTAGCAAGTGGTGTGAGGTACACGTGTGCACGCGCCTGCCGAAAAGGCACACTGTCGGTCTGTAGACCGACCAGCTCGAAAGCTTGGCCGAAAAAGGAAGAATCCGCTTATTGCTCTTTCTTTTATAGGTGTTTCCGGTGGTCTTTTGCGCATGTGTGGGTTTCCTTTGAAAGGGGAAGTGACGTTGTCCATGCGTGCATGTATGTGCGTACGTTAGCGTGTGTGTGTGTGTGTGTGTGTGTGTGTGTGTACACGTGAATGTGAGTGTATGTACGCGAACGTGAATATATGTACGTGTGTGGACGTGGGCGCGTATGTTTGTGTGCGCGTATGTATATGACAAGTAATATAGCTTGAGATGTGAACACATGTTTTTGTGTGAGACTAGAAAAGGCTCGCGCAACTTTTTGCTCACGAAATAATATTGGGAAAACTTTTTTTTTTTTTCAAGTGTAAATTGTGTTTCGTAAATTGAATTCGTTACAATGGACGCCGAGTTCAGAGAGTATTTTTTGCAATTATTCAAACTTCAAGCAGAACAAAACCTCACTTTGCAACAAAGACGACTTGAAGAGAAATTTTTAAAAGAGCTGTTGCAACAACAGAAACATTTCGAAATAATCTTGCTAAAAACACAGCAGGGACAAAGGAACATTTTGAAAGCAAACGAGAATCATAACGCATTCTCGCAGACAGTTGTGTGAAACGCCATTGAAAATTTCAGTTATAACCCAGAAGATGTAACTTTTGCCCATTTCTATAGGAGATATGAAGATATTTTTGTATCGGATTGCGGTACATGGACAGACGCTAAAAATGTTAGGATTTTGCTAAGAAAATTGGGAACAGTCGAACATACAAAGTTCGTGAATTTTATTCTCCCAAAAAAGACCGGCGAGTTGAACTTCCAAGAGACAGTTGCGCTACTAACCGAACTGTTTTCTACAAAAACATCTCTTTTTCACAGAAGATATAAGTGTATGAATGTCACTAGAAGAGAGGAAGATGACTACACTTCTTATGCAAGTGTAGTAAACAAGCATTGACTTTAAACTTGAGGAATTATCATCAGATAATTTTAAATGTTTAATTTTTGTGCAAGGGCTGGTTTTAAATAAAGACGCTGAAATCAGGCGTCATATTTTAAATAAACTTGAAAACGAGCTGAATTTAAAACTACAAGTCTTAGCGGAAGACTGAACGGTTTGTTGCGTTGAAACAGGACAGTCGTGACATAGAGGAAAGCGGAGTATCGCACATTAAAAAGGTCCATCAGACGAAAAAATTGAATTCAAAAAAATAACCAGAGGAAAAAAACAGGGAAAAGATCCACCTGGACCGTGTTGGAGGTGTGGAGATAAACATTGGTACAATGAGTATTCCTACAAATTTAAACAATGTGACATATGCTACCAGAAAGGACACAAGGCATCACATTGTAGGAAAAAAATTGATAGAAAGAAGACAACCATTGAACTTACAAAAATTGAACCTGAAGAACAAAATATCCGGAAATATGTACAGGTTAAAATGTTTAAAAAGAAAGTAAGACTACAGCTTGATAGTGGGTCTGACATTTCCATTATTAATGTACATACATGGAAGAAGCTTGGGAGAGCTGCTATGATTAAATTACATAAAACAGCAAGAAGCGTAAGTGGTGAAAAAATCATTTTCGAGGGAGAATTATCGACGAATATTGCTTTTCAGAATAAGACCGAAGAAGCAAATATTTTTGTCATGCTGAATTCAAATAACCTCTTTGGAACTGATCTGTTCGAAAAGTTTACACTATGGGATTTACCTTTAAGCTCTTTTTGCCAGAAGGTTGAGGATTCGAATGTGGGGGCAGAAAAACTCAAGAGGGAGTTAAAAAAGAAATTTCCAGACGTATTTTCAGGCGGTCTTGGAAGATGTACAAAAGCAAAAGTTAAAGTCACAGCAAATGAACAGCCAGTGTTCAGAAAGAAAAGAAATGTTCCATACGCCGCTATAGAACAGATAGACGGTGAATTAGAAAAACTCTAAAACATAGGTGTCATTGGAAAAAAATTGATCATAGTGAGTGGGCTGCACCAACAGTTTACATTAAAAAGAAGAGCAAAGAGACTCGGGTTTGTGCCAACTTCTCGACCGGCTTAAACAGGGCATTACAAGGGCACCATTATCCACTTCCAAGCTCTGAAGAAATATTTGCGAAATTGAGTGGAGGGAAATATTTTTTCTAAAATCGACCTTAGTGACGCATATTTGCGAGGTCCAGTCGATGAGAAGTGTTTAAAGCTGCTATGTATTAATACCCATAAGGGATTGTACAAATTTAACAGACTTCCTTTTGAGGTCAAAGCAGGGTTGCGGAGTTGGAGTCGGAAGGAGTCGAAGGTTTTAGCTGGAGTCGGATTTCTAAAAGTACTAGGAGTCGGAGTCAGCATTTTTATCCGACTCCAACTCCTTAAGTCTAATAAATTTTTTTTTTTTTTTTTACATGGTTTTCCTGTTTGGTTTTACCAGTTTTTCTTTTTGTTTTTTTTTTACATTTTTACCCCAAACAAGGCACATTGCAACTTTGATGTACTGGGCTGCTATCAGGGACCTCAGTTGCAGGGACACTATGTAGAGAGTTTAGCAGCAAGATGTCTGTTCACGTTACACTTGAACTTCTGCATGTCAGTACAGTTGGGGAAGCAGAAACCCGGAAGGGAATTCCAAAGTCTAGCAGTTCTGAGGAAGAAACTATTAGACGAGAAGGATTTCTTGCATCTAGGGATCTCTACTGTGTAGGGGTGGGACTTTGCTGCTTGTTGAGTTTGTCGAGGTATTTTCTTAGAGGTGACACAAGAGCTTGTAGTTCGTCAGAGCGTCCACCATTAAAATACTTGTAAAACAGGCAGAGGGATGCAGCATTCCATTAATGGGACAAAGGCTGAAGCTTGGATGATAGTTCAGGACCTATCAGGTTGGCAACTCTCTTTTGAACTCTGTCCAGGAGCGAGAGACTAGTAGCAGATGCACCAGCCCAAATATGCCAACAATACTCTATATATGGGCGAATGGTGGCCTTATAGATATACAGGATACTTTCAGGTGTAAGTAACTTTCTAGCATGCTGGAGAAAGCCCACCTTCTTTGCAGCAGTCTTGGCAATGAGCTCGATGTATGTATTCCAATTCATGTTCCCTGTGAACGTTAAGCCAAGGAGTTTGAACGAAATACTTTCAGGTAATGTATCTTTAGCCATAACTATTGGTGGTTGGTAAGATTTCATGTAATTATTAAAGGAAACGAGCTTTGTCTTGGCAGCGTTAAACGTTACCATCCATTTTTTAACCCCATTCCACTACAGACAGAAGGTCTTCTTCTAGGGTTTCTGTCATTATCTTAGATATGTGCTCATTAGTTTTCCCCACATACCTGCTATAGAGCATGGTGTGGTCGGCAAATATACCCATGTCAGAGACAATTTTATCGGGTGTCATTTATGAATATCAGAAATAATAAAGGATCAAGGATCAGTAGAAATTGGACAATATAGTAATCGATAGTAATGGAAGTTCGGTAAATTTGTTAACTATGGAATGGCTCATCAAAAACTTGTTCATGTTAGACTTGAAGACAACCATATTGTAGTCAGCTGGAAAGCAGAAAAACGGAAGACAATTCCATAGGCGTGCAGTTCTAAGAAAGGAGCTTTGTTCATGGAATATACGTTTAGGTTTAGGTACAGATAAAGAGTGGGGGAAATTAGTGATAGTGTTTTCTGCTAGACGGGTGTTTCTTGTGAAAGTTTTCTTATTTAAGGATTTAATTATGTTAAGTATTTGTTTAGTAATACCATAGGATTTTATTTTCATGAGAAGACTATCATGCCATACCCTGTCAAAAGCCTTAGATATATCTAGGGGTACTGCCCTCCCTTCCTCAGTCTTATCCAGTGCTTGGTATATACGTTCAGAGATTACAGTGAGAATATCTGCAGTAGAATAGGCTTCTCTAAATCCATATTGAGTGTCAGAAGCTTAGCAGCTATAAGGTGGTGGACTAGAGCTTGATTAATTAAGGATTCAAATATTTTGGCAAAAGGAGAGAGGAGGCTAATTCGGTGAGAATTTAATGGGTCAGTTCTTTCGCCAGAGTTTTTGTAAACTGGTGCCACAGAAGCAGTTTTCCGGCAGTCAGGAAAGCAAGATTCGTTAAGGCAGTTGTTAAAGAGTTCAGAGAGAACTGGAGCAACCTCAGCAGAGCATTTATTTAATAGCACAGCCGGGATGAGATCAGGTCCACATGCTTTTGAAGTGTCTAGGTTTTGTATGATATCATGTACTTGAGAAGGTGTGATTTTCAGATTATCTTGTGTGGTTTCTGTCTGACAAGGAAAATCAGGGAGGGAATGGTTTGCTGGGTTCAAGGTAGAGTTTGAGGCAAACTGACGGGCAAGCATGTTAGCTTTCTCAGTTACTGTGTAAACAACCTCATGATTGTCGGATAGTGGGGCTATTGTTGATTGCCCATTATTTACTACACTATTGTAGATTCTTCAAAAATCACGAGTTCCTAATTTCTGCACTTCAATGAGTTTTCTGGTGGTTTCAGTATATTCACTCTTAGCTGTCGCTACTTCTTTCTTACAATTACTTCTAGATTCTATAAACTTTTGTCTGTTTGTACAGGACTTATGCCGGATAAATCTATGGCAGCTGTGTAAGTAAAAGTAAACCATTGGGGAGAGTGGGGTTTGCTATAGAACTTCCGTGTAGAAACATGTGCTTCAATTGCTGCTTTCAGTAGTCTCATTTACGCACTGTTCTGCAGGAAGAGAAAAGATATTTCCCTATGGGGCGTCTTTGATGTGATCTCTAATGGAATCCCAGTCTGCCTTATTTTAGTACGTTGTCGTTTTGAGCAATGGCTCTTCAACTTGGGGTTGAGAGTTTAGAGTGATGTCTAACATTATCACAGCATGATCAGCATTCCTACGTGGCAATGAGTATTTGTTACACAATCCTCAGGAAGTGAAGCTTGCTTGTCCTGACGATCTGGGTCGGGAATGTTACTGTGTCAAGGAATGGGATACAGCAAATTTGTGGATGATGCTACCAGCTGTGTCAGTGTAGTTAGAGAAGCCAAGCCAATTTCTGTTGTATGCATTAAAGTCACCAAATACATGTATTTGGGCGCTAGTATTAAGAGAGTACTACAATTATGCTGTTATAGTACAGTCCTGGGTTTAAGGAGAGCAATAAAAAAAATACAAGTAGCTAACGCTATGTTGTAAATTTAGTTTAAAGCACATGAAGGCCTGGTCACCTGATTCTAGTTTAGATTCCCTAGACATGGGGAGGGTGTTACAAACATAGGCTCCAAGTCTATTCCTGTTAAAGTCCTTTTTTTTTTTTTACACAGTGGTCACCACTTATCAAGGCCCGGAAGCCACTCAGGGATAAGGGTTATTGCAAGTACATTACGTTAGTGTGGAGATTTGATGAAGTGTTTACTTAAGGGGGCGGTTCATTAAGAATTTGTTATTGGATTTGAAGACATCCAAGTTGTAGTCAGGTGGGAAGTAGGCAAACGGAACAGAGTTCCACAGGCGTGCAGTTCTAAGAAAGAAGCTTTGTTCATGAAATCCACGTTTTGATTTAGGCACAGATAAAGAGTGGGGAAAATTTTTCACAGTGGATTCAGCTAGACGGGTGTTTTTCGTGAAAGATTGGCGAGGGGGAACCAGAGATTGGAGTTCAGACGAGCACCTGCCATGGAAATAACGATAAAACAAAGACAGGCTCGCAACGTTCCTTCTGTGGGAGAGGGGTTGCAGGGTAGAGAAAAGGGCATCCCCCACTAAGCCACGAAGTCTATTTTGTACTCTGTCAAGGCAGGATAGGCTGTTTTTAGCAGCTCCTGCCCAGATATGGCAGCAGTATTCCATCCTTGGGCGTACTTGGCTTTTATATAGATAGAGAATTGCATCAGTAGTGAGATATCTTCTGGAGCGGTAGAAGGATTCCACCATCTTTCCAGCCACCTTGGCAACAGACTTGATGTACGTGTTCCATTTCAGATCAGGAGTAAAGGTCAAACCCAGAAGCTTGTCAAAACACGGGGCCTCTCCCAGACGAGAGCCATCCATCCCAATTGATGCCAGATGGGGATCAGAGCGTTGATGATATAAGGATAGCCACGTCTTTCCCCACTGAACCACGCGCTCGAGATCAGAGGAGAGAGAATCAGAGAGAGCTTTGTCATTTACAGCCTTTGATGTGTTGCCGTAGATGGTCGTGTCATCAGCATAGATGTCAACAAATGATTTAAGTATGTGTTTAGGGAGGTCATTGATGTAGATCAGGGAGAGAGTTGGGCCCAGGATTCACCCCTGAGAGACTCCAGCATTAATACTGCAGGCCTCCGATTTTTGTCCATCGACCACTACTCTTATGAGCCTATCGGAGAGAAATGATTTAATGATTGAGAAAACATTTCCAGTTATACTGTAGCTGGAAATCTTGTGAAGTATACCCTTATGCCATACCTTGTCGAAGGCCTTTGATATGTCAAGAGCAATTGCCCTAGAAAGGAAGCCTTTGTCAAGAGATTCACTAATCCTGTGAGATATAACCGTCAGCACATTTCCGGTAGATCTTGCAGAGCGGAAACCATATTGTGTGTCACTAAGAAGGTTGTTTCTGCTGAGGTGGTTGACTATTTCTCTATTTAATATGGATTCCAGCAACTTACTCATAACACACAGGAGGCTTATTGGTCTGTACTGATCCCCTAGTACTTAACTTCCGGGCCTTGATAAGTGGTGACCACCATGTAAAAAAAAAAAAAAAAAGAAAACCAAATATCCGTGGGCTTAGAGGTAATATATATGATGTAGAGTCTTACCTTTTAGAAAACTCCCCGGATATCTTAGCATTAAGTGAAATAAACTTACACTCTTCAATCCCCTCCAACTACTTTAACATTACAGGATACATCCCTCTTTATCGTAAGGACTCGGATAGATGTATGCACGCAATTAGAGTCTATATTCATAGCACCCTCCCTTAAACTAGAGAGAAAAATCTTGAATCTGATGACCAGGCTTTATGTGCTTTCGACTAACATTTCATCACTGTGTTAGTTACTTATATTTTCTCTGTTGTTTTTTCATCAAGTCAGAATTATACCCTAATCGATCATGTCTCTGCAGCACTCTCCTTAGATAGTAATACCCAAATACATGCGTTTGGTGACTTTAATGTCCACCATAAAAATTGGCTTGGTTTCTCGGGTTATACAGATGCAGCTGGACGCTCCACTAATAGCTTCTCTATAGCCCATTCCCTCACACAGACAGTAATGTTTCCAATTGGCCTACCATATCATGAACCTCAGCAGGTTTCACTTCTAGACCTATTCCTCACCACAGTACCTGAGGATTGTGTGACTAATGCTCACAGTCCACTAGGAAACGCAGACTACCTAGTGGTATCAGTTGACATCACATTTAAATCCCAACCTGAAGGTGAGGAATCGTTGCTCAAAACCAAAAGGTACTACAACAGGGCTTACTGGGAAGCCATTAGAGAACACATCCGAGATGCTCCATGGATTGATATCTTCTCTTTTCCTGCTGAACAGAGTGCTAATGAGACAACTGAATGGTGAAAAGCGGGAATTGAAGCACATGTTCCCACACGGAAGTATTATAGCAAGCCTCACTCACCCCCATTGTTCACTACAGATTGTGAAGCTGCTATTGCACAAAGACATCATGCATTCCGCCAGTTTGTACGTCATAAGTCAAATACAAATAGGCAAAATTCGTAGATGCTATAAATCATTGTAAGAGAGAAATAGTGACAGTCAAAAGAAAGCGTGCTGAAATAATGAGGGAACGCATAGAATCGCAAAAGATAGAGACTCATCATTTCGGAAAAATCTATACTAGTGTAGTGAATAAAGGACAATCAGTAATTCCTCCACTGAGCAACAACCAGAAGGTTGCATGCACGGTAATGGAAAAGGCGGAACTGCTGTCCTGACGATTGCCTCTAACTCCACCTTAGAGCCAACAAACAATTCCCTCCCAAATTTTCCTATGAGGACTAAAGCCATATTAGATGATGTAAAAATCACCCCTTCTCATGTCTGCGATACATGATACATCCAAGTCCTTTGATAAAGTCTGGCACAAAGGGCTGCTAATGAAAATTAAATCGTATGTTATAACTGGACGTATACTAAATATAATTAGATCCATCTTAGACAATAAAAGCACACAGGTTGTCATTGATGAACATACATCCAAGCAGCATAACATTAATGCGGGAGTGTCTGAGGGGTCGATGCTTGGACTATTATTATTCCTGATATTCAAAAACGACCTCCCTGATAATATTTTGTCCGAGATGGGTATATTTGCTGATGATACAATGCTCTATAACATGCATTAGGGAAGAAAAGATGTAAATAAATCTAAGAGAATCGAAAAATCATTAGAAAATGACCTAATGACCATAGGTGAATGGGGACGCAAATGGATGGTAATATTTAATGCTAGGAAAACTAAGCTGCTCTCTTTGAACAATTACAAGACACCTCTCAAACCGCTTATATCGATGAAAAAAAACACCCTACCTGAGAATTCTACCTTTAAACTCCTTTTTTTGGACTATTTTACCATATTTTACTTTGTGGGGAATATGAACTGGAACAAATACATAGAGGACATTGCAAAGACTGCTGCAAAGATGGTGGGTTCCCTCTATCGAGCTAAAAGACTACTCACACCTGAGGGTATCCCATACCTCTACAAGGCCACCATTTGCTCATGCACGGAGTGTTGTTGCCACATCTGGGCTGGTGCATCTACCACTAGTCTCTCCATCTTGGATAGGTTCCAAAAAAGAGTTGTCAATCTAATCGGTCCCACTTTATCAACTAAGCTCCAGCTCTTGTCCCAGCGTCACAATGTTGCATCTCTGTGCATGTTTTAATGGAATGTGTTCTGATGAACTTGTTGCACTTGTGCCCCGTACATATCTCTGACAAACCCGTTCAGCAATAAAATCTCATCCTTTCACTGTTGAGGTCCCTAGATTCCAAAAAGCTTTCTATTCTAATAGTTTCTTTCCTTGAACAGCTTGACTTTGGAATTCCCTTCCTGCTACCTGCTTTCCTGGTCGTACTGATATGCAGAAGTTTAAATGTAACATAAACCGACATCTTGCTAATCTTTCCTAGACATGGTCTCAAAAAGTAGCCTTTTTTGTCCAAGTGGTGATATGCCTTGTTATGACTTAACGTGAGTAAAATAAATAAATAAATAGAGCTGGTAGAGTGTATATGTGAGTATATTTATTATACAAGTGAATGTTAGACAAAAAAAATGATATACATGAAAAGGAATTATAAAATGCTGAATAGGTGTGGGAGGTTAGTATATGGATTTGCAGAATAGATTTCCACATAGTGGTCAAGGAGTCGGGAGTCGGAGTCGGAGTCGGGAGTCAAAGATATCAAAGGAGTCGGAGTTGGAGTCAGAGTCGGAGTCGGCATTTTAGGAATTCAAGGAGTCGGAGTTGGAGTCAGAGTCGGACGTTCACCATCCGACTCCGCAACCCTGGTTATATTACCTTTACTTTATATATCATTTTAAAGAGCATTTTCACTCTATTTAATCGTTAAAATTGCAATCGTTTTGAAACAATTGTCTTTTACAAAACGTTGAGTACAAGATGGAAAAAAGAAAATTTGCACAATTTTTTAATTTCAATTCAGGCTAGGCCAAAAAGCTGCTGAAACAGTTCATGATATAAATGAGGCATTTGGACCAGGAGCCACTATTAAACACACAGCACGATGGTGATTTAAGAAATTTTGTGGCGGTGACATGAGTCTTGAAGATGATGAGCATAGTGGTCGGCCATTGGATGTTGACAACAATCAATTAAGAGTTTAGTCGAAGCCAATACATGCACAGTACACAAATGAGACCACTGAATTGTTCAAAGCGGCAATTGAAGCACATGTTCCCACGTGGAAATTATATAGCAAGCCACACTCTCCCCAATGGTTTACTTCTACTTGTACAGCTGTCACTGCACAAAGGTAGCATGCATACCACAGATTTAACCGACATAAGTCTAGTTCAAACAAACAGAAGTATATAGAAGCCAGAAGTAACTGTAAGAAAGAAATAGCGACAGCTACGAGGGGCGTGTAATAAGTAATGCCCCTGATCCACTTCCAGTTGTCTGATCTAGCTGAAATTTTGCATGTGCAATGATATATGTATCTACGGGTTATGTTGCAAATTAAACTCTGAACTAATTGTGGTTTCTGTTTTACAGGTGTTTGAACTGAGTCAGGTGTGAAATGGAGCCTGTTGAATGTCGAGCAGTGATCCAGTTTTTGTATTTAAAAGAACGCACACCACAGGAGACTTTTCATGAAATGAAAGAAACTTATGGTGATAATGCCTCATCATATGTAAAATGCTGGCATCGTGAATTCAAACATGGCTGGAAGTCTGTGGAAACAGCTCCCAAACCTGGTTCCCCCCCTTTCTGTCATTGATGAGGCATCTGTCCGTCAAGTTGAGGCTGCCATTTTGGAAGATCGGCGCATTACTATTTACCAAATAGTCCAAGATGTCAAGATTAGTACAAGGTCTGTGGAAACTATCATTCATGACCATTTGCATATGCATAAGGTGTCTGCCAGATGGATTCCCAGGTTGCTCACACCATTCCAGAAGCGAGAACGTGTCAAGTGCTCCAGGATTAATTTGGAGATGTGCCAAGAAGATGAGTCAAAGTTTTTCAAAAGACTGATTACACAGGATGAAACCTGGGTCCATCACTATGATCCAGAGACCAAAGACTAGTCAATGCAGTGGAAGCACTTGGACTCACCACCTCCAAAGAAGGCAAGGGTGCAGCCCTCCATTGGCAAGGTCATGCTCACAGTCTTCTGGGACCAGGACTGAGTAGTGATGACAGATTTCCTGGCAAAGGGTACCACAATTACAGGAGCCTATTATGCTTCACTTTTGAGAAAATTAAGGGAAGCTATCAAAATCAAGAGACGGGGCAAGATCAGCAAAGGTACCCTCCTCCTGCAGGACAATGCTCCGATCCACAACTCGCATGTCGCCAGATCAGAAGCACGGGCATGTGATTATGAAATCCTTCCCCATCCTCCCTACTCTCCTGACCTTGCACCCTCTGACTTTCACCTCTTCCCAGCCATGAAGTTGTTTTTGAAAGGAAAGCGTTTCCCAGATGATGCAGTCTTGATTTCTGAAGTCACATCGTAGTTTGAGGACCAACCTGGGGTGTTCTACAAAAACGGTCTCCAGAGCTGCATCAAACGATGGGAGAAATGCATAACTCTGGGTGGTTCCTATGTAGAGAAAGACTAATAACTGTGCCAAGTTTCGTTGCTCTACTGCTATGGGAAGTGGGTCAGGAGCATTACTTATTGCACACCCCTCATAAGAGAGAATTTACTAAAACCACCACAAAACGCATCGAAACACAGAAATTAGGAACTTGTGATTTCTGCAAAATCTACAACAGTGTAGTAAATAATGGGCAATCAACAATTCCCCCACTATCCAACAATCATGAGGTTGTTTGTCAGCAACCAAAAAGGCTAACATGCTTGCCAGTCGGTTTGCCTCCAACTCCAGACTAAACCCTGGTAACAACTCCCTCCCTGACTTTTCTTTTGTGGACAGACGCCACACTAGACGATTTGAAAATCACCCCTGCTCAGATGCATGCTATCATAAAAAATCTTGACACTTCAAAAGCATGTGAACCTGATCTCATCCCATTAAATAAGTGATCCGCCAAAGTAGCTCCAATTCTCTCCAACATTTACAACAAATGCCTTAATGAATCTTGCTTTCCTGACTGCTGGAAAACTGCTTCTGTGGTACCAATTTTCAAGAATTCTGGTGAAAGAACTGACCCATTAAATTATCGCCTCATTAGCCTCCTTCTGCTTTTCACCAAAATATTTGAGTCCATAATTAACCAAGCTCTAGTTCATCACCTTACAGATGCTAAACTTCTGACCGACCAACAATGTGGATCTAGGCAAGCCCGTTCCACAGCAGATGTCCTAACTGTAATCTCAGAACGTATATACCATTCACTGGACAAAGCAGGGGAGGGTACAGCGCTAGCTCTAGATATATCTAAGGCTTTTGATAGGGTATGGCACGAAGGTCTTCTCAGGAAAATCAGATCATATGCTATCACTGGACGAATACTTAACATAATTAAATCCTTCTTAGATAAGAGAAAAATCCAGGTTGTCCTAGACGGTCGTACAACCAAACAATATGATATAAATGCAGGAGTGCCTTAGGGGTCTATCCTTGGACCTCTATTATTCCTAATATTCATAAATGACCTCCCTGACAAAATTGTCTCTGAGATGGGTATATATGCTGATGACACCACGCTCTATAACAGACACGACAGGAAAACAAATGAACACATATCTAAGGAAATGGTAGAAACACTAGAGGATGACCTCCAATCTGTAGTGGAATGGGGATAAAAATGGATGGTCACATTCAATGCTGCCAAGACTAAACTTGTTTCCTTCAATAATTAAAAGAAACCTTCTCTCCCACCAATAGCAATGGCCAAAGACTCTTTATCTGAAAGTACTTCTTTTAAACTCCTCGGCCTAACATTCACAGGAAACATGAGTTGGAACAATTATATTGAGAGCATTGCCAGAACCGCTGCAAAGAAGGTAGGTTCTCTCTACCGTGCTAGAAAGCTACTAACACCCGAAAGTATCCTGTACCTCTGTAAGGCCACCATTTGCCCATGTATGGAGTATTGTTGCCATATTTGAGTTGGTGCATCTGCTACTAGTCTCTCGCTCCTAGACAAGGTTCAAAAGACAGTCGCCAACCTGATAGGTCCTGAACTATCATCTAAATTTCAGCCTCTGTCCCATTGACGAAATGTTGCATCCCTCTGCCTGTTCTACAAGTATTTTAAGGATGAATGCTCCGACGAACTGCAAGCACTTGTACCCCCTCGACATACATACCCCTGACAAACCCGACAAGCAGTTAAATCCCACCCCTTCACAGTAGAGATCCCTAGATGTAAGAGAGCCTTCTATTCCTGTAGTTTCTTCCTCAGAACTGCTAGACTTTGGAATTCCCTTTCGGTTTCCTGCTTCCCCAACTGTACTGACATGCAGAAGTTAAAGTGTAACGTGAACAGACATCTTGTTGCCCAACTCCCTACATAGTATCCCTGTAGCTTATGCCCCTGATAGTAACCCCCTACATTAAAGTGGCAATGTGCCTTATTTGGGGTAAAAATGTAAAAAAAAAAAAAAAAAAAAAAAAAAAGTGGTGATTAGAATTGTTGACTGCAGTAGCAGAAGAACCAAAATTAATTTGGGGTAGAATATTCCTGCTTATATGGTATTTTGTCAACTATTGCTGTTATTTATTTGATGTTATCTGATTGGCAGAGATTGAGAATGGAATGTGTTGTGTGAGACGGAAACAGCTTTTTTGTTTTTTTATGTCACATGTGTAATGTATGTTGAAGTGTTGAAATATTATGGATGCATCAGGTTTTTTAATATTGACAAGAAGTGTCGCAAAATGCATAAAATGGAAGTCAAAACGATAGTACTCATACATTTGTAATGAAAAAGTCGAAGTCAGATTATGGTTAGGAAGCTTTATTTAACTTAGACTACTCCAGAGACTTCACGTGGTCTCACGGTAATCTAAAAGGAGAGAAAAAAGAGAGAATGCTCAAGGGAAGTAACTCATTCTGGAGAGCATAAATAGATTAAAGAGTTCTACTTTTCAGCACAATATAAAAATAATGAGTTATTAATAATTACAGTATTATTTTGATAAAACAAATTGCCAAATTCACCATCATTTAAATTAAACGGTCTTAATGTCACAATCTAGGGTCAAAGGAACTTTTGTTAAGCCATGCACTTATATATTGACAGCTTAACATGAGAACAAAGGATCATCAGAACGCTATGAATAATTTATTATTGAAAATTGATTTGCAAAATATCTATTGTATTGAACTAACAAATTTCTCTAGACAAAAAAAAAAAAAAATTCAATATGCCCTTCACATCTGAAATATCAGGTATTCGATCAATTGAACCGGAACGTCTTTCAAATCCGGTTTTACAACAATAATAAAAAAAAGGTGATCAATACCAACAATATCAAATTGAAGATATATAAAATGCATTACTTTAAACAGAGAAACAGAAAGAGAAAACAAACGCATATCAATTCATCTGAGAACGTACTTCTGCTCTAAACGAACGGTCATCATTACAAAGACAACGACGATGGAACGAATTGGATTCTTTCTGCTTTTAATTACAACTGGTAAGTATAAATAATTCTTTTTTTAAATTGAAAATTGTGGACTTATTTTTATCTATAAACCTACCTGTGTTCAGGGCAGTTTTATTGGTCAAAATTGACACACATGCTAGCATAAATTACTATATGATAAATTAAGAAGTGTTCAATGTTTGTTTTGTTTTACAGCGTGTCAACCATCTATGGGCTTTTTAATGTCTGTACAAAGTAAAAAAATTTTTTAAAAAAAATTCCATTTTTACCCCAAACAAGGCACAGTGCCATTTTGATGTAGGGAGCTACTATCGGGGCCATAGGTTGCAGAGGTAATATGTAGGGAGATGAGCAACAAGATGTCTGTTCACATTACATTTGAATTGGAAAGTTGGGAAAGTAGAGGCTTATTGTACATAAATAACAGGATAATTATTCACTGGAAGTTACAAAACTCTGAACATTCATAGGTTTCTGATTCAAGATGCAAATGCTTGGGGCTGACAGTTTCTATTAGGGTGGTCGACCCTATGCTTGGAGGCTTGTCTTAGTGTAGATTCAGTGGATTGGAACCAAGTGAGACTTAAGTTATATTTTTTTTCTCTGAGTAGTATCAGTGCCCAAGCGGCCAGGCAGAGTGTGTCCTTGAGGCTATTTTTGCCTTTCATTATACTGGGGCTTAACCTCGCCTCCTGATCCACAGAATTTTATTCCAAATTCTCAGTAAACCAATCTCAGTTTTTGAAATTCTCAAACTCTAAAAACAATTTTCCTTTTCTTTTTCCTCAAATCTCTATCTCTGACCACCACTCTCAACAGAGTGCTTTCACCCTCCATTAGGCCTCTAACTTTCACCATCACTTATGTGGAAGGTCCCGCCCCCTCTTGCTTCATTTGTATAACTAAGGGTTCTTCCTAAATTCCTAAATACCATTTTGTATAAGTAAAAAATAAATAAATTGGTTATCTTTTGGGAATAACCGAATTCCTGAACAACAATTAATAGGCACTTGAATTCATATCGGCTATCTTGTTTTTCCTATCAAAGGAAACCTATATTATCTGATCTATATTTTGGGTAACTCACAAATAACTTGCCCACCCAAGAAATAAGGTTACTTGTTTTTCGTAACAAGAGTGGCATTGGGATGGGACTTGTCAAATTGTCAAAAGGCGCCATTTTCTGACATTTATTTTCGAGATATCTTTATAATTAAAAACGTCAACTTTTTCAGCTGATGTGTTTTTAAATGCTGCTTATGCCAACGCAATTACCATGGAAGGAAAACAGACTTCTCCTTTATCAATTCACTAGCATGGGTTCCCGGCCACCCTGGGTGTTTGGAAGTGTGTGTTGAGCAAAAAATTTTTTTTAAAGTTGTAGTATGTAGGCAGGTTCGAACCCGTGACGCGAAAGAGGAAAAGAAAGTGGAGGTGTGTTTAAGGATGTTGGTTGAACAAAGAAAAAAAAAAAAAGAAAAGAAAAATTACGAGGGCAAAAAAAAAAAGAAAAGAAAAATTACGAGGGCAAAAAAAAAGAAAAGAAAAATTACGAGGGCAAAAAAAAAAGAAAAGAAAAATTACGAGGGCAAAAAAAAAAAAAGAAAAGAAAAATTACGAGGGCAAAAAAAAAAAGAAAAGAAAAATTACGAGGGCAAAAAAAAAAGAAAAGAAAAATTACGAGGGCAAAAAAAAAGAAAAGAAAAATTACGAGGGCAAAAAAAAAAAAAAAGAAAAGAAAAATTACGAGGGCAAAAAAAAAAAGAAAAGAAAAATTACGAGGGCAAAAAAAAAAGAAAAGAAAAATTACGAGGGCAAAAAAAAAAAAGAAAAGAAAAATTACGAGGGCAAAAAAAAAAGAAAAGAAAAAAGGAGTAGTAAGCAGGCTCGAACCTGTAAAGCGCCAGAGGAAAAAGAGGTGAAAAAAAACAAAAAAAAATAAAAAACAAAAAAATAAAAAACAAAAAACAAACGGTCTTACCGATGTGCCTATTGTTGTTGTGACGTCATGGGTGAACGAAACAACGCCTTTTATGCGATATCGAGAGTTAAATCACTTGCAAAAAATGTCAGCGAAAACCCAACTCTCCCTTTACTTTGCATGATAAGTGAGAGTGAAGGAATTAATGTTTTTGGCTACTTTTTTGCTATTTGTCGTCTGAAGGGTCGGGCTTACAAAATGATACCAATATCGTGAAAATCCGTCACCTCTGTCGAAAGTTTTTGCGAGACATATATACATGCATACATGATGATTGCAACGTCTTGTCAGACGAGTGCCACTCCCTCAGACATTTAAAATCCATGAGCCCAAATGCCTGAGGGAGTATCTATACAAAGATGATGTTACAGAGTCTTAGCTTTGTACGACAGCTAAGTCTCTCTCTCGGTTCAAAATGTTGAGATTCAGCAACAAGCAAGAGCAAGATAGCCAGCAACAAATTAAACTGCAGACCAGCTTAATGCGGGTACTGGTCTCCTGCTTTGTTTTTTAAATCAGAGATTTGCTTCTCCTAGAAAGGTTGCCTTCACCACGGCTTACGGGAGCCCTCTCCACCCCAATACACACACACACACACACACACACACACACACACACACACACACACACACACACACACACACAAATATACACTGTGCTAGTTGGCCGTTGACCCAGAAAAAGAGTTCATTCGCCCTTTACATACATACATTAAACAGATTTTACCCTTTATATTATAGACTAACGGGGCTACCCTGCGTTGCTCGAGACCATATAAACAATGAGAAAATTGAATTTGATTTTTAATATATTTGTTATTTTTAGGAGAGAGGAATTTTTAATGTCTATGTATCATTTGCTATTTTGAGCAAAAGAATATTTTACCTACCTAGGACGGGTATTACACGTATGAAATAATTGTATCTTATAAAGGGTAGGTAATTTACAGCATGTATATGAAATAATTTTACCATTGCAAGGACGAGTAATAACACATACTTAAAATAATTTTACCTACACTAAGACGGGTAATTTAAATACATATATTAAACAATTTCACATACTTTTTTTTTTTTTACTTCAAAACGGACATTACTCTCTCCAACCCAACCCCAAGAAGAAAACGAAAGAGCACGTTTAAAATTTACATAATTATGCTTCTTTCTACCCACCACTACAACCATCACATCATTCCCGGATGATAGCATAAAAAAATATAGATTACCTCCTAAAGAAACTGGCTTAGTAAACTTTCATAGAAAGCCAACAATATATATATATATTAATCTAATTTTGAGATCGTAAACTGTTTAAGCCATATCCGGAATCGACTTCACAAATGAAGTAATTTTAAGATAGAAAATTGTTGAAGCCATTTACGGTACAAACTTTATATTCTGCCACCCTCATGTAATCCAGAGACATGCTGATTATTCTGCTAGTATATAGTTGCCCCTATCTCATTAAATTCCGAGCAACGGCAGGAATTTTGCTAATATATATTTCCATCAAGTTCCTTCAATTCCGGGCGATGCTGAGGATATTGCTAGTAAATTTTCTCACTTATCTCATTGAATCTTGAGCAACGACGGGTATTCTGCTAGTGTATATGTTTAGCTATCTAATACAATCCAGGACGACGTCAAGTATTCGTCTATTCTGTATTTGTACCAACCTCATTCATCCCCAGGCGACGCCAGGTACTCTGTTAGCATTTATTTTCACCTGCATTATTGAATCCCGGGTGATGCCTGGTATTCTGCTTCTATATATTTCCACCTATATCATTCAATCTGGGGCGATGCAGGGTATTCTGCTAATATATATTTCCACCTATCTCATTCAATCACAAGCGGTGCTGGGAATTTTGCTAGTATATATTCATGCCTACTTCATTCAATCTCAGGAAACGCCGGGTATTCAGCTAGTATATATTTCAATCAATCTCATTACATCCTGGACGACGCTAGGTATTCTGTTAGTATATATTCAATCAATCTCATTCAATCCAAGGCAACGCCAGGTATTCTGCTAGTATATACTAGCATCTATATCATTGGATCTCAGGCACTCGTGTATTCTGCTTGCATACATTTGCATGTATCTTATTCAATCCCAAGTGACTCCGGGTAATCTTCTAGTATATATTTTGACCTATCTCATTGAATCCCATAATTCTTGGATATGTTACTAATTTCGAAAATCATTTTTCATAATTTAACCCACATTAACGCCCCCTCTTACTAAAATAATAACTTTGATACATTGTCTTGGCTGTTTATTTCATTACAAACACACTAATCAAATAACTCACATTTAATAATTTTTCTTAATTCTTGGATATGTTACTAATTTAGACAATCAGTTTTCATGATTTAACGCACATGATCGCCTCCACATTACTAAAATAATGATGTGAAATATTGTCTGGGCTGTTTGTTTCATTAAAACACACCAATCAAATAACTCACATTTCATCATTTTTCATAATTCTTGGATATGTTACTAATTAAGACAATTATATTTCACGATTCAACCCACATTATCGCCTCCCTCTTACTAAAGTAATAACTTTGATACAGTGTCTAGGCTGGTTATATCATTACAAACATACATATAAAATAACTCACATTTAATCATTTATCATTATTCTTGGATATGTTACTAATTTCGACAATCATTTTAAATGATTTAACCCACATTATCGACCCAGCCTTATTAAAACAATAACTTTAATACATTCTACTAGCATATATTTCCAGCAACGTTTTCAATACCGGGAGATGGCGGGTACAAAGCTAGTATATATTTCTAGCAAGCTTATTCAATCCCAGGCCATGTCGCGTACTCTTCTATTATACATTTTCACCTATTTAACCCATTCAAGGGCGATTCTGGGTATTCTACTAGTATATATTAAGACCTGTCTAATTTATTCTGGTCAGCACCAGGTATTCTGCTAGTATGTATTAAGACCTGTCTAATTTATCCTGGTCAGCACCAGGTATTCTACTAGTATATATTAAGACCTGTCTAATTTATCCTGGTCAGCACCAGGTATTCTGCCAGTATATATTAACACCTGTCTAATTTATCCTGGTCAGCACCAGGTATTCTACTAGTATATATTAAGACCTGTCTAATTTATCCTGGTCAGCACCAGGTATTCTACTAGTATATATTAAGACCTGTCTAATTTATCCTGGTCAGCACCAGGTATTCTGCTAGTATATATTAAGACCTGTCTAATTTATCCTGGTCAGCACCAGGTATTCTGCTAGTATGTATTAAGACCTGTCTAATTTATCCTGGTCAGCACCAGGTATTCTGCTAGTATATATTAAGACCTGTCTAATTTATCCTGGTCAGCACCAGGTATTCTGCTAGTATATATTAAGACCTGTCTAATTTATTCTGGTCAGTACCAGGTATTCTACTGGTATATATTAATACCTGTCTAATTTATCCCGTTCAGCACCAGGTATTCTACTAGTATATATTAATACCTGTCTAATTTATCCTGGTCAGCACCAGGTATTCTGCTAGTATATATTAAGACCTGTCTAATTTATCCTGGTCAGCACCAGGTATTCTACTAGTATATATTAAGACCTGTCTAATTTATCCTGGTCAGCACCAGGTATTCTGCTAGTATATATTAACACCTGTCTAATTTATCCTGGTCAGCACCAGGTATTCTACTAGTATATATTAACACCTGTCTAATTTATCCTGGTCAGCACCAGGTATTCTTCTAGTATATAATTCCACCAATCCCAGGCAACGTTGGATATTCTGTTTGTATATATTTTCACCTATGTAATTCAATCATGGACGTTGCCGGACATTCTGTTTTTATATATTTCCACCTATCTAATCCAAACGCTGGCAACACCTTATATTCCGCTTGTAGATATTTCCACCTATCTCATCCAATCCTGAATGACGCCAGGTATTCTGCTAGTACATATATCCACCTATCTCATCCAATCCCAGGCCATGCTGGGTACTCTGCTAGTACATATTTCCACCTATTCCATCCAATCCCGGGAAATGCCGGGTATTGTGGTAGTACATATATCATCTATTTCATCCAATCCCGGGCTACGCCGGATATTCTGCTAGTACATATATCCACCTATGTCATCCAATCTCGGGTGATGCTGGGTAATCTGCTAGTAGTATTACTTTAACATAAATTCCTTAGTGTAGTATCAATCTCAGCATTCAATTGACTTTATCCCCCGCCTCCTTAACTCAGGATTATATAAAAAAAAAAATCCCCTCCCAATACTAAGAATGGCTTTCTAAATAATAATGTTTTTATTTCAGCACGGTCCGTATTCCATAATAGTAAAATACTATCCTCCTTTTTATATTAATATAATATTATATTAATTAATTGCCTTTTATTAAGAATTAATAAATTGTTAGGTGTAAATATAGAAGATATAAAAAATATCCCCTCCCCATAGTACAAATGGTTTTCTAATTAAATTCTGCACGGTCCGTATTCCATAATAGTAAAATACTAGCTCTCTTTTTATATTAAGAATTATTAAATTGCCTTATATTAAGAATTAAGAAATTGTTAGGTGTAAATAGAGAAGAGGTAAAAAACCATCCCTTCCCAATACTAAGAATGGCTTTCTAAATAATAATGTTTTTATTTCAGAATTTGGAATCAGCAGTTTAGCGATGTGATGTTTGGAATATGACATCTTGTCTCAATAAATATATAATATTCATCTTTTTTTAATAGAATATAATGTTCGGTATTAAATGACGCTATATAATACTGTTACTTGATCTTTTGGCCAGGATCAAAGTGTAGTATCTGTTCCGGCAGATACTGCAAGCAAAGACCAGATGTGGGGACAACCCCACATACCTGACCTTTAACCAGCTCCCATTTCCCACCTCTCGGGAGCTGGTCCCCTTTTTCCCTTCCCCCTCCCTTCACTCCTCACATTAAAAATTGGCCTTGTGCCTAATTTGCTCGGTGAGGGAGCAAATAAATACCTACTTGGTCTTTTGATTAAGATCAAAGTGTTGCTCGGGACCGTATAAACAATGAGAAAATTGAATTTGATTTTTAATATATTTTATATTCTTAGGAGAGAGAAATTTTTAATGTCTGTGTATCATTTGCTATTTCGGACAAAAGAATAGTTTACCTACCTAGGACGGGTATTACACGTATGAAATAATTGTATCTTACCTAGGATAGGTAATTTACAGCATGTATATGAAATAATTTTACCTTTGCAAGGACGGGTGATATACAACACATACTTAAAATAATTTTACCTATACTAAGACGGGTAATATATGAAACAATTTCACATACATTTTTTACCTCAAAACGGACATTACTTTCATCAACCCAACCCCCAAAAGAAAACCCAAGGGCACGTTTAAAATTAACATAATCATGCTTCTTTCTACCCACTACTACAACCATCACATCATTCCTGGATGATTACATGAAAAATTAAAAAAAATATAGATCACACCCTATAGAAACCGGCCTAGTAAACTTTCATAGAAAGCCAACAATATATATATACTAGCAGGGGTGCCCGGCGTTGCTCGGGTGTTTGGAGGTGTATGCTGTGCAAAAAAAGCAAAAAAACAAAAAAAATGGTTAATTTTTTAAAACTTTGACCCCTATTATGACCCCTTAAAATTTATAGTTTCGGGCTCAAATCACTTTATTAAGTTAGATCCATGTTCAAGGAACAAGTGTTTAGACCCAAAATTGTCGGAGGAGTTTGGTAGAGTTCTTAAAGGTCAAATCGTTGAAATTTGACCCCTTAACAGCCAAATTTCTGGCTGACACCCGTCACATCGATTTTCCCAAATCTCAGTACCCGGTATTTCAAATTTCGAGTCTATAGACTAAAAATTGACAGAGTTATTGCGTAGGGAAATGTACACAGACAGACAGACACACAGACACACAGACAGACAGACAGACAGACACGTTCACTTTTATAGATATATAGATTAATCTAACTTTGAGATCGTAAACTGTTTAAGCCATAATCGGAATCAACTTCACAAATAAATAATTTTGAGATAGGAAATTGTTTTCTTATATTTGCCCCTATCTCATTTAATCTCGGGCAACGCCAGAAATTTTGCTGATATATATTTCTATCAATCTCCTTCAATCCCGGGCGACGGTAAGAGAAATACAGATGAAGAAAGGAGAGAAAGACACATAAAAATAGGGAGTGAAAAAATATCTATATTTTACTAAAACTCTGTCACAATGTTTGTTTGTCACAACGTTTGTTTGTCATAATGCCACCGTCTCAAATTTGAATGTGATGATATTTAAATGAACCTAAATATATCTGATCAAAAACAATATAGGCAGGGCGTGCACGTTATTTGAGGACATAATTTGATATCTAATGAAACAAATAGGAGGTTAAAAAATTGGTTTTAGTAGTGCTCTGGATGATCCTTTACTTTACTATCAGTAGTGCGCTGGAGATCTTACTTTTTTATCTCACTGCTCATCTATTAAATTGTTTTTTGTTTTATTCATAATATTTTGTTTGAAAGTGGTAGATAAACTTGGTTTTAAAGCAAATGAGTTTGAGGATAATTTAATTGGTTGGTCGTTTTTGTTTTACGACATATCAACCCTTTTCGGGTTATTTAATGCCGAATCCAAAGATTTTGAAGGAAAATTTTTTAATAGAATATATTTGTTGTTTTCAAGTCGGTTTCTATTTAACCCATAGGTTGGAACCCTAACAGGTACTACCACTCCGGATCAGAGTGGACCTGGGAGCAATGTTAATTAAAGGGTGGCTCCACACTCCCCAAAGCCCGCAAGCTGGGGCCTCACCACTGGATATAGTTTAAGGTCATATCCAGGACCCCCATTGAGGGACTTTTACCCTCTGCAGGGGGGCAGTCGGTGTATTCTAATGCCCCACCGACAGGGCCGGAGGATAATGAAGAATAAAGAAATAATTTTTAAAAGAAATGTGTTAAGCCACGGCCATCTCGAAAAAGAGGCCTAATAACACATTGATGATGTCCCATATATAAATAATCTAGTAGGCACACTTTGTGCCTGCTAGCTTTGCCAGTCTCGTACGTGTGTTTCGTTGATTTATGAAAAATAGTTTTTCTTTGTGTTCTTCCAAGTGTCGTGGAAATTATAAACAAAAAGAGGCCAAAAGTGCACATATTTTATGTTGCAGTATTTTTTTTTTTTTTTTTTTTTACTAATAATGGGGGTATGGTCCCTCACAGTTGGGAGATTCTATTTATAAACGCTGCTTCTAGAAACTGACGAATCAAATTAATTCTCGTTCTGCTATCAACCAATGAGAAACCAGAGTTGCTCCATAAAAATGAAACCATTTTTAGCAACCTGGCATATGTTTATTTTTTTCGTGTTCACACGAGATAGGATCTTTTGCTTTTTGGCTATAAAGTCTGGAACCTGTACAGCACATCTGTCATCTCCAGGACTTGTGTAGAACAACTAACCATCGGAAACTCTTCTAAAACTAAATATGGCTTTCAACTTAAGATTTTATTTTCCAAAGGATAGAGAATAATTATCTATGTGGATACATGCAATTAGAAGGGATAATTTTAATCCAACAAAGTTTAGCAAAGTAATTGGCGTTATTTCTTATTAGTGTAAATGCATCACGCGTTTGTACAATACAAACATTTTAGTCGAGGGTGATAACTTTATTTGTTTCGTTGAAATATATTTAACTCCTTTATCTTTTGTTTGTTTCTGTGCTATCACACTTTAGCTTCAAAAAATTTACATGACAAAAATAGGAATTGTCCAAGAAATTCTCTATCCATCAGAGAAAGACGAACGTTTTTATTATTTTTTTTTTAATTTTAAACTTTAATTTTTAATTTCTTTTTTCTTTTATTAATGAAATATATATTTTTAGCTGCAAAAATACGTGACGAAAATAGGAATTAATTCTAGGGGAAATTATCCATAAGGAAAAGGAGGATTTTTTTTTACAAATTCTAAACATATGTACTAGACATATAGCATATGTATACATATACACTATATATATATATATATATATATATATATATATATATATATATATATATATATATATATATATATATATATACACTAGCAAAAGTACCCGTTGTTGACTGGGTTCAAAAACAGCCTACAGAAAATGGACTCTGATTTATGAAAGTATGATAGGTTATGAAAAGGAAGGGTTGTAAAGAGATAGCTTCGAATTTGGGGGTATCAAAACCAAAGCAAAATATGATGAAAGTAAAAAGAAAATAGATAAACCCCATAATTTATTATACTATACCTGTTCACACTGAAACACTTATCACAATATTCTGTGGATCTATATTAAAAAACCTTGTTAAACTTTGTGACATATTTCCATTCTATAGAGGTCAGGCGCGAACGAACACCCCATAATTTTATTATACCATATTTTTTCAAACTGAAACATAATTATCAAAGTATACTTACGCAGATAGATATGAAAAGTCTTTATTAAAGTGTGTGCCTATTTCCATTCTATGTAGGCCAGGCGCGAATGCAGACCCCACAATTTTATTATACCATCCCTATTTAAGTTAAAACATACTTATCAAAGTATTCTTATGTACAGCTATATCAAAAACACTTGCAAACGTTTTTTTAATTTTTAAATGTTTTATTTTCATACTTTGTGGACCAGGCGCATACGCAGACCCCACAAATTTTAATGAATCATCATTATGCCAGATGAAACATACCCATTCCTGTGTCTCGATACATCTTCTATTATTATATGTGATCAGTTTTCTATAATAGTCAACCATATAGGAGCCTATTCGTGACCAGACACACACACACAAACGTTCAGCTTTATATATAAGTAAAAGAGGTTGAGAAAATCTAAGGGTGAATTTTTTAGGAGGAAATTAGAGTCAATTTAAAAAAAATAACTTCAAATTGAGGAGGCGAAAAGAAAGTTCACACAATGGAAAATTGTTATTTAAATGTAACTTTAGGATATTAATGCAACACAAACACAACAAGAACGCAATGAACTAGTTAATATTTAGTAACATAGCCCTTCTGAAATTTGACAGCTTGCAATTTTTTGGGAATTCCTTGAATTAGACTGCAGCAATACTCCGTGAAAAAGGCAGCCAACTTTTCTTTAATTTTTGTCCAAAGTTCTTCCAAATTTGAAATTTTATCATTGCGTAGCTGTTGCTTGATGTAATGCCATACGTTTTGGATAGGATTGAGGTCTGGAGATTGTGCAGGCCAATCCAAACACGGAATATCATGCTCTTCCAGGAACGTCTTGGCATTGCCAGCTGTGTGAATGGAAGCATTATTCTGCATGAAGATGGGATTATCATCCAAATTCCGACCAAAGTAGGGTAGAAAATGCTCAGTCAACATATTAATGTACTTGGTCGAATTAATTCAACCTCGCAAGCGAACTATAGGCCATGGACCATAATGCCCCACACCAAAACTGAACCTCCACCACCTTGCAGCATTGAAGCTGAGCACCAAGGATTAAATTCTTCATCTTTCCTCCGACGGATGTACTGCCTACCATCACTGCCTAGCCTATTGAAATTGCTTTCGTCGCTAAAAAGCACTTTTAACCCACATGAAGACTTATGATCTTCATTGCATCTGACGAAGTCAAGACGGCGCTTTTTTGTTCTTTACAGAAATCATTGGCTTGCGTCTTGCAACATATCCTTGCAAATCTGTTCTTGACACGAGAAAAAGAGCACTTTTTAACAAGATTGTACTGTTGTTTGATTTGGGGAGCCGTTTCAGATCTGTTTCGTAGACTGCGGATCTTCATTGCATTGTCGTCCCTATTCGAGGTAACTCTAGTACGACCAGATTTAGGGGCAGCACGAACACTGCCGGTGTTTTGGAGCTTTTGCACAGTCTTTCGTACCGTTTTCTCATCACATTTCAATTTGCGACCGATTTCTCAATTGGATAAACCAGAAAGATGGAGATTATTGAGCTCCTGACGATCACTAAAAGAAAGTCGTGGCATATGAACTAAATGTTACATTGTATAACCTGGAACAACAGCAATTGCGATTAGAGATGCTTTGTTGCCTGTTGGTGGATATTTTAAACTGATTTAGGGGTGACAATTTAAGCTGGTTTCAAGCGAATTTATTGCTGCGGACTTTCTGTTTACCTCCTCAATTTGAAGTTATTTTTTTTAAATTGACGTGAACACTAGAATATTTCAATTAAAATTCAAATATGAACAGGTAAAATTATAGAAGAATTGTTGCAATATTTTGGAAGTATAATGGGGTATTTATTTAAATGCTGCCCACATCAGCATTATTTGGCACAAGGCCGGAAAGTGGGAACCCCGCAGGCTCCCCTAAGGGAGGGGCACTCCTGCAATTTAAAAAATTGCCTGAGTAACCCCGTCGGCATTCCCCGGTTGGGGCGTCTCAGGCAGCAAGCAATAAACTTGCCCCACCGGAAAGCCCGGTGGCAAGGCCTGGGAGGGTGGACCTCCTAGGTATTACCCAGGCGGTGTACCTCAGTCCAACAGGTGCTGGGCCGGTTCCCGGCCCCTCACCTGTTGGGCTGAGTGTCAAGTGACAAATCCTTGACGTGTACTACCCTGTCTCCCTGCAGCCGAAGCGGCTAGGAGACACATCCCATCATAAAAGGTTTATAATGGGGTATGATCCCACACAGTCGGACGATTCTATTTATAAACGATGCTGCTAGGAACTGACGAATCGAATTAATTCACATTCTGCTATCAACCAATCAGAAACCAGAATTGCTGCATAAATATTAAACCTTTTCGGTGCCAATTTCACGTTTTTTCTGTCTCCACACGGTAAGAATATTTTTCTCTGTGGAACTGTCTACTGCAGACAAGTCACCTCTCAGGACATGTGTGTAACAACGAACCATCGGAAACTGTTCTGTCTACCGCAAACCAGTCACCTCTCAAGACTTGTTTAGAACAACGAACCATCGGAAACTGTTCTGTCTACTGCAAACCAGTCACCTCTCAAGACTTGTTTAGAACAACGAACCATCGGAAACTGTTCTGTCTACTGCAAACCAGTCACCTCTCAAGACTTGTTTAGAACAACGAACCATCTGAAACTGTTTTGAAACTAAACATGGCTTACACTTCTAGAGGAATAAAAGGTGAATCGAATGAGGTATAGGTTGTTTAAACAGTTACATTAAATTTAGCTTAAATTTTGAGTTTTTGAAAAAATTGCAAATGCGGACTTTCTGCCGGCACTGTATGTACACACACACACACACACACACACACACACACACACACACACACACACACACACACACACACACACACACACACACACTATATGGATACATATATGTGTACTATATATATACTATATGTATACATATATATATATATATATATTATATATGTATACATATTTGTATATACATTATGTATACATCACCAACATGACCTCCCATAACACTAAAGCCAGCCTGATCGCCGCCATCCACTCAAATATTCAATATATCACTTCGATACAAACAATACTTCATTTCATTTATATAGGTCACAATTATAAAACATCACATTTTATTAGAACACCTTCTTGAATGATCGCCCCAACCAACCCATAACAGTAGCAATCAATTTTGTTATGACGACTGTTAACGTGGAACATCAATAATTCACAATTCTAAACAATAGTTAAATTATTTTTTTCGATCGACATTCGTAAATCAACGATTATTTGAGCCATTATTTTTTGTTTTTCTTAAACTCTGTTCACATGGATTCTTATTTTCTTACATCCTCTGTGCGTATTTTAGAAAGAGTTTCTTTCTTCCTTTTTTCTTTCTAGCTTTTATTTCATTTCTTTATAGATTTTATGTTATTTCTTTCTAGTTAACATATATCCTGTTTTCTAGCTTTTATGTTATTTCTTTATAGATTTTATGCTATTCCTTTATTGATTTTATGTTATTTATTTATTTCTAGTTTCTTTATAGATTTTATGTTATTTCTTTCTAGTTTTTTATAGATTTTATTTGATTTCTTTATAGTAAACATATATCCTTTTTTCTAGCTTTTATATTATTTCTTTATAGATTTTATTTTATTTCTTTCTAGTTAACATATATCCTTTTTCCTATAACTGCCCCTCTTTTTTTCTTTTGCGACATATCGCTCTCGTGTGCGTTTGTGCTCTTTATTTTCTTTTTCTGCTTGAACAGTTTAGCCTTTTTTCAATATAATTTTAGAATAAAATTGAACCCTTAGGGTAGACCTGTGAATGCACGTTTGTTCGTTCGTCTGTCCGCACTTTTCTCAATAACTACGCCTTGGAATTTTTTGAAATTTAGCACAAACATTAAACATGATATGAGTAAAAAAGTAACAGAATGGATTTTCCGGGAAAACTCCTGTTGCCCCCCTCCCCTTAGGGGGGGGGGTGCCTTTCAGGTTAAAATGGCTAAAATAGACACTTTGGTGCTTATTAAAAAAATTGATGCCTCGGATTTTTATAAAACTTTCTGAAAAGTTGTAACTAACTGATTTCTATATAATTTTGTTTGTCTATACTTCGTGATAATTCTTGGCTCTTTTAGGGCTAATAAAAACACTCCATTTTTCGAACTATTTTACCATATTTGTCCAAAATTTTCTGTGTATGTCTTATTTAGCAGTTTTGCGTGCTGCTGAACTCAAATTTAAATAAGTTAAGGTCTTGAAGACTTTTGAGGCTAAATGGGGGGGGGGCAAATGATTGGATTTAGTTATTTCTTTTTTTCATGGTGCATAACTCAAATTTACATATGTTAAGGCCTAAAACCGCACTGTTTGTTCATTTTCACCAGGATTTGACGTCCCATGGGGACTTTTGGGGCAAAATGGGGTGGGAGTAAATGCTGAACTTAGTCATTTTTATGCCTCGTTCACTGTGCAATCACGGGGGAACCATGCATTCTTCACTTGTTTTCAATATAATTTAAAAATAAAATTGGACCCTTATTTCTGTTTTTTTTTTCTGTTTTTAACGTTGTGTGTATGTGGTAACTCGTACCCTCCGGATTCCTTATGCCACCCATATGGGGAGGCAATGCACGGCACCAAAGCGGGTATACGTTAGATAGCGGAGTATCAAAACGGGGATATGTAATAGAGAGAGGTTTTGAAACAGCACTAAACAAGGATGTGTTGCATTCCCATGGGGTTGTGTCTAAACACCTTTCACGATAAATAAAGGACGTGATAACATCTTTGTCTCTTGTCAGACAAAGAAAGACCTACCTTCGACAAATGGACGAATATCATTCTATGGGCTTAGAACATTTGGGGACATCAAAATCTCAGCGTGCATCTTACGTAGCTAGATGAAGCTACGCTATGTGGGACATGCTACTCGCAGACCAGCAGGAGAAGAAATAATAGAAAACAGAGGCATCAAGTCGAAACACTTGAAAATTTAACTGGAGTACATGAGTAAGAAACGGACGACTGTTTCCATTTTTTACGTCTCTTGTTACGTGGATGCAAAACAAATGAGAGAGGTGTTGAGACTGAACGGCTTGTGGAAAAGGCATGTTCCCAGTTTCGGACCCCTGTCAAGGTGGCGATTGAGGCTGAAGGCAGCTATATTAAATAAATGATAGCTTTACTACATAATCAAGTTACCTGAATTGATTTTCTAAAATAAGTTTTAAAATAAAGCTGTAGTGTTGCTTTCCTTAGAGCGTACGTAGGTAGTGTTGCTTTCTTTAGGGCGTACGTAGGTAGTGTTGCTTTCTTTAGGGCGTACGTAGGTAGTGTTGCTTTCTTTAGAGCGTACGTAGGTAGTGTTGCTTTCTTTAGAGCGTACGTAGGTAGTGTTGCTTTCTTTAGAGCGTACGTAGGTAGTGTTGCTTTCTTTAGAGCGTACGTAGGTAGTGTTGCTTTCTTTAGAGCGTACGTAGGTAGTGTTGCTTTCTTTAGGGCGTACGTAGGTAGTGTTGCTTTCTTTAGAGTGTACATAGGTAGTGTTGCTTTCTTAAGAGCGTACGTAGGTAGTGTTGCTTTCTTTAGAGCGTACGTAGGTAGTGTTGCTTTCTTTAGGGCGTACGTAGGTAGTGTTGCTTTCTTTAGAGCGTACGTAGGTAGTGTTGCTTTCTTTAGAGCGTACGTAGGTAGTGTTGCTTTCTTTAGGGCATACGTAGGTAGTGTTGCTTTCTTTAGGGCGTACATAGGTAGTGTTGCTTTCTGTAGGGCGTACGTAGGTAGTGTTGCTTTCTTTAGAACGTACGTAGGTAGTGCTGCTTTCTTTAGAGCGTACGTAGATAGTGTTGCTTTCTTTAGAGCGTACGTAGGTAGTGTTGCTTTCTTTAGAGCGTACGTAGGTAGTGTTGCTTTCTTTAGAGCATACGTAGGTAGTGTTGCTTTCTTTAGAGCGTACGTAGGTAGTGTTGCTTTCTTTAGGGCGTACGTAGGTAGTGTTGCTTTCTTTAGAGCGTACGTAGGTAGTGTTGCTTTCTTTAGAGCGTACGTAGGTAGTGTTGCTTTCTTTAGAGCGTACGTAGGTAGTGTTGCTTTCTTTAGAGCGTATGTAGGTAGTGTTGCTTTCTTTAGAGCGTACGTAGGTAGTGTTGCTTTCTTTAGGGCGTACGTAGGTAGTGTTGCTTTCTTTAGAACGTACGTAGGTAGTGCTGCTTTCTTTAGAGCGTACGTAGGTAGTGTTGCTTTCTTTAGAGTGTACGTAGGTAGTGTTGCTTTCTTTAGAGCGTACGTAGGTAGTGTTGCTTTCTTTAGAGCGTACGTAGGTAGTTTTGCTTTCTTTAGAGCGTACGTAGGTAGTGTTGCTTTCTTTAGAGCGTACGTAGGTAGTGTTGCTTTCTCTAGGGCGTATGTAGGTAGTGTCGCTTTCTTTTGATCGTACGTAGGTAGTGTTGCTTTCTTTAGAGCGTACGTAGGTAGTGTTGCTTTCTTTAGGGCGTATGTAGGTAGTGTTGCTTTCTTTAGAGCGTACGTAGGTAGTGTTGCTTTCTTTAGGGCGTACGTAGGTAGTGTTGCTTTCTTTAGAGCGTAAGTAGGTAGTGTTGCTTTCTTTAGAGCGTACGTAGGTAGTGTTGCTTTCTTTAGAACGTACGTAGGTAGTGTTGCTTTCTTTAGAGCGTACGTAGGTAGTGTTGCTTTCTTTAGAACGTACGTAGGTAGTGTTGCTTTCTTTAGAACGTACGTAGGTAGTGTTGTTTTCTTTATCGTTCCACCTTGTACATTTGCTACAATCAGCTTTTCCTTTTACGGTGGCAAATGGTAAACAGTGACCTTTGCAATTCTGAAGTAAAGATTTTCCCCGGATCCTACCTAAAGAAATTGACGACAACGGCTTTAACGTTAAACCAAGATTCGATGTAGTCAGTTTAATGGTGTTCCAATTCCTTAACTTGGTGCAACCAGACCGGGCTGTCTAAAAATAGCTTCTGTACTTAAATGCACCTACATTAACACCTTTTTTTTTTTAACTCTTGGCACAACTATATCATGTTCTGCAAAACCAAAAACAAAAACAACAGTTCTTCTCTCCCAGTCCAAAAAGCAAATACATTCAAAACTTTTGGACTCAGAATAAAATTGATCTCCAAAGAAGCAAATCAACCAAAATCCATGAAACTGTCCTACTCAAAACCCTCCATGAAAAATCGCAACCACCAACATCGGTCGAAGTTTAAGTAAACACGAAAAGAAACATGCCCATCCCTTTCTTACCATGATGATCTCAATAAAATCAAAGAAAAATATCCCCCCCACCCACACCCACACACACACACACCCACACACACACACACCCACACACACACACACACACACACACACACACATCTATACAGATGAGTCTAAACAAAATAATGCAACAGCTAGTGCAGTAATACTCAACAAATCAACCAAAAAAACAAACAAACCTCCCAAAAGAAACATCAATTTTTAGTGCCGAAATACATGCTTTAATCCTAGCTCTCAATCTAACCTCCAATAACAAAGAATCCAAATTTATAATCCTTTCAGACTTCCAATCTACTTTAAAAGCTATCAAAAATAAAAAGATGGACAACCAATTACTCGCAAAATTACCCCACAAATTAAGTGAATTGAACAGTTGAAAAGAAGTCATTTTCTGCTGGATACCGAGCCATTCTGGTATCCAAGGTAACGAATTAGCATATTCAGCAGCAAAAACCACCTTAAATTGATGCAAATTTTAAAATTCCATACACAGATCTTAAAAGACATATCAACATATATACAACAGAGATTTAACCCACTCATATGTCCACCCACCAAAAAAAAAAAAAAAAAAAAAAGAAAAAGGAAGCTAATCCATCTGTACCTTGTCAAATACCACTCACAATAAAACACATACTAACTGAATGCACTGATTTTGTAACAACGAGAAATTATTCCTACAAAGTAAATCGGAAAAGTCTGACGATGTTCACTCTACACAAGTCTGAACGCTTCTTTCTTAGAATTGCCCGCCTATTGAACACTGCTCTGCTGGCTTGCTTCTTGACAGACTACAATATCGTTGCCTTCAAGTCCAATGTAAACAAGTTCGGAAAAGTCTGACGATGTTCAGTCTACACAGGTCTGAACGCTTCTGCCTACTCCCCCAGCAACCTGCTTTTATGTTGCCCGGTCGCACCCCAAAATCACGTGTGAGACACGATTTTTCGTGAACTGTGCGAGACCGTGGTCGCCATCTTGGATCTTTTCGTTTTTTCCTTTTCAGCCCGCAGGACAGACAGACAGACATGAGAACGTTTTTTGAAGTAAGCTTTCTCAATGTTTTCTTCATAGCAAATCAATATCAATGTTTTTATTTATTCAATAAAAACAATCTTCACATTATACTTTTATATGTTAAAAAAATTGGCCTTCATAAAAATGTAAAAAAAAACAACCCTTTATACAACAGCTCTCTGAACCCATAAACACTCTGCATAAAATAACCCAAAGGGTTGACATGCTGCAAAACCCAACAAACCAAACAAACAAACAAACAAATAAACAAACAAACAAACAATTCCTTAACTATTTGAAATCTGTTTTTCTTTTGCAGGCCTGCGCTCAACGAAATGGCACCGACTCAATTCAACATGTATCCAAATAAATGACACGAGAATCAATCGCTATAAAGCTATCGAATCATGCCAAGAAAAAGGCGCCGGCTTATATACGTTTAAAAACAGGGCGGAAATACTCGCGTTTAACCCTTTTTTACAGACTAGAAACTGGTTACAGGTATCAGCGAAAAAGACTGTCTCTGGTAAGAAGTTTTCTTACTATCTTTCTCTCTCTCTCTCTCTCTCTCTCTCTTTCTCTCTCTCTCTTTCTCGGTCCTGGATATGACCTTAAACTATATCCAGTGGTGAGGCCCCAGCTTGTGGGCTTTGGGGAGTGTGGAGCCACCCTTTAATTACCATTGCTCCCAGGTCCACTCTGACCCGGAGTGGTAGTACCTGTTAGGGTTCCAACTATGGGTTAAACAGAAACCAACGTGAAAACAACAAATATATTCTATTAGAAAAATCGTTCTTCAAAATCTTTGGATTCGGCATTAAATAACCCGGAAAGGGTTGATATGCCGTAAAACAAAAACAACCAACCTCTCTTTCTATCTATCTATCTATCTATCTATCTATCTATCTATCTATATATAGGAACTCCTTCTTTCGAAGTGGCAAATGGGACTTGTTCGGCCAAAAATAATTTTAATGTTGCTCCTTGTGGAGCTTCCTTATGTAAGACTTGTAATATTCTAATAACATCTAAAGAATATAAGTCAAATGTGACTCCAAAAATTTATTCAGTTATTAATCATTCTAAAGAGATCTGTAATGTAGGTCCCAAAATTTAGTCTCCCTGTTGTCCTGTAAAAATTGTAATTTACAATACGTAGGGGAAACTGTAATGCCTCTAAATAAACGCATGAATTTGCATAGGACTAGCACTGGGGGATGTATTCATGTTGTTAAACATTTTAAAGAAACCTGTAGTTGTCTTTTTCCGTACAAATAATTGAAACATTTAAAAGTAATGGATATCATAGTTTAGGAAATGTGGATAACGATATCCTAAAAATGCGCCAGGATAAGGAAGACGAAATAATTAAAAAAAAAATGCGAGTAATTTACCCATATGGTTTGAATATTAAAGTTAAAAAAAAAAATAACCTACAAGATTCTGAAAATGTAGGTCGATTATATCCAGCTTTGCCTCGCTACGGTATTAGAGATAGAACTTATGTTAATAGAAATAATAGAGAATCAGCTATTTCATGCGAGGATTTTTTTAGTAAAACTAAAGATATTATAATTAATCAAATTTCTGAGTCGTTCAATTACATTAGAAAACTACTTAATCAAACAAAAAATAAGTTTTGATGGAAATAGCATCGAAAATATTATTACAACCGGATACGATATATGGGAAAGACTATTTCATTCAATGGTATGATTATATTCTGGATATAATCGACACTAAATTATATAAGCCACCTGTGGAAGGTATAAAAAAGAAATCTAGAAATGTTTGTGTAGTTTTGTATGAAAATAAAGGTTTTGATGATATAAATTTACCAAAAATATTAAATAAACAAAAAAAAAAAAATACAATTACTACCTAATGAGCTACAGACAAAAGATCAAAAACCAAGTGTTACATATAAACTAGGGCCAACAATACGTAATAAAGTTTTCAATTATAAAAAAAACAAACAAAAAAAAAACACAAACGGTAGCACATATAAATATAAATGATATTATAAATATTCCAGAATGTGAATGTAATTCCTCTCCTTTCTGTAATAATGAGATAAAACATGTAATTATAGGAGATTTAAAGATAGCAAATAATTCTAAATTAAGAATACTCCTTAGAATTATAGAGAGCCTAAATGCCTAAATTACACTAAATTCGTAAAAGAAGTAACTAAAGCACTAGAAGGTGTTATTATGTCTATGGTAAAGAAATATAAATTAGAACAGTCTACGTTTGATGCATGAAAAAATAATATACTTGAATGCGTAAATGAAAAGGTTAAACGTATAAAAAATTTAAACACCCTAGAAAAACCAATCCTCTTTTAAAAAATTCAGAAATACTGGAGGAACTTGAAATACTTCAAGATAGGTTTGTAATAGTTCCGATTGTTAAAGCGGCAAACAATATGGCTTTTATACGTAAAACATATTATATACAACGTTTATTGATAGAAGTAGGAATTATAGATAACGTTTCAGATTCATATAAAGTAAGTAATGTTAATCTAGATAGCTTTATTCTGAATAATAGTATTATTTTTTTACACAGTGGTCACCATTTATCAAGGCCCGGAAGCCACCTAGGGATAAGAGTTATTGTAAGTACATTAAGTTAGTGTGTAGATTTGTAGTGTTTACTTAAGGGGGCGGTTCATTAGGAATTTGTTAACGTTGGACTTGAACACATCCAAGTTGTAGTCAGGTGGGAAGCAGACAGACGGAACAGAGTTCCACAGGCGTGCAGTTCTAAGAAAGAAGCTTTGTTCATGGAATCCACGTTTTGATTTAGGCACAGATAAAAAGTGGGGGAAATTTTTCACAGTGGATTCAGCTAGACGGGTGTTTTTCGTGAAAGATTGACGAGGGGGGACCAGAGATTGGAGTTCAGACGAGCACCTGCCATGGAAATAACGATAAAACAAGGATAGGCTCGCAACGTCTCTTCTGTGGGAGAGAGGTTGCAGGGTAGAGAAAAGGGCATCCCCCACTAAGCCACAAAGTCTATTTTGTACTCTGTCAAGGCAGGATAGGCTGTTTTTAGCAGCTCCTGCCCAGATATGGCAGCAGTATTCCATCCATATTAGTAAAAAGGTAGGATTAAAGTTAGACGACCCCCCCCCCAAAAAAAAAAACTTCCATGTATGTATTAGATACCTAAAATGCACAAAAATCCAGTTAGCGCTAGGTTTATTGTAGGTTCAAAGACGTGCATGACTAAACCTTTATGTAAAGCTATATCTAAAATATTTCAATTACTTATAAATCAAATAAATAATTTCCACCAGAAAAGAAAATTCTATAGCAATATTAATCTAGTTTGAGTAGTAAATAATTCACAACCAGTGGAAGAAAAATTAGATAAAATAAATTCCAGAAAAGCAAAATATATAGCTACTTATTATTTCAGTACGCTATATACTAAAATTCCGCACGAACAACTTATAAAATAATTAAATGATACTGTGGATTTAGCTTTTGGAGGTGGCAAAGATAAATATATAGACTTTTCAAACTCTAAAGCTTTCTGATGTAAAAATAAAAATAGCAAAACTAGTGTTTCTAAAGGTATTTTAAAAATACTTGTAAGTCATCTTATTAAAGAATGTTGTTTTCAAATAGGAAATAAAGTATTGCTCCCAACGATAGGTATCCCAATGGGATTGGATCCTGTACCATTTTGGGCAAATCTGTATTTACATAAACTCTAGTCTTTATATATATATATATATATATATATATATATATATATATATATATATATATATATATATGTGTGTATATATATCATGTCATTACAAATAAAAAATGATATCTCCAAAACATATTATTTTCATGGGCGTAGAAGATTTATAGATGACCTTATATGTATAAACGATAACGATGAATTCGAAAAAAATAAACATTTTATAGATCAAAAGGAATTAGAATTGAATTGTGAACATAAAGGACACCATGCTACATTTCTGGATTAAGATATTTGAGGATGGGCTTTTTCTTTATAAAATATTTGATAAAAGAAACTCTTTCTCTTTTCAAATAGTACGTATGCCGCATAAAGATAGCACCTGCCTTGTTTTTATGTTTTATGGAACCATTGTGTTCGGGTTTTTGAGAATAGCTCGCGTTACTTTAAAATTAACAGATTTTATACCACCAGATTTAGCTTAGTAATAAGGATGATAAAACATGCTGGGGATAAAAAATAAAATATTAAACAGTTAAAAAAAGCATTTGTTCATTATCCTAATACTTTTGAATCGTTTAAAATGAACCAGAATATATTAATAAAGGAAATCCAAAACTATATTATTAATGTATAAAAAGTATTTATATAAAAAAATGTATATATGTATAAATATTTAAAAACTTTATATATATTTAACTTTCAAAAAATAAGAATGTAAATGTACAAAATGCTAATCATAGTGGAAATGATTTATATATGGGTATATATATATATATATATATATATATATATATATATATATATAAACATGGATATATATATATAGGATATATATATATATATATATATATATATATAGGATATATAAACTAAAATATTTCTCAATATTGAATCGTAATTGTTTTTTTGGTCATCATGTTTTTATAACTGCCGTCTCCTGTGTCCATCATTACAACGAGAAAAGGTATTGTCAATTTATATATAAGAACCATTTGAAAATTATCATCTAAAAAATATATGTTTAGAAAGTATATATGTCATACTATTTATGTTATATAAACAGAGCCATTTCATACAGAACAGTCAAAGCATAAATGCCAACCTCTCAATCTATCGGTCTATCTATCTAGATATGAAATCCCCTCTCAAAGTGTAATTATATGTACTCTCTCTCAATTATTAACTCTCACTCTCTCTCTCTTTATATACACCTCTTAATGTCTCCATATCTCACAACATGATCACACACATGAATCTCAAAGACCCTCTTACAACCAAGAACACTTAATAAGACAGTATGTAACATATGGATATATATATATATATATATATATATATATATATATATATATATATATATAATTGTTAATTTCTCAGACATAACCTTAAATCTTGAAACTTCTACCTTTGAACCATACCATAAACCTAACCAATCACTTCTATATGTCCACAATCAATCAAACCACCCTAAATCAATATTAAAATCAATAGTTCCCAATATCGCTCTAAGAATTTCTAGACTGTCTTCTACTAAATCAATATTTACCAAAAATGAAAAATACGATAATGAAGCCCTTAAAAACTCTGGATATAATTCACAAATTAAATTCATAAATGAAAATGATAGAAACATAAACTGCATTAAAAATAAACCTATTAAGAGCGTAATAACATATAATATGGCAATGTCTTCCCGTATACGAGTTAAGAAAAATAACCAAGAGACAAAAAAAGATGAAACCAAACTACAAATATTAGATAATAATACAAATAAACAACAAACTAAAACCCGTAAACGTAAGAATAGACACAAGGAGATCCTATGGTTCAACCCCCCGTATTCCAAAAACCTAGAAACAAACATAGCCAGAGAATTTTTTAAAATATTAGATAAGAACTTTAAAGCCCCCCATAGATATAATAAAATTTTCAATAAGAACACAATTAAAGTCTCTTACTCTACTATGCCTAACCTTCATCAGAAAATAATTAGCTCTAATAATAAGAAAATTAATAAACTACAAAATACAACTATACAAAATACATCGGACTGTAACTGTAGAAGAAAAAATAAATGTCCCTACAAGGCTCATGTAAAATTAAAAATGTTATCTATAGCTGCACAGTATCAAAAACTCCAAATCTACAAGAACCTATTAACAGCCATAACTCAACTACCAGATTAAATAATAACACCAACTTAAATCAATCTACCGATCAATTACTAATAAACCCACCACATAATAATCCAACAATAGACCTAACGGAAAATAATCACAATAATCAAGGGGTAATATATATTGGTTCCACATCTGGCCCAATAAAACATAGAATTTCAACGCACAAACATTCTTTTAAAAATAACTCTCTATCAAACCAAACTACTCTATCCAACTATATTTGGCAACTAAAAAATAGCAATATTTCTTTCAACTTAAAATGGCAAATAATTGAGACTTGCAAATCATATAAACCAGGAGATAAATTTTGTGCACTATGTACAAAAGAAACCCTAAAAATTTTAAAATATGAAGATATAAAAAATACAACCAAACTAGTAAATTCAAGACACGAGCTTCTAACATGTAATCATAAACGTTGGTTTAAATTTAATAAATATAAACCACCTTTAATCATTAAAAATTACTCATTAGTAAAAATAGATTAAAAATTTTTTTTTTTAAATAAATTAAGTTAGACCAATTACCTCCCTTAGATCCGTAAATCAAATATTAAATAAAGTCAATAATACATGACAAAACTTAAAAACTTGCAAAATAAATATTCTCTCTCTATATATTAACTGTAGCGTCTTTAAATAAAAATACGCTAACGGAAACAATTTACTGCACGAGCGTCACCCTTTTAAAATTCATCGTACAATAAAATAAAAAGCTATAGCGAACATCTAAATGACTACTTTAAACACAGTTCCTGATTTAAAAAAAAGAAAAACTAAAAGGCAACTATCTCTATATATTTTTAAATCAAATTTATTATGTAAATTCAAAAAATATATATTTTTTCTACTCATTTCTATCTATAACCTATATTAATTTTCTTATAAATTTTAAATCCAAACCTTTTATTTCAATTTTTTCAGATTCATCTGCCTTACTTTTAATGCTAGGTTTATTTATGGTGTCTTTTAAATTCAATAAAAATCCTCCTAAATTTGCTGATGAGGAGACCGTGCTTACCAAAAAAACTATATATAATTGTTCTACATAACTTCATGTATACCACAAATAAAAAGCACGGATTTCCGAAACGATCGTACAGATAATTGACTTTGTTGTTGTTCCTTTTTATGAAACTGATTTTCAATTTAATTAAAATTTGATTTTTAAATTAAAAATTTTTTTTTTAAATTTTTAAATTGAAAATCACTTTACTTAATATTGAATTAGCTCTAGGACATTTAACTATCGAGCTTATTATATATCTAAATTACAACGAGAATTTCCTGTATTTTCATTAAACTAGTAATTTCACTGTTACATTAAAATACACTTAGCTCTTTAGACTATTATTCTAATCTCTTTTAAATTATATATATATATATATATATATATACGGATATTTATATATATGGATATATATATATGTATGGATGTATATAATGGATATATATATATATATGGATATATATATGGATATATATATATATATATGGATATATATATATATGGATATATATATGGATATATATATATATGGATATATATATATATGGATATATATATATGGATATATATATATATATGGATATATATCCATATATATATGGATATATATATATATGGATATATATATATATGGATATATATATATGGATATATATTATATATATATCCATATATATGGATATATGGATATATATATATATGGATATATATATATATATATGATATATATATATATATATCCATATATATATGGATATATGGATATATATATATATGGATATATATATATATGATATATATATATATGGATATATATATATATGGATATATGGAGATATATATGGATATATGGATATATATATATATGGATATATATATATGGATATATGGATACATATATATATATATGGATATATATATATGGATATATGGATACACACACACACACACACATATATATATATATATATATATATATATATATATATATATGGATATATATATATATGGATATATGGATATATATATATATGGATATATGGATATATATATATATGGATATATGGATATATATATATATGGATATATATATATATGGATATATGGATATATATATATGGATATATGGATATATATATATGAATATATATATATGGATATATATATATGGATATATATATATATATATATATATATATATGGATATATATATATATATACATATATGGATATCTATATATATAAAAATGTAACTCTTGGTTCGTTCGGAATTAATAGTCTAAAAAACCACTGGACGGATGGCTTCCACGTTTTGGTATAATATGTTTACTATATCCATGTGTGTTTTTATATATTTCTTTTTAATTATAACATTATACTTCATTTTTCTATGATAAATAGATGTTTTTCTTTGTACCGAGAGGCCATTTTTTTATTTAGGGACAATTATTTATTACCGCTTCCTGTCATGTGACCAGTGTTACAATTTAGCGGTTTTCCTGCTAGATCTGGAGATTTCGTTTGCAATCTAGCGGGGAATTCTAGAAAATCTGGAGATATTTCGCACCCACACACCCGCATTAGATTATTAAAAAATAAAGAAAAGCGCTTGAAAATACTTTCAAACATAAAATAAACTCATTCATGTAAGTAAAAAAAAAAGTAGCATTTATTGCCTTTGGTAACAATTATTTATTGATTATTTGTTTTGTTTTTCACCTTTTTTCGACTAACCATTGTTAAATCTCACTATAAAATCGATTTTTCCAAGTACATTTTACCTCCGAAGTTTAGTTGAAAATACGATCTAAAATTGTAAAAAGCAAGAAACAATAGCAAAAAAAAAAACTTATACCAATACAGTAGAATTTAATTATCTACCAACCTAAATACTTTTAATATGCAAAACAAAGTTTTTTTGTTTTTTACTTTTCTAATTTCAAAATATGTTGCACCATTATTGTGATGTTTAATTTGCAGTATATTTCAATTTAACTTTTATTATAAAAAGTTTGAGTTTATGATTTGTTTCCTGCAAAAAAAAATACCCTCTCTGAAAAAAACAGGCAAAACTAGCTTATAAAATATGTAAGCCTTCTGGGGAGCTAATCGCTTCAATATAATTCAAGAAACATATAGTGAGAAAACATGGAACATTTTATATATTGAATATACTATATTTATAATTTTTTTTATTGTAGGAAGTTAAAATATGGATTTTTTTTTTAGGAGGGGGGGATTGATATTTTTTAAAATTTCAGACGATAAAAATTAAAAATCTAGCGATTTTCTGGACATTTCTTTCTCCTGATCTCGCGGGGTTTTTTTTAAATCTCAGTTGACAACATTGCATCACTAAAAAAACACTACAGGCTAAATGTAAACAGAATGTGTTTACAATATCGGTAAATTTTCAATGCGTTTAATTACATGATTATTGATAATGTAACCATGTGATTGAACTTTAATCTAAATTAACCACACGTGGTCGCTTGGTAGGTACAATGAATGCCGACGCTCAAAGTGTATACACATTTTGACTCCTCCCTTTACTTAAAAATTCACCAAAAATCAGGAAATTTTTCGAATTTTAATGAAAATTGCAGTATTTTTCAAATAATGATCGCAGAATATAATGAACTAATTACTTTTACTTAACTCTTAGGGAAAATGTTTTATTTTGTTTAAACAAAAAATACCTTTTCGAAAGTTATGGTTTTCAGTAGTAAATAAAAAACGCAAGAATTTATTTTTGCTTTTTTTAAAGCATCGTAATTTGTAACAATAAAAAATAATTTTTACAGTAACATTACGAAAAAAGACCCTAAAGTCCGTATTAATGAATTCGATATAACTCGAAGAAAAATGAATTCTCGCATACTATTCAGGAAATTAAAGATTCAATAAGATTCCTATTTCAGACACCTAAATTATTTAGGGTGAAATGAGTTTAGAAATTTATAGCCGAACCTAAATATTTTTTTTTGGTAAATATCCAGATACGCTACTACAGAACACCGACCACTCTAATTTGTTTGGGGGGGGGTGATGTTGGGGCGCGCGCGCCCCAACATCACCCCCCCGCTCGCACCCCCAATGTACAAAGTAAAATCTTCGGAAAATGTTAAATGGTGTTCTAATTGGTAAATGTCGGTGCGTTACTTACGGAAAATTTGAAAATTTTATGTTCCAGGTAAAAAAAAAAACAGATAAATTAACCCCCCCTACTCCAACTTGGTGTGCTTTCCTTTTCTTATTTTATTTCTTTTTCAGCTAATTTTAAATTTTCCACCCAAAAAGCGCTATAATGTATTTTTGAAAATTAGAAAATTCTATGTCCTGGAAAAAAAATCCCCTCCCCCAACGTAGTTTGCTTGGTGAAGCCGTCGTTTATGCTACAGCGTGCATGCGCGTAGCATAAACGGAAGCTGCAAAATGGTGGAAAGAAGTTCGTGGGTTCAGGGGTAAATACCATGCAAACGGTAAATTTGTCCCAAGTTTGACTATCAGATTCGTTGTCAGCGACCTCAATTACCTATAAAAAAACAAATTAGAGTGGTCGGTCTTCTGTAGTAGCGTATCTGGATATTTACCTTTTTTTTCTTGCTTAAAAAAATAGCATTAATACTGTAAGTTAGGTAAAATTTGCATAGAATGCTCTGCTTTACGGTTGTAAAAATGGAACGGAAATTTGAATTTCGTTCCCTTTTAAATTCGGTACATTTTTACATTACGTCCAACTCATCGTTCACATTCGACACGTCAACTTTTATAGCTTTTCGGGTATTCTGGCAAGGTTAGGGGTGTCTATTCCGAAAGCCGTTCTTAACATGGGTAGATTGGTAGGTGTGTAAGAAATTTCGTGAAAAATAGTGAATAATTCCACCCCGTTTTTCCAAGCTTATAACTCCTCGAAAAATGTAACTCAAGCCCTAATTTTTTTCCAATTAAAGGACCAAGGACCAAGGTTTCATTAAAAAAAAAAACATGTTTAAAAAAAAAAAGGTTTTAACTTCGGACTTTACAGGTAAATTTCTAAAAAACACTACTTTTTTTTTAATTTGAATATATTATTTATTGACCTTTTCTCTTCAATTTATAATTTATTTACTTTTTAATGGACATTTCAAAATGGGAGGCGTGAATTATTCTACCCCCTGTCTTTCCAAGCTTATAACTACTCGAAAAATGTAATTCAAGCCCTAATTTTATTTTCAATTAAAGGAGCAAGGACCAAGGTTTCATAAAAAAAAAAACAAAAGAAAAAACAAACAACGTGGTTAAAAAAAAAGGTTTTAAACTTCGAACTTTACAGGTAAATTTCTAAAAAACATTACTTTTTTGTTTTAAATTTGAATATATTACTTATTGACCTTTTCTCCTCAATTTGTGATATATAAAACTTTGGTGTGTAAATTAATTATTTACTTTTTACTAAACACTTGAAAATGGGGGGCGTGAATTAAAACAAAACGTTTGTCTAAAATATTATATTCGGTTTATTGGAAAGAGCATAAAAATTCACATTGACCCTGAAAATATCGTAAAAATAGAATCAATAGAAAAATTTTGATAGATTTTTAAAGTTTAAAAATTGAAAAATATTGAGTTCGTAAAATTCATTACTGTTTTTTAAAAAATAAAAAAAAATATTTCTATTACTTTTAAAACAACTTTAATAGTTTATTTTGGAAGTATAATCCATAAAGAAAATAAACAACCCACTTTTAAAAGAGAAATTATGAGATTATTATATTTTATTCGCAGTTTCGTGATAGGGGTGTAAAAAATTCCTACAAAAATTCTGATACATCTACTAGATGGGAGTGTTTATTCATTGTAAACGTACCCGACAACCTATAAATGTCGACATTTCCAATGTGAATGGTAAGCTGGACTTAAAAAAGAGGTAAAAAATAAGAAAAATATATACCAAACTGACTTTTTCGTTTAAAAATGGAATTATTTCCCTTTCGTTATTAACTTTAAAAAAAAAAATTTTTTTTAATAAATATTTTGTGTTTTATATACATAAAGTACAATTGTTGAATGTTACTGTTTTGATTATATTCGTTTGGGGGAGCACAATTAAAAAATTAAGAAAGATTAAAACGAAGCGAAATTTAAGTTTCCGTTTCATTTTTACAACAACTATAAAACAGTGCATACTCAGCAAGTTTTATCGTAATTTATAAGCATATTGAAACACTAAATAAACATTTTATTTATTTTTTTGCATAATTAATGATGGAAGTATTTTTCTGTTTATTTTCTTAACATCTGTTAAAAAATAAATAATTTGTACATTCTCTTGAAAAAAAGAATCAAACTTTTCTCTACTTTCACATGTGTTCCATTTTAACAAACTGAGCCACAGCAACGCGTGGCCGGGTACAGCTAGTATATATATATATATATATATATATATATATATATATATATATTGATGTATATATATTGATATATATATATGGATATATATATATGTGGATATATATATGTGGATATATATATATATGCATATATATATGTGGATATATATATGTGGATATATATATATATGGATATATATACATATGGATATATATACATATCTATCTATCTATATATCTATAAAAACAGAGATGTGTGTGCCACAGACGATTTCTGATTGGTTAATCCAATAATCACATCTCCTAAAAAACAATGGTTTCTACGCTCTTACCTTTACCATAAAATATTATGGCTTTATTTATTGTCCATCTTGGAAGGGTTTAATTTTTTAATAACTTGTTAATTACAAATTTAAAAAATACGAAACTTATATACGAAACTAAACTACACGAAATCAAATGCTCCTACAAACTTAGGAGTAGTACGAGCAAGCACACGCGCACACACGCACACACACACGTTCACTACCGTCACGTTGTTATGGCAACCAAACCCGCTGACTTACATAAAAAGTAAACACACACAGCAAATGTGATTTTCTTCATTTTCTCATTTCACTCGTTGTCTTAAATTCATTTCGCGTTTGTATTACTGTACACACAGATTCGAATAAGTTGCCAAAAAACAAATATATAACAAATAAATGTTATCAAAGGCAAGATAAGTTACTTTTCTATCAAACTGGATATATTTTTCGTGTTTTTATTCAATTTAACATGTTTATTCAGCTCGAAAAGCATACAGTGTTTACCGATGTATTGGAAAATTCAAGATGGCGGCCGATTCTCTCTTTAACACGGTAAGTTTGGAAAAAGGTGTAATAAATAAAAAACCGGTTAAAATACTGTTAAAAACTCGCTCAATATATGTTACCGTGACATAGGTTGACATATATTCGGTGGGTTTTTAATAGTATTTTGTATAGTTTTTTTTATTTATAACACCTTTTCCCAAACTTACGGTGTTAAAGAGGGTGTGAGACGCCATCTTGAATTTTCCAACACATCGGTAAACACTGTATGCTGTTCGAGCTGAATAAACATGTTAAATTGAATAAAAACACGAAAAATATATCCAGTTTTTATCGGTTTTTTACCTTCTCTGCAGAAGTACAAAAAAAACAAAAAAACGGAAGGTACTTTTACAGAATGTTAAACTAACCCTAACCGATGTTTTATGTTTAGTTTAGGAAAAGTCAGAAGAAACAAAAGTCATTATTGCATGAAATATACGTATTTAGTTGAAGTATTGTTTATGTCAATTCTTTCGAAGAAATTTAGCAAGAATACCTGTAAACCAGGAAATCGGTAAAATGTCATCATGGATGAATACTTATCTATTATAATTTCTACCCTTGACAAAAACTTAGCCATAACAAAAGAGATTTATTGTTCAGATTGTTTTTGAGATTGATTTTTAAAAAGATATTTTATAAATAAAATCGACATTAAAATTAAAGACTTAAATTACAATAATTAAATTTAAACATTCTTATTTCAATATTTGGCACATAACACCTGCAAAAATGATCACAATGTCAGGATTTCATTTTATTTCAGAATCGATGGCAAATTGTGTAGATTGATATCTCATTATATTAAATACTAATATTTAACATTAGTTTATCATTTAAGCCGATAAAAGGCCTTTTTTTTTTTTTTTTTTTTTTTCTTCGCGTCATAAAAGGATTTGGAGTTTCCTAATCAATCTTTTCGGGTGCAGTTGCACGCTCTCAAAATAACTAAAGTGTTGGCTTTAAAAAAATTGGTTCATTAAAACTAAACAGGTTTAGTTTTAATAAAAAAAAAAAATCGCTTTGGTAATTAGATATGTCGTATGGTTATCCCTAATCGCTGAATAAAACCGCTAACGAGTTGAATGATTACGACATAAAATTAAACTCGGGTTCCTGAAACGGAAACTTCGTTTGTTTTTGTTTTTTTCTTATCAATATATTTACATTGTTATTTTATTTTCATTTTCAATCATTCGAACAGTTTTCTTTTTCAAGTAATCCAAGTTACAAAATTCCCACTGTTTACTATGCTAAAATCACAATGACTAATGTATACCTATTAACCCTTATCCTTGAGTGGCCTCTGGGCCTTGATAAGTGGTGACACCCATGTAAAAAAAAAATCACTCGAACAGTTTTCTTTTTATAATGTATAGTTTTAAAAGTTTAAAAACTATATAGTTTTTACTTCAGGAAAATTAATGGGTCAGTTTTTACGATGTGCCCTGTTAAAATACTGTTAAAAACTCGCTCAATATATGTTACCGTGACATAGGTTGACATATATTCGGCGGGTTTTTAATAGTATTTTGTATAGTTTTTTATTTATAACACCCTTTCCCAAACTTACGGTGTTAAAGAGGGTGTGAGACGCCATCTTGAATTTTCCAACACATCGGTAAACACTGTATGTTTTTCGAGCTGAATAAATATATTACATTGAATAAAAACACAAAAAATATATCCAGTTAGGTAGAAAAGTAACTTATCTTGCCTTTGATAACATTTATTTATATATTTGTTTTTGACTATTTTTTCGAATCTATGTGTACAGTAATACAAACCCACGATATGAATACTCACGTTGTTATATATATATATATATATATATATATATATATATATATATATATATATATATATATATATACATATATATATATATATAAATGAGATTAAAGCAGTTAAAAAACATTTTTAAAACACACACACACACACACCTTTTTCAAAGTGATCAGAAATCGTATAAAAGTAAAAAGGGTAAATTTTTACTTACTTTCCAACTTAATCACCTTTAACGTGACTTTTACAGTTTTTTTTTAAATGGAATTCATTTACCGATACAAAAGAAATGATTAGTAAATAAATCCATGAATAAATATTATAAATGGTTTATTTTACTACTTGCCAGGATGCGGAGGAAAATGAATGAAGGGGGAGGGGAATAAAATAAAAACATTTTGGAAACAGAGTAAGTTTGAAAGAATTGCTTTGCACAGAAAGAAATTAATGAAAAAAGAATAAAATTAAATTTCTTGTCTTTCTTAATTCTTTTTTAGTTTTTTATGAAAAGGGAAGTCAAAATTAAGACTATAAAAAACAATTTTTATTAAGAGCGAACCTCAGTCGTCAGGTCTGTAAAAAAAAAGACGTGGAATAATCAAGAAATGTTTTCTAATACAATTTTTTTTTACTTATGTGTTCATTTGTCTCTTTGAAGTTCGTTTGTTTAATATATCGGTTTGCAATATAATTTTGTCATTCTGTCAGACTCAAATTTTAAATCTATATATCTATAAAAGTGAAAGTGTGTGTGTGTCTGTGTACATTTCCCTACGAAATAACTCTGTCAATTTTTAGTCTACAGACTCGAAATTTGATATACAAGGTACTGAGATTTGGAAAAATCTATGTGATCCGTTTTTAGCCAGAAATTTGGCGATTAAGGGGTCAAAGTTCAACGATTTGAGCTTTGAGAACTCTACCAAACTTCTCCGACAATTTTGGGTCTCCACACTTGAAATTTTAGATATAGCTTCTGTGGACATGGATCTAACTTAATAACTTGATTTGAGGCCAAAACAATAAATTTTCAGGGGTCATAATAGGGGTCAAAGTTTAAAAAATTACCCCCTTTTTTTTGCTCAGCATACACCTCCAAACACCCGGGCAACGCCGGGCACCCATGCTAGTATATATATATATATATTTGGATATATATATATATTTGGTATATATATATATTTGGATATATATATATATATATATATATATATATGGATATATATATATATGGATATATATATATATATATTTGGTATATATATATATATATATATATATATATATATATATATTTGGATATATATATATATATTTGGTATATATATATATATATATATATATATATATTTGGATAT